>NC_003076.8:26338937-26657219 GCF_000001735.4 Arabidopsis thaliana
GGCATGCTCCCTGTAAATAAAAAGGATTACATCAATTTGTATCCTATGAAACGTATTACTTAAAGATTACAAACCACGCAAAGATCATCATACCACGAGAACAAGGCAAACTGATAACAGAGGAGACGAACGTGATTTTGAATGCAGAGCTCCTACAAATGGGAAGCTTCCACTATCCCCTACACGCCTTACTTGCCTTCTTGACATGGCTATGATTCTTCAAAACTTTTTTTTAGACCTTCAAACCAAAATAGACATTAGAATAGATTCATTCAAAACTTTTTCTTATAACCTAAAACACTCTCTGCATTACCCACAAAATTCAAAATTTTGATTTCAAGCTACTTCCTTCGTTCAGTGATGCAATAATCATTAATGCATAAAAGAATTACCAGATATAGAATCAATTTAAAATAATAGATCCATGAATCTGGTATACAAAATTACCAAAACAGATTTCGCTCAAACCCATTGTACCATTTCAGTAACATAATAGCAAGAAATTACCAAGCAGAACATAAATGCACAGAAACAAATCACTACCAATGGATAGATCCATGAAACAGAGGATTCACGCTACAAAAAATCCGATAAGCGGAAGATAAAAAAACACAAAATCAATCCTGAAGAATTCGAAGAGGAAGATTAAAAATGTACATACCTTGAATAAACGATTTGAAATAAACGATGTTCGGATCTAAAGATCTCAGATCCGAAAAAATGCTTCTTCTGTGTTCTAAGCTAAAATTTACTAAACGAGAGCTTCTTCGTCCCTAGTGTTAATTATCGAGTGCTCTGCTCTCAAACGCGGCCGTTTTAGTTCTGCGCATTTAACTAACAATAAGACTTCTTGCCGTTTTGCCGACACTTGCAAGTTGCAAGCTTAAAAAAACAACATGCACTGTACGATGACTCAGCCAAAAAAAAAACTAAAGCCTTTATCGACTCCTCTGTTTCTTCTTCCCTTCTCTATCTTGTTTAGATTTAGCTTTCTCAGTCAAATCTTGCACTCCTCTTCTCTTATACATCTTAAAACTCATCTCTCTCTCAGCTGCCATATTCCTCACCTTCTCTGTAATCTCTCCAGCAAATTCTCTATTATACAATTTCTTCAAACCCTTCATAAGTTTAGCAAATGTGTCTGGTTGTGGCATGAAGTCCATCTCTATCATTTCAATACAATAAGAACACGCTTCCTTTTCATAGCCTTTTGAGAACAAGGCATGTATCCATATTGTCCAAGATAATACATTCAGCTCGCAAGCACCTTTACTTGTGATACAACTCCAAACATCTTTCGCCATTTCAAGCTTCTTGTCTTTTAAAACGGTATTTAGCAATAACTTCAGAGTTCCATATTGAGAAACAGAGAACAGTCCTCGAGTTACCATTTCTTTGAAGTGATCACTCGCTTCGAGTAAACAACCTTGGCTTGCTAATCCATTGATCATTATGACAAACGTATCTACTCCAGGACTCAAACCGTTTTCTTCCATTTCGTTCCATAATCTAACAGCTTCCTTTACTTCTCCCAACTTACAAGCCAATCTGATGACGACATTGTAAATGCCAATATCAGGATGATACTCTATTTGCCTCATCTTCTCCATCAGCTCCAAACACTCTTCAAAACTTTCCTTCTTCTCATGAGCCACCATTATATGCATATAGGTGAGTTCAGACGGCATGAGCCCTTTTTTTATCATATCGTCTAAAACAATATAACATTTATCGATCTTTCCCCATTTGCAAAACCCACTAACTAATGCAGTGTAAGTCACAACATCAGCCTCACATTCATACCTCTCCATCTCAACAAATACCTTCATTGCCTCCTCCATTCTATCTACCTTACACAATGCTTGAATCAAAACCGTGTAACAGTTCGCATTCGGTTCAAAGCCTCTTCTTCTCATATCTCTCAAAAGATCATAAGCATCTGCCATTTTACCAGCATTAGCATATCCACTTAGCAAGTTAGTGTAATCAACAATGTCTGGCTCAAACCCAGCTTCGTTCATTTGAACCAAAACATATTTAGCTTCCATCATCTTCCCTACCCTGCACCAACCATACAACAACGAAGTAAAATACCGCAAATTCACCGGAAACCGCATTCTCATATCCTCAAAAAGCTTTGCAGCATCCTTAACACTACCGTGCTTACACAATGCATCTAGCAAACACCCGAATACATACTCATCTGGCTCAAAACCGAACTTAGGCATTTCGTCGAGCACCTCAATGGCTTTCTTCACCATATCCGCAGACGCAAATCTCTGAACCAAAACCACAAACAATTCCGGTTCAATCAACTGCGGATTCTCCTTCCTCATTTCTTCAATTAAACCCCAAACAGCTCCAAATTGACGCATTTTACTAAGAATCTTCACCATTGACTTATACACTTCGATACTGTGACAATAACGAGGTTGCTTCGCCGCCCAGACGAAGAATCTGTAACCTAGATTCCCAGCATCTCCACAACGATTCAAAACCCGTTCGATTAACCCGGGTCGGAGTTCAACACCGGATTCGTTAAGCGCGAGTTCCAACTTCGGAACCCTAGAATGAAATTTCCGCAGAATTCTGTATGATTTCTCGACATCACTCGCGAATTCATCATACTTGGAGTTTTTCGTGCGATCGTTGTGGCTCTTCTCGAGACAAACTAAGCCAATCCCGTTACTTCTCCGGAAATTATCTTCGAGAGCTCTAGAAACGTGAAAACTTCGGTGAATCAAGTCAAAGCGAGACTTAAATTGAGAATAATGTAAGAAAATTTGGCGTTTGCTAAGAAGAAACTCGACTATGGGAGAGAATCTATGCATCTCTCTCGTAAACGGTAGCATTTATGAATTGTTGTCATCGGCTTCTCGCATTTTCTTGTCCGCCACAATTAACGACAGTTACAACGCAGTCGTTTAGATTAACGAATAATTCGGACCTAGGCCAGATGTTTAATGGGCTTTATCAAGCGTTTGTTTGGGCCTGTTAATGTAATTTGCGCAATAAGCAAACAAATTCTGGACAAATAACGTGAGAAGTTAGGGATCGATCCATAATAATGTGGGGTCATTAATCGTACTTACTATAAATTTTTAAGTTCTCGAAGCAGGGTTTGACACTTTGACTAACTTTCGGCGCGACCGTTCTTCAAATTTCTATATTGCCCTTACATAAATGATGTCATTATAAATTACACTTTCATAACTACAAAAACTATACAACAATAACTTAGTACCTCATGCTTAAACCTTGTGATTTTTGTTAATATGTATCCAAAGATAACCAAAGAAACATGTATATATGATCAAAGCATTAATTAACCCTAAATTCGCTTAATGAACCCTCCCTATTGCTGTATGCTTTTGATCAAAATGGAAAAAAAAAACTAATTATGTGATAAAAGAAACCGTTAATTATACTTAAGAAGAAAAAAAACGAAATGTTTGTGTTTAGTAAACAGGCATGGAGTGACTTATCTTTCCTTCTTCTTCCTCCATCTTTTTCTCTGTAATCTTCAACCATATACAAACTCCAGTGAAGCTAATCACTAAGCTCGCGATTCCACTTCCAAGTCCAATCCCAACAATCGCCATTATCGACAATCCTTTGTTCTTCATCTCCTCCAACGGATACCCAAACAATTTCTTGTTCCCTATAAACGAGCTCGCATTAAATCTCGGCAAGTTTCCGTTACGCATCGCCAGATTCGAGGGAATCTGACCGGATAATTTGTTATTAGAGACATCAAACGCCGTTAATCTAGCGAGAAGCCCGAACTGAAACGGAATTTGACCGGAGAGTTGGTTATCGTGAAGATCGATGACGTTTAAGTAAGCGCAGAGAGCGATTTGTGGTGAGATTTGACCGGAGAGACGATTAGAAGAGAGATTAAGAACGGCTAGGTTAACGAAAAACTGTAATTGCGGCGGGATCTCGCCGGAGATCTGGTTGGAAGATAGATCTAGGGATTGGAGATTTGTGCAATTAGAGAGAAACGGAGAGATTGAGCCACGGAGAGAGAGATTTGTTAAGGAGAGTTTGTAAATTCTGCCATTGTTGCAAATGACTCCATGAAGATAAGAAGAGAAGCCGGAGCAAGGATTTATGAAGAAGGATTTTGTCCAGTTACGGAGATTATTAGCTGGATCTTCTAAACTCTGACGGAGATTCGTCAAGCATGCTTCGTCGTTTGGGTCACCGGTGACCAAACGCTGTGCCGTTTCGAAACTCAAAAGGAAGATGAGGAAGAGTAACCGGTAGCTAAACGTAAACCGGTGATTTACCGGCATCGGAGAAATTGTTCAAAAGGTTTGAAGAAGAACGAAGCTTTCACGTGAGTGTTAACAAAAACAAAAAGTGAATTTTTTTTGCTTGTGAGAGTGATCGTCTTCTTCTTTCGGCCGGGTTTTAATGCGCACGTTAGTAGCGTCTTGGGCTGCGCGCATTATAGAGCTTTCATAGATAAGTATTTGTCCATTTGGGATTAAAATTGATTTTGTTAATAAATTTTGATTATACGATACAATAGTCACTTTCAAGATTTGCGTTTTTATCGTTTTCAGCCTTTAAAATAGTTTATATGGAATAGACCAAGATTTTTATGCTTAGTCATGTCACACCGCATTCGTAATTTTATTATAATTTTTTGACTAAGGGTATTGAATTCCGTATTATTATAATCGTATGATTCGTTCATTCTCTCTTTTCTTGTTTTTCCAACATAAATACTATTAGAAGGAAGATTCATATCACAAATGTCTAAGATGAACATAGAGATATGTTTGATATAATAAACTTTATATTATAAAAATGTGATGATATCCACCAGTTATGTTAGTGCAGAGTTCAAATAAATACAAACACATTTTCTATGCACTAGTGAAAAAGACAAATTTTATCCTAATAACAAACCAAACACTTGTCTTGCATTACATTAGAAAAGACTTGTGTGGTTTCAATGAATTGTCGACATCTTACAAAAATCTACATGAGCGGTGAGAGAGACTGGACTTGGACATATGTTGCTCTAACTTCTTAGTGTTGATACTTTTTCCAAAGCTTAAAGAAATATAGACATTATTTCATAGCTACAAATATACAGTGATTTTTAAGTATGAGGACAAACCAGAGAGACTTTGATCCCATATGTTTCAAGCAACAGTGGCTTTGCAGCAGACATTAATGACATCATCCAGAGATGGATGATCTCCCGTGCCTTCGTCTTTTCGACCGTACAATAATTTCTTGCCTCTGAACACAAACGTACCTCCCTGAGAAGAAGACAGAACAAATGATCAAACCAAAAATAAAAGCAGATATCTTGTCTTGTGGAGAACTTAACAAGAAAGAACCTGTTGCAACACACTGCTTCTGTCTTCAGGAGTGGCTTCTATGGTGTAATTTTTTGTTGCTTCTCGAATCTCGCTAAATCTTGAGAAGACCTTGGTCTGCAATAATCGAGGTTTTCTCATGTTTCGAGGTGAAAATAGTGTATACAATGAGACGGTAACAATGTTTGAGGTGAGTAGGTTCATACGCTAGCTGGGTTGAAGAAAGTGCGGCCCAAACCGAAGTATAAACCAAGAACATCATATGCCTGCATTTAAGAAGAGCCCTCTCAAAACTTCAATCACCATTTCAACATAAAAGATATCTTAAAAACAAGGTATATGTTTGTTTGTGTTACCTTGCGTTCAGGATCCGCATAAAGACATTCCATGGGAAAAGGTAACTAAAACAAGGAAACAATCTAGACTCAGTATCTTGGTTAAACAATAAAGCTCCCATAATACAAGGACTTCTCTGGGAAGTTGGAACTTGCTATTTTGATTTATGCTGCGCCTGTTGGTATTTCTGATTCTATCCAAAAGTACACTATATAAAGCCATGAAAATGCGCTTGAATGGAGGATGAAATCAAGCTAAATCTTCCCTATATCTCTCACCCTCTTCTCATGTTCGAGTTGCAGATTTTGCAAAGACCAAGCAATTAACAAATCTTACTAAATTGTATCACTAAAGAGCTTGAGAATAATCTCACAAAACTCAACCCAATCTTGGTCTGATTTTTTAATTCACAATGACACCAAACATGCTCAAAACGCCCATTAGTGATACAACTAACTAACGGTTGGTCTTCGTAAACATGCAATGTTAAGGTGAGAAGAGGGAGCTAGACACTCAGAGATATGGAGAAGACTCGGTCTGATCTCATCCTCGACTCATGGCTAGAAACCAGAGTACTACTAAATGCACTTATCATCAGAGAGGAAAACCACTAGAGCATAGCATAACAATCAAAAGCAAGTTCTTCTCTTAAAAAGTTCAACCCAATGAACAAGCAAACATAACGTACATCCAAAGAAAACATATCCATGAGCTCAGTAAGTTGGTATATATATCGAAGAAAATGGAGAAATCTTATACCCGAGTTGCAAGTATACGAGCCTTGTCAGGAGTTCCAACTCCAACAGCTATCAATTTAACACCAGCCGCATCAAATCTCGGTTTAGCCTCTTTCAAAGCAGTAGCAAGTTCCCAACTTTCATATAAAAAAAATAATTCATTATCAAAAACGTTTTACAACAATCCTTGATTTTGCAACAATTCCAAGTGTTTATGAATGAATCAATTTACCAGCAAACGCATCCGAAATGCCTCAAGAGTACAACGGCAGCAATTCCCTGTGTCCAAAAAAAAACACTATTCAAACAATAATATCCCAAAATAATGAAAAGAATTCGTTCTTCATAAGCATCCTAACATACATCTTTCTGATCCCAGAGATCACTGAATTGCACGCGTTGGCCTGAAGCAGTAAAGATAGAGACATCGCCGAGTATCTCACCGATATCTTCTCTGTAATCAGTGAAGGACTCAGTGGCAGCTCTCGCGGAAACCACACGAGGCCTACTAATCGGTGAAACGGAGGAACTGTAACTGGATTTTAATTTGGTGACAGGAACAGAAGCAATCGACGATGAGAAATTCGATGGTAACTGAGACAACATGGGTTTCGAGCACAGAGGAGAAATTGTGGAACAAATAAGCGGCAATGAGCTCGAAGATCGTAGAGAGAGAATCGCCATTGGTGATTCAGAAACCAAAATCATAAACTCAATTTGGCTTATGGAGAAGACGAGAAGAATAAGAACAAGAGCATCTAGAAATTAAACACGTGGCGAATAATGGACCGAGAATGTATCCGGCGTCGTTTTTAGTTTAAAGCCCATATTTATTTTGAAAGCCCAATTCAAATCCAAGTCCATTAAAACAAAATTACGAAAATTGCTTTCGATTTTCTCATCCAAATTGGTTCGTCTTCCCCATAAACTCTCACTCTCTAGGGTTTTAACCGTCGGCGTATCCGCCATGAGAACACTGCGGAGAAATGTTACGGAGAATCGTCTTACCATCTCCCGGCGTAGAACGGAGAAGAAGACCTCACCGAATAAAACAGAAAAGTCAGTCCAGATCCCAGTTGATATCATCATCGAGATACTCCTGAGATTACCGGCAAAATCTATAGCGACATGTCGTTGCGTGTCGAAACTCTGGATCTCCGTAATTTGCCGTCAAGATTTCACAGAGCTGTTCTTGACCCGATCTTTGCATCGACCGCAACTCTTATTCTGCTGCAAAAAAGATGGTAACTTGTTCTTCTTCTCGTCTCCTCAGCTTCAAAATCCATATGAGAACTCGTCCGCCATTTCTCTAAAGAATTTCTCCTTATGCTATAAAATTTCGCGTCCTGTCAATGGCTTGATCTGTTTTAAACGCAAGGAAATGAACGAAACAGTGACAGTGATATGTAATCCCAGCACTGGACATACCTTAAGCTTACCTAAACCAATGAAGACGAGTATTGGGCCGTCAAGATTTTTCGTGTATGAACCGATTCAGAAACAGTTCAAGGTATTGTTGTCATATAAAAGTGATGAGCATCAAGTTCTGACACTAGGAACTGGAGAACTGTCATGGAGAATCATCGAATGTTCCATGCCTCACATTCTTGGAATGTCTGAGATATGCATCAATGGTGTGTTGTATTATCCAGCGATCAATTTGTCTTCAGGGGATTACATTATCGTTTGCTTCGATGTTAGGTCAGAGAAGTTTAGATTTATTACAGTCATGGAAGAGTTCATTAAAGCAGCGCATGATGGAACTCTTATAAACTACAATGGTAAATTAGCTTCACTTGTTTCTGAAAGATATTGCTTTGTTGATGGACGTAGTAAGAGTATTGAGTTGTGGGTTCTACAAGATGCTGAAAAGAAGGAATGGTCGAAGCATACGTACGTATTACCCGCTTGGTGGCAGCATAGGATTGGAACCCTGAATTTACGCTTTGTTGGAGTGACTCGTACAAATGAGATTATGTTGTCGCCGTGCTATCAAACAGTGCCTTTCGACGTCTACTACTTCAATATTGAGAGAAAGACGATGATGAGCGTTGCAATACAAGGAATGGAAGCGTTTCAGGGTCACTTAGTCTTCACATATTTAGACCATGTAGAAAACGTGAAGCTTCTGCATAACATGTTTTAATTAGTACTTTTGTTTCTTAAGATATTTGTAACAGAATTAGTCTGGCTCTTGGTTCCTATCACATGACTATGGGATCTTATGTTATACACTTATTACTGTTCTTTTCTTCTTATTGGATGACTATGACTATTTTCAAATGGATAAAAAATCTACTTTTTATGAGTAAGAAAAATTACAATATCGCAAAATTGCTGGTATCATAAAACTTCTTCAGTCACTAAACTGACAAACAGGGAGATAATAAGTATCAAGCTGCCAATACTTTTGCTTGACACCTTCCCAAACTTCATCCCCAAGACAATCCTTAACCGGCAATGGAATCAACTGAGTGCTAAACCCTAAATTCTCAATCTCCAAAGTCACCAAATTGCAATACACAACATGAAAAAACGCGTTGCTTCCACAAAACCCATTGAAATACGAATAAACACCATCAGGCTTCAACAGCCTCGGAAGATGCTGATGAAACTCTCTTAAATCTTCATAATACTCACCATAAGTATCAAAAAAGATCCCATCAAAAGAATTATCATCAAGCTTATCAAGAACATCTTGCCATCTTCCAAAAACAATCTTCACATTCTCTTTCTCTCCCCAACCAGATTCAATCATACGCTTATAAACTTCAGGATGAGCTTCAATGATCGTGTGTTTAACCGGATTGTATCGTTGAATCGCTGTATCGACAAGTCCCATACCGAAACCAACGTTAAGAATGTGACCACCGTTGAGACAAATAGCTTTAGCGTGAGCTTCCATTAATGGTTTTTCCCAAGCCATCATCACACCTTTGCTTTCACTATCCATTAACTTGTCTTCACTGAAACTAACTCTGTCTTGAAGATATTCTTGATTAGAATATTCGTTCTTTGTTTGGTTTCTTGCGATTGTTCCTAAGATTAGCTCTGATTGGATCCCGGTTTTGAGAAGAAGATCGAAAGTTTCTTGATGTCCTGCTTCCATGGCGAAATCTCCTGCTGAGAGATTTGATGGAGATAATGCGTTCCATGGAGCTCCGGATTCGAGTAACGCCGTTACTATCTCTGCGTTTCCGATTTTAGCGGCGTGCATTAACGGCGTTAAACCGTCGTTATCAAAGTGAGTAACGTCGGCGCCGGAGTAAATTAAAGTTTGAACCTTTTTCAAGTCGCCGGATTTAGCAGCTAAACATAACTGATCTGCTTCTTCCATGGCTGGACAAAATAAAGCAAAACTCGCATTACAAATTGAAAAGCAATAAAAGAAACGCATAAATTGGGATCTATGATAATCAAAGCATAAATGAAAGATTTTTTGGTTTAGGCTCAGACACGCATAAAAACAAGCATCACGAAAGATTACAAGAGTGATTTGGTCTCTCGAGTAAGTTTCAGCATCGAGAAATGTTTTTTGTCATCACCGCCTCTTAAAAATTAAAACTTTCAAATCAATAGATAACAGGAAAATGGTATAAAAGTTGAAGGAATGAAGGGAAGAAGAAAGAAACTAATATTTCAAATTGAAATCAACAAACAATGGAACATGAGATAATAGGAGCAAGAGTCTTTTACCTGAGTTGCAGAGTGGAGACGTATATGAAACGGCTTGGCATTTATACATGTGTCGGTGGATTTAAAATTAGGGTTTATTTGGGCCTTTATGGGCTTACAGTTTATATAAGTTGGTTTTTCTATGGGCCTATATCTAGAAACTTTATTAGTTAACACATTGCCCAATAAAATGTACTCATCTTTTTCCTTTTTGTCTACCACTAGATAAAACCCCAATTTAGTTCTTCCGAAACATCAAATAAAACTTGAAAGATTCCAGAAAAAACTTGTGTGTTTTCGTAAGTTTGGAGTTTGAAATGTAGTTATGTTCTGTCAATTTTTTTATACATAAACTTCGTTTTAACATCTTATTAACAACGCAACCAAGTGAACATAGTCTTGGTCTTATTCTAGTTCTTATTTAAAAGTCCATTGCAAGAAAAATAAGTTACAGGTTATTCATATGATAGGTCAAACCGTCACAGAGATATGTCCACTTATTTATTAGCCTTGTTCTGGTTACGGAAAATTTTACCACTTGTCTTAAGTTGTTTTTATCATCAACAAAACCTAAAATTTATTAATCCAATTGAAATTCTTGAGATGTTCAATTACGAAACTAATTTGATAAAATTACAAGTTGTTCAATTAATCCAGACAATGCTTATTGATAAAGTCTTTTGGAAAACAAAAATAGATGATTGAGAAGAGAGCTCATATTCTATGGGTGTATATGAGTCTATCATGCCCAGTAATAGAGCAGATCAGAATTTTAATCTTGTTTTTTTATAATCATCGCTCTCTTCTCCCATCAAATTTTGGCAAATACAATAACGTAAATCAAGAAGAAAATTAAAACGAACCAAGGAAGAAATTTTTATAATAACTCGATGAAAAAGAGTAAAAGAGGCGTTGCTTTGAATATCTGTGTTGCAGTGTTTAGTGTAGGTTTGTAAGAACATGTGTTTAGCGTCAATATATACCCGACGGTGGTAGTCTAGAGCTAGGGTTTCATTGAACTTTTTATGGGCTTATAATTATTCGACCTGTTACATAAATGGGCCTGTATTATTGGGCCTTTATTAGTTCAGAGTTGTAATATACTGTGGAAGGCTCACTCTACGTTTTATCCTCTAGTCTTTTTCTTGATTCTTCTCCAAAACAATATAATAAACTGGACACTTTGACATGTGACAAAAAAAAAAAAAAAAAAAAAAAAAAAAAACTGGACACTAACACTGTAAATGATTATGGTCGATCACTGATTACGTTTTTCACTTGATTTCCTTTGATATCACTATGATATCACAGCTCTTTCGACCAGTATTGGATTCGAATTTGTAAGTAAAACCTAGTTGAAAGACTAAATCTTTCCTGCTATCAACATTTTTCATGATTTCAAAATAATTAGAACTTTCCAAGTTGCTCGTGACATTACAGTGAATAACAAGAACTTGAACACCCACACAGAAAATGAAACCCCAAGCTGTTCAGTAATGGGCCAAACCCTAAATCAGATAATAGAGTAGAATATAGGCCCAAGTTGTATAGAGTCCACTGATGATTAATCTTGATCTTGACTTCCAAGATACAAATAGAAAACAAAACAATTGAAATTGAAGCATATGAAATGCCGTATGTGTGTAGTAGATAGAACTAAATAATTTCCATGTTTGAAACGAATCTTGCTTGCGGAGCCCTTTTTCCCTCTTTTATTGACCAGACTTTTTGTTTCTTTTTCTGCAGAATGTTATTTTCATTACGATGGACCCTTCTTAATTATCATATCAACCATCTTTTAAAAAGTGAACATGATTGCATAACACTATAAACTGTATATGATGAAATAATACAGACAGAGATGAAAACGTCAAATAGAAACAGTACTTTATCTATCTCCTTTCACAGTATACATATATAATCATAAACTTAATAAACGAAAAAAATAGTGAACAACATAAAAAGTCACATATATTAATTCACTTAACCAGAGAACTGAGAAAAATAAAATATATATTTTGGTTACAATAGAGTGTATAACATCAAAATTCTGCAGTTAACTTCACGAGAGAATAATTGGGTGAATCTCAGTATACGGATACATCCGTCACCAACTTTCTTTTCAACATTAAGATAAAAATTTATTATATGAACAAGATCTATGAATGCAAGTAGCAAAAACGTTAAAAATATAGTTGACTCCATATTGATCAATTAATTTCACCAAAACAGACTGATTAACCAACGAAGAACACTCATTGGATATTTTTTTTTTCTTGTCGACATTAAATAAGTATATACAAAAACTCAATTAGCGAATTTTATAAATAATAATATGCATGTGCGTGTTCGGTATGGTAATGGCTTCATGATGTTCACTTACTCAAACTCAAGATTATATGGCTCACGTTTCTGCAGAAACTTTTATCTCATCTCATCTCTCCTTTTCTCTATAAATACGCCTCTATTTCATAACTTCCTCTTCATCTTTATTGATATTTCTCAATATAATTGATCTCTGTCTCATAGTTATAAAAAGAATTGTATCATAAGTAGTCATATAAAAGAATGGTTAAGTTCACAACTTTCCTCTGCATCATCGCTCTTCTTCTCTGCTCCACGCTAACACACGCATCAGCTCGGCTCAATCCAACATCCGTTTATCCAGAAGAAAACTCCTTCAAGGTATTAACCTCATGCTCATGGTGTATATCATCAGTATATGTGTACATAGGAAACATGATCGAAAAGGCTTTAATCGTTTAAATAACAAGGATGTACAATTTTCCTGAAATTAAAGACTAGTAAATATATATGGTTTCAGCTAAAGATTGTCTGATTACCATAAAAGAAAAAGAATCATTATCGAGATTAACAATTGAGTCACGTGCGTATAATCTTTTCTTATGCGCAGAAACTAGAACAGGGAGAGGTAATCTGTGAAGGTGTTGGAGAAGAAGAATGCTTCTTGATACGAAGAACTTTAGTTGCTCACACTGATTACATCTACACTCAAAACCACAATCCCTAAATGATCAATTAGCTTCTTATTATTGTTGGATACTTGGATTAGTAATCAGTATATATATCCACATATATATATGATGTTTTTCTTATATCCATATATTTAGCTTCTTAATATTGTTGCACTTTGTACTTTCTTAATTATTAACCAAAAGTACTACACATTTATATACTTATCACTTAATCTGAATATACATACGCGTATAAGATTATTCAATTATTGAACTAAGTTTTAATGTCTTCTTGCAGACCACACAAGCTAATTAATCTCCTCTAATTTTTTATTTTTTTTTTTGTCAAACAAACAACCTCTCATCTCATTTTAGTCTTAAATGAAAGAAGCTGACTTTATTTGTTTTGTGTAAATTAAATCCCTCATTTGACAGCATCAGTTTCTCATCATACCACACACGCGTTAAAGATAATAAAAACATACACCTATCAAATAATGACACACCCACATCTATAAATGTATATAGAGACATATATGCTTCGCGATTTATGTGTGGATGTTAAAAGTATAACTACAAACTTCTCAATAACTTCCTCGTTCAATAACATACACACAAATAGTTTACCATGAAATACTACTCAACATCAATAAAGAATTAGTATGAATAATAAAAATTTACATCATTCATACGCATTATACTTGTCTTACCAATTTATCCAATAATAATTTCAAATTAATAACAAAATTAGGAGAAACCTAACTATTGCCATAGAGTTTTGGAAATGGTCAAAATCAGATCACAAGATTTAAATGGAGAAAAATAAAAAGACGGTGAGAGAGAAGTCGGTGACAACTATTATTTATGGTCCGTTTCTCTTTTCTTTTTCCTCGTGTGCAAGGCCGTTGACAAAAAGAAGAAAGGCTTTTTGATGGGACAAAATGTTACTTTGGGCCAAGCCCATATAATAGTTTACTCTGTTCTGGAAAACCCTTACTTATAAGGTCTAAAATTCGTCGTGCCCGGAAGAAGAGCTAGAGCGACGGCGACCGGAGATTGAGATTGATCGGCAGAGATAGTTATTAATCTTGCAAAATGTTTCGAAGGAACAGGTTTCTGTCTTTGCCAATGGTGATCGGTGCAGTTGTGTAAGTAGTCGTTTTATCTTAATTAGGCCCAAAGTCTGAATCTTGAATACTACGATTATGGTTTCCCCAAGATCTGGTAGATTCTTTTTCTTATTGGATGATATTGAAATAGAAAATGGTAGATTACTCTGTATCCAACTTGATTTTAAACAGTGTAGATTTTTTGAGGATTGGAATTGAATTTTTCTGAAAAGTAAGTAGAAAAAGATCATTACTTTAGCACAAATGGTATAATCTCCTGAAATTTGTCAAATGTCTGATTCATTCGTTAGTAGAGTGAAGCAATCTGAATAGGTTTGTTTTGGTTGCAGGATTGGTGTGGTTTCAGGGAAAGCTATTTTCGGGCCTCCGCTTGATCAGTACTGGAAAGAGAAGCTCGAACGAGAAGAAGCTGTTGTTGCCAAGGAAGAAGTCATTGAAAAGAGCTCAGATTCATCGTCAACCTAAACATGTTTGTACTATTTTATGAGCAGAGTGATGTAAATCATACCGTGATTTAATTACGGATTACAACGAAGAGCTTGGACAAAATGTTTGCACGGAAGCATTGTTAATTTATTGTACAAGGTGTGATACTTACAGAAAGGCAAAACAGTGTAACAAATGTAGTAAGTGCCTTGCATTTCACGGTTTTGCAAATTGTTGGAGAATAATAATCCCTAAGCAGCACTCTTCTTATTCTCACTTCATCTTCCTCGGAGCAAAGTCAAAAACAAATTTGAATTTTGATAAATCCCAACTTCATTGAAGTGTTGAGCAGATTTTGATGCCACTTTGGTGACTTATGATATTTCATTTCAAGTATCACTGCGACTTAGGATAGTATCTTGTTGTTAGGATATTTCATTTAGAGTTTGTCAAAAAAAAAAAAAAAATGGGATTAAGAGCTGGTCTTGTTGGCTTAGAAAACTCATCATCATCACCATGAGAGGCTGTGAAGTTAAGATCTCTTCCATGCCAGTAGTGGGCCTCTATTGTGTGTGGTCGGTCCACATTAAAATATTGTTATACATCAAATGTAATATTATTGGGTTCCTACAAATTACTGTTCTTGCTGAAATTTCAAAAAACGAGTGTGAAAATACTACTTATGTTTTGTCAACAAAAATTCACCTGAAATGGAAGTAAGACACGTGGACAGCTCGATTCTTGCGATTCGGAAGAGGCGAGCCTTCGCGTCTCTCTAGAGTCCACCCATATTGCCACGTGGCTTTAAACCGTTACATGTGGCAAATCTCGTGTTGGTCGCTAATACACCTCATCATCATCATCTTCCAAAATTTACAAAGTCTTTTTTTGGGGTTAAAGTACAATTCTTTTTTCTTTTCCCTTATATATTTTTTTCTTTTTCTAATAATTATTTTGGTAATGTAGTTCCATGATCCTAAGGGTGGACTTCTATATTTTACATTTCCTATTAATACCACAAAGAACTGGAAACAACCATATATAGGAAAATACTCCTTTTTTTATTAATTTTTCTTAATTTTGATTAATTATATCTCTTTTATCATAAAATCTCATAACATTTAATAGTTATAAGGTAAGTGTGTCAGAGATTAAAAGATTTTCCCAAATACTGTAGTAAAGATTTGTATTAAAAGATGGGAAAACAAAATATGAGATACAGTTGACCCAAAAAAAAAAAAAAAGACAATGAATCATACGTGTATATGTCATGTGTATCAGTGTATGTATAAGTATTAATTATTTTCTGCGTAGATATGATAAGTACTTGATAGATAGATACGATTTCGCATCAGTTTCGGCTTCTCTTTTTCTCGTCCACCAACATAACTATTTCTCCTCTTTTCTAGCAAAAGTAAAAAATAAAAATTTACAATATTTTTCTTGCATAGAATCTCTCTCTCCATTTTTAGGATTCTTCTTCTTCTTCCATTAGTCTCTATTGAATCAGAATCTCAACTCTCAGGTAAATCTCTTTTCGTCTTCTTTTTTCCTTTTTCGTCTTGAAATTCTTGAGAAAACTACAAACTCTCTCTCTGGTTTTTTCAAGACGATTCGGATTTGGATTCAGATTCTCATCTATGGTAATCGTGTGGTCAAAGACCGAACTGAATCTTTATTGCTTTTTAATTGCTCTATTCATAATCAAAGTGTTTTTTTTCTTTTCCCAATGCGACTTCTTGATTCTATACGAACAACTATTCTTCCAAGTTGAGAGTAATATTAATCTAACATAAACAACCATAGTTCTCTTGAATTTTGAACTACGAATTTTGGTTTTAAAAAACAGCTGAGAATTTGAATATCTTGAGCAATCTGCATCTGATTTTGATTTCTGACATCCTGATTAAAAGTGGTTTCAGATTTGATTCTGAACCGAAGAAATAGGCGGCTTCTTATTTATCGTTAAGTTTAATATTAAACGTTGTATTGCTCTTTAAGTATCTTTAAAACCTCGTTTACTTCGTGTTATTATTCAATTTTGTTATAACAAACAAATTTTGATACGTTGCTCTCTTCTTCTTTGACTAAAAAAACACATGTTGGTACGTAGGTTGGATTTTGAGAGCTAATTAAATAGTTAAGATGATGGAAATAGCTTATCAGCCTCGGATTGATTCCGAGATTGAATCACTCGTCGAGAGAATCAATCCTCCAAGGTTAGTACCTTATTAATATTTTTATCATTATGTTGGATATTTTTTTTTTAATAAAGTAGTATTATTCTTGATATTACTGGTTTTGTGCGCTAATTAGGGTTTGTGTAGACAACGACTCTGACCCAGAGTGCACACTTATTAAGGTTATAAAAAGCTCTTGATAATATGCTTTTTAATTATAAGTTCATAGATAATGACTAATTAGCCTTAATTAAACATGTGGTTGATATATGTAGGTAGATAGCGCGAACAAGTACGGGATATTACTGGACATGGTTCAAGTGTTAGCCGATCTTGATCTCGTTATCTCCAAATGTTACATCTCATCTGATGGCGAATGGTTCATGGATGGTAAGTCGTCATCGTCATCATCATTCACATGTCATCATGGTGGACCATATATCACATGACACCTGAAATTTCTCTTTGTTAGTGTTTCACGTGACAGACCAACTCGGGAATAAGCTCACCGACCGAAGCCTTATTCTCTACATTCAACAGGTGTGAGATTAAAATCATTAGTACAATAATCACCTAATCATTTTTAAGGAAAATAGTATAAAATTACCAAGTAACCGAAAAAATCATTAACTAAGATGACCAACTCTTATAATGTGACAGCTTCGTTTATTTATGTTTCTTTTTGGGTACTTTTGGACGTATCTAATTAGCTTCTTGAGTTTACTTGTGAAATTAATACATTTCATTTTTAATGATTTTTGGTTTTTACAAATTCAGGCAATATGTTCTAGTAGAACGGGAGGTATAACAAAGGAGATGCAGAGTAATCTAAAACGGGAGGTGCAACAGCGCCACGTGTCAACAGAACACACGGCCTTTGAGATAACCGGAATCAATAGACCGGGTCTACTATCCGAAATATCTGCCGTACTTTCCGACATTGGATGTCACGTGACGGCTGCTGTTGCATGGACCCACCACGAGCGAGCGGCTATGGTGATTTATCTAGAAGACGGGTTTAACGGTGGGCCCATTATCGACCCAATAAGAAAGGCCCAAGTAAAGGATCATCTGGATACAGTCATGGAGGCCCATCACATAGTTGGCGATGTGTCTCATGTCGTCGTGAGGGTCGTCGAGGCTAAAGGAGTTCCGGTCGGGTGGGCTCACACTGAGCGACGACTTCACGAGCTAATGTACGGAGAAGGAGATTACGAGAATTGCTTCGACTGCGATTGTTTCGGAGACAGGTGCGCTTGAATTTATACGAATTAATCATCAATGGCAAAATAAAAATGTTGTTTAGCTTCGTTCGATACATGTGACAGGTGCGATGCTTTGTGGAGAGGAAGATGCGAGAGGATACACGTGACAATCGAAGCATGTAATGGCTATTCAATGGTGAATGTTAAGTGTAGAGACAGACCAAAACTACTTTTCGACACGGTGTGTGCTTTGAAAGAGTTACAATTCGTTGTGTTTCACGCCGTCGCCGGAGCTAAAGGCTCCACTGCAGAGCAAGAATATTTCATAAGAAAGAAGAACGGGGGCACGTTAGAAACGGAAGGGCAAAGAGAGAGACTAAGGCATTGTTTGGTTGCTGCGATTTCGAGACGTGCTTCACAAGGATTGAAACTCGAGATTCGGACAGAGAACAAGATGGGTTTGTTGTCGGATGTGACTAGAGTTGTGAGAGAAAACGGTTTATCGATAACGAGAGCTGAGATGTGCACGCAAGGTGAGATTGCGGTTGGCTCGTTTTATGTTACGGATGTGAATGGTGGTGAGACGGGTCCTAGTGAGGTTGAAGCGGTTGTACGAGAATTGGGAGGAGCGGTTGTGTCAGCGGTTAAAGGGGTTGGAATGATGCCGAGGAGGATTGGTTCGACGAGTGATAGTGTGGAGCAGGACAAAGCTAAGTCGTCTATTGGGAGAATGTTTTGGTCTAAATTAGAGAGGTTGTCAACGTCTATAAGATCGTTGTGAAGTGTTTGATTAGTGGTTTTTGCCTCTCTGGTTCTCGTGATTATCGATCGTTGTATATATAGATGAACTAGGACTATTTGCAGATTCAATTGAAATTCGTATAATTATTGGTTTTAGATGTGATCTAATGAGATAAGATTCTATCAATCAAAACCGTTACTTATCGTCTTAATTTGTTCGAATGAATCTTAATCTCACAAACCAAACATTATACCGTCTTAATTGAACTGGAATTTGTTCGGTTTTTACAAATATGAGAGACCAAACATTATATACCGTTTTATTCAAGTTGTGAGAGATTGTAAATTGTAGACCCAATTTCGGTTTGGTTTAGCTATTGAATTTGACAGCTGGCATGGATAAAGAACAATTACTTTACAGTAATTAACAAGTCAATAAAAGGGCATTACGGGAAATTTAAATATTGAAATGAAAATAGAGAGATCTTTATAAACCCTAATGTGACGGTAAACAGTAATACATTAGAACACTCTCGAATTCGAAGAAAATACGTAGCAAAACCCTTATTTTTGAATTTCAGACGAATTCCGATTTCTTAATCAAAAATCCGATAAGAGCTTTGGATTTGGCGGCGAATAAGAAAACATGGCGAATTTGGATATGGAGCAACATTCATCCGAAAACGAAGAGATTAAGAAGAAGAAGCATAAGAAAAGAGCGAGAGACGAAGCTAAGAAACTAAAGCAGCCAGCAATGGAAGAAGAACCCGATCATGAAGATGGTGATGCCAAAGAGAACAATGCGTTAATTGACGAAGAACCGAAGAAGAAGAAGAAGAAGAAAAATAAGAAGCGTGGAGATACTGATGATGGAGAGGACGAAGCGGTAGCAGAAGAAGAGCCGAAGAAGAAGAAGAAGAAAAATAAAAAGCTACAGCAGCGTGGAGATACTAATGACGAAGAGGACGAAGTGATAGCAGAAGAAGAAGAGCCGAAGAAGAAGAAGAAGAAACAGAGGAAGGACACGGAAGCGAAGTCTGAAGAAGAAGAAGTAGAAGATAAGGAAGAAGAAAAAAAATTGGAAGAAACTAGCATAATGACTAATAAAACGTTTGAGTCATTGTCATTATCTGATAACACTTATAAATCTATCAAGGAGATGGGTTTTGCACGCATGACTCAGGTAATGTTTTTGGAATTGAAGCTTTATGTTTTTGTATAGCAAAGATTCAACCTTTTACAGTTTGGAATTTGGTTGGATTTCAACACTTTTGCAGATACAAGCTAAAGCAATTCCACCATTGATGATGGGAGAAGATGTACTTGGAGCTGCCAGGACCGGTTCTGGTAAAACCTTAGCTTTTCTTATTCCTGCTGTTGAGCTTCTTTACCGTGTTAAGTTTACTCCTCGCAATGGAACTGGTGTTCTTGTTATTTGCCCAACAAGAGAGCTTGCTATTCAGGTTCTAATTCTCTCACAATTTTCTATATAGTCTGTAGAATATGCTAAAAGTGATACTTACTATACATCATTAATGTTTCAGTCTTATGGAGTGGCAAAAGAACTTCTTAAGTATCATTCACAGACTGTGGGAAAAGTTATTGGCGGTGAGAAAAGAAAGACAGAAGCTGAGATTCTTGCGAAAGGTGTTAATTTATTAGTAGCTACCCCTGGAAGACTTCTCGACCACCTTGAAAATACTAATGGTTTTATTTTCAAGAACTTAAAGGTAAACACAAATTTCTGATTTCAGTTTTGGGTATACTGGTATTGATTTAATGCAACATTTTTTATTCGTTAATTTGCAGTTTCTTGTAATGGATGAGGCTGATAGGATATTGGAACAGAACTTTGAAGAAGACCTCAAGAAGATTTTGAACCTTCTACCAAAGGTATTCTCGTGGCTTGCATAGTGAAGTCACCTCAACATTCTGAATCATAGAGATGTAAATTTCGTTTCATGTCAATGTGTTGTTGATAATGGTAAACCGTCTTTTTGTATTGCTGCAGACTAGACAGACGTCACTATTTTCAGCCACACAGAGCGCAAAGGTCTGCTTACCAATCAGTATAGTTTTCACTTAATTCTTTATTAGTGTCAGTTTATTAAAATTACTGGAACTTGATTAAACCATCAGGTTGAGGATCTTGCTCGGGTGTCACTTACCTCACCTGTTTATATTGATGTGGATGAAGGACGAAAAGAGGTAGCTATTAACACAATTTCTATTATCTTTTCTCGCAATTTACTTTGTGACCAAAACAGGCCTTTTTCAATTATAAGAAAACTGGAAAGTGCAGGTTACAAATGAAGGCTTGGAGCAAGGTTATTGCGTTGTGCCAAGTGCGATGCGGTTACTTTTTTTACTTACCTTCTTGAAGAGATTCCAAGGGAAAAAGAAAATTATGGTGTTTTTCTCTACATGCAAGTCGACAAAGTTCCACGCCGAGCTCTTTCGATATATCAAATTCGATTGCCTTGAAATCCGTGGAGGGATAGACCAGAACAAAAGAACTCCAACATTTTTGCAATTCATAAAGGCGGAAACCGGTATTTTGTTGTGTACTAATGTCGCTGCCCGAGGTCTTGATTTTCCTCATGTGGTATGCTTTCTTAACAACTTTAATGTTTTAATAATCTGGATTGGTTGGTCTTTAATCAAATTATTGTCTGCTTGTTTAGGACTGGATTGTGCAGTATGATCCTCCTGATAACCCAACGGTATGTTGCTTATAATTTAGGGTTTTTATGCAAACACGCGGAAGAATAAGGGATAAGAAATCACTCAAATTCTTGAATGTTACTTTTGATTTAGGATTATATTCATCGAGTTGGTAGAACAGCTCGTGGTGAAGGAGCAAAAGGAAAGGCTCTGCTTGTCCTAACTCCACAGGAGTTGAAGTTTATACAGTATCTCAAGGTAAATTATTTTCATTCAATAAAAACTTTGATAATTTTTCAAATTATAGAAATTTTGATAAAAGAATCTGTTTCCAACTGTATAATTTGCAGGCGGCGAAAATTCCTGTTGAGGAACATGAATTTGAAGAAAAGAAATTGCTCGATGTGAAACCTTTTGTGGTAAAACATTCTTGCTCTTTCAAATAAGTTTTACTACACTGAAGAAACAAAAGTTGAGAGATTTATTTAAAATGTTATTGCAGGAGAATTTGATATCTGAAAACTATGCATTGAAGGAGTCAGCAAAAGAAGCATACAAGACATACATTTCAGGATATGATTCTCACTCTATGAAAGATGTCTTTAATGTTCACCAACTCAATCTCACGGTAACCAAATCTGCAGCATACATATAACAATACGAAACGTCATGAAATCAGGAATACAATTTGTTTTTGTTTTCTGCAATTTAAACGTTAACCGAAGGTCTTTGTTTATGTGCAGGAGGTTGCGACTTCGTTTGGTTTCTCAGATCCTCCCAAAGTTGCTCTGAAGATAGATCGAGGAGGGTACAGAAGTAAGAGAGAACCGGTTAATAAGTTTAAGAGAGGTCGTGGTGGTGGTAGACCCGGCGGTAAAAGCAAGTTCGAGAGGTACTAAAAATACAGTTGCACAAACAACGTCATACTTAGTAGTATGGCACATGCCTTTTAACGAATGTTGTATCTTATTTTTGGATTCATTTACGATTGTGTTGTCTTAAGCTGTTTCCAGAGATATCAGACGAGATACCAGTTTTGTCCCCGTTACTTAGAAATATTGATCATTTTGTTTTGCGAATAAACTTGGTCTTATATATAAACATTGCAGTTTTTTTTACTACGGCTATATAGGTTTTGATAAAATGGAATATAAAAATTATTCACAACAAATTTCGGTAGCATCAGATATTTGCAAGACGTAGATTTAAATGTTATATATTGCCAAAAGAAACATTGGAGATCACATCACACTGCATCAACATCAAGCCAGTCGTTTGATTTTTTCTTCTCTTTTACCTCTTTTAGCTGAACCCAATCTGGTGATTTTTTGTCTGAAGAATCAGAACCAGAGTTAGTAAGGTTCTTGTAACTCACTTTCACGTCTCCTTCGTTATCGTCTTCTTCTTCTAGATCACTGAATGATACATCTTCTTCGTCTTCACCAAAAGGATGATTTGTGGTTGATCTTCCTCCAATGGCGCTAACTGATGAAGTCTCTTCATCATTCAACCAATCATCTGCATCGTCGTCGTCTTCATCATCCACTTGCACATTAATAAATCTAGATGAAGAAGCAGTGGATGTGCTTCTTTCTTCAATGACAGATTTGTCAACAATTTGTATCTCTTTGCTCTCAATAGGGTGCTTGTCTGTTTCAACGTCAGATGACTCGACTGGATTTACGATTTTAACAGCTGCTGTTTCTGGTGAAGGAGGCACAGTAAGAGGTTCCACAATGACAGTATTAGCTTCAGAACTCCCTGCTTCTACAGGTAATTTGCTTCGTTTCTGTAGTTCCTGAGATAACATTGATCTTGCTTCGAGTACCTTCATAAGCAAAGGCAAAAAAAATTAGTGACAGGAACAATAAATGATCTAACTTTATCGCAGGAAACCTGAAGTAGCACCACCTAGAAGCTTACAAATCTAGCAAACCTGATTGACATGCTACAACTCTTCACTTATGAGGATCACTGTTTTGGATTACCATATAACTTTCTAGAAGAGTATGATTAGCATCAGGCATAGGGTTACAACTATATACAATGTGAAAGGCATAAACTTGAAAACAAGGAAATAGGTAGACATTTGTAAGCAATGGAGTTGAGAATCCAAACTTACCTGAGGAGTGGAGAGAAGCAAGGCATGGTCTTTACTGAGTTTAGGATGCACAAGAACAAAGTAAATCCTCCAGAAGCAATTCTCAGTCATATATTCAGGGCAAAGCTCAATCCTCAAAGAAGCCAAGCTCGGTGCTAGCCTTTCTACAGCTAAAGCGTGCTCGTATTGAGCATCGGCCAATTCAAAGTCTGAAAATTGATTTAAAAACAGACAATTGAGAATAACTGAAACACCCAATACCCCAATCATGAAAGCATATAAACTGAAAACAAAATCAAACTTGAACTTCACTATTCACAGAAACAATTTCAGATATATAAGGAAAGATCTGAAACTAAAACTTACCATCAAAGCTATCGTCGTCATCAGGTAAAGGAAAATCCAACCAAGTCTCAGGATGCATCGCAAGATCCTTCACAAACGCAACTAATTCCTCTGTAACTCCGATTACGTCGTAATCTTTCGGATCCACATCTTCTGAACTCAATTGTAAGAAATTCGAAGCGATCTTTGTGAACTCAGACACAGGTAAGTTCCCAGATAGTTTCGAAATCCCAGTCCTGAATCTCCCACCAATCTCAGCGAAATCGTTCTTAATCCCAGCGATTAGATCCTCATCTTCCTCCGGATGATCGGGAGTTTGATTTCTCTCCTGAAGATCCGGAGATGAAGAAGGTTGCGAGAGGAACGAAGCTACACCCCAAAATTGGGTTCTCAAGGTCTTGGTAAGTTCGCTAATGTCTTCCTTAACGCCTCGTGGAGACTGTGAATCCGATACAGATTCCGACGGCTGTTGATTCAGATGCTTATCATCATCTTCATCTTCCTCATCGAGCTTGAGTGAGTTCGCTATGGATCTAGCTAACCAAGCCATATCTGAATCTCTCTCTCACACACACATACACACAAGTTGCGATCGTGATCTTTTTGTTACAGCAGAAGCAAATCAAACTTGAGAGATAGATAATGAAATCTCCGTCTAAATCAATATCTAATTTAAATATTGTAATCTTTATCTTACTTAATAGCTTAATCCAATTTAGAGCCAAAGACGACATTTTGTATTGACTGTCAAAATATTACTGGACCTGGATAATAGCCCATATAGTTCAACTAAGGCCCATCTTAAGATAGCTCCTATTCGGGAAATTATTTATATTTTATTTTTTCTAACTTGAGACAAATTGTTTTCCAGATTTGGTAACTGTGTTTAGATTTTATTTCCAGACAAGAGCTCTCACATCAGTGACATCACACTCACTGATACAATGTTTCCAAGAGATATGTTCAGATTCTCATAGCCAATTAAATAAAAAACAGAGATAAACAAACAGTGAACTGTTGAAACGATTCATAAGTCAAATCATCCTTTCTTTTCAATTGTTCATTCATTTACACAGTGCATACAAATCAGACCAATGCATGTTCAAAAAATAAGACTTTTATTCCCCTCCACAAATCTGAAACCCACCCATATCTGTTTTCTAATCCTACTGTTCTATCAAGAATCACTAAGGGTTATAAGAGTGTCAAATAAAACGATTCATAGATCAATAATTTCTCCAATTATTATGACTCACAAACAGCTAGTAACTTACAAGAGGCCAAAAAAATGATTCCTTTCTTCAATCTATTCTTCTACTGAATAATGAACCAACCACAACAAAAAGATTTATACAGTTTACTTCTACTTAACTATTATTATTCAAATAACATTGCAAAATAGAATTCAACACATCGAAACTCGTTTCTTACTCTCATACTCCTTGAGCTTCTTCATTTCTATATACATCAACAAGATGGGGCAGATCCGTTGTGTGATTTTGACCCGAAAGGTGAAAACTTGATCAGTCTTTTATTGGATAGTTCTTGTGAGTTTACATTTGGAGATAAACATTGAGTCTGAATAATGTAGACTACATAACTTCAATAGCTCAGCTGAACGTTGCTTCAAAGCTGGATCACATCCACTTTGTATCACAAGCAAAAGCTTTGCAGCCAAACCAACTTCAACAGCAAGAGATGAACATTCTTCAGAAGCTAATTTGCAAACTGACCAAAGAATCGATATCGCATAGTTTGTGCATTTCTCTGATACCTTCATCAGTAACCTAACGGTATGCGGAATCGTGTTAACCGAATCTTTCAAAGCAATTCTGCCTTCGCTTTCTAAACATAACGAATCCAACACGAAAAGAGCTGACTCTAAACACTCCACATCCAAACATGGCAAAACATCAACCAATTGAGGAACTGCACCAATCCTAACCAACAAGTTCCTAACTTGTTTATGAACAGAAACCGATTTGAGCAGCGTTAACGCAGGCGAAACGCCGTTTCTTCGTCTCCTATCTTTAACCAATCTCATTAATCCAACAAGCAAACTATGACTAGAAACAAGCTCTGCTCTAAAACCTTTCTCCTCCACCAACCTTCCAATCAATCTAGCACAATTGATCTTAGTTTCAATCGAACCATCATTCAACATATCAACCATCAACGAGACCCTAGCTGGTTGCATCAATCCAGCTTTGGAATCAGAGTCAAGCTCAAGATTAACAAGAATAGCTATAGCCTCAGATCCAACAGCGTGAGAAGTAAAAGGACTTAAAAGAGAAGAGATCACAAAGACTCCACCTTCATCAACAACAGTCTTCTTAGCAATAGCGTGAGCCATCACAACTTGCTTAAGCTCGCTTAAAGCATGAACCTTTGCTTTCCCTTTAGCCTTTCTCAACGTACCCAGAATCTCAATAGCACGTCCTTGCACATCTTCAGATCGTTTCTTCATCAAAACATACTTCTGTGAAAACCAAGTGTAGATCAATTGGTGAAGAGTCTTGTTAGGAGTGACCAAATCATCCCAAAGCTCTTGCATCGTCGTTGGGCAAGTACAATGCCCTATATTGAACCATTTGAGAATGTTGGACCTCTCGTAGGTTTGACCAGTACACAAGGTCACTGGATCTTGCATCGGCTCTAGAGAGATAGGACAGATGAAAACAGAGGGTATTTCAGGTAATTCCAGCTCAGAAATCATCTCCTTCAAATCCAATTTCTTCTTCTCATCGGTAACAACCACCAGAAATTTCCCATCTCCGCCGCCAAGAACACCGTCTTTAACCGCCGAGTGTAGATCTAAGATATGCCCATCAAACCCACCGTTCTTAGAAGGCTGAAACATTGGCATTTTAAAAACAAAGTCTTTCTTCTTCCTTGCCTTTAAAAACGAGTCAAAAAGGAAACTTTCAACTCTCTCGTAATAATAATGGAGCAGTGTATCATAAATACATGATTAATGCTTCCCCACCTGCTAACCAAGAATCTGGATTGTTCCAAGAGTTTCAGAATCGATAGTGAACCTTGAAATCTCGGAACAGAACAAAAAAGTAAATGAATTTGTGAGAAATTTAAGAATACCCAGATGACGAATTTGTGAAAGAGGAAGAAGGAGAAGAGAATTGGTTGTGGTGTGTGTTTCGGTGAGAAGGAAATTATTAAAGCAAAGAGACAAATTAAAAAAAGGGAACGTTTCTTTTGGTTTGGACCAAAGATTTTCTCTTTTTCACTCTTTTTGCTGGGAAAAAACTAAAAAGCAGACAAAAACCCAAAAAAAAACACAGATTATGTTGACCGAGATTTTTACAGGCTATAGCCGGTTATCAACTCATCTCTCGACCCATGCGCCACACGTGCAAGCTCAGATCCTGAGGTTAAATACCCATTTTGTCCTTGGCTTGACCCATATGTACCCATCTTTAGCTAAAAAAAAAATTGAGGTGTTTTTTTTTTAAATATTTTTAGACCAAATAATAAATCTTCATATTGATTTTGTGTTCCATTGAAATATCATGTTGCTTAAAAGAGCACTCTCTTGGGTCTTCCCTTTAATTTTTGCTACTGAAATCGATGTGTTGTCAAAAACAATAAAGTATTATCTCAGTAAATTAAGAAGAAAAATAGATGAAGGGGGTATTATGGTCTTTTAGACGATGAGCAAAGAAAATCCCGCACGTAAGTAAAAAAAGCTGCTAAGTAAACTACAAATACCCACGAGGACAGGTTAGGGTCACGTGCGACGTTCATTTCAAGGCCTAATTACTTCATTAACCTTTTATTTGAATCATCATTATCATTGCTATAAACAATTCTCTATTTTTTCAAACAAAAATCTAAAAATCTCGTTTTTTATAAACACTTTTCTTTACAGTCTATATATTCTAGAAACTATGAAGAATAATTGCAGTAATGAGTAAATACATGGAAAAACAAAAGCATTACTCTTTCTCGTTTCATACTATTGAAATGGAACATATTTGCTTAAACAAATCCGTAGTATTACTCCCACTTAATTAGAAGAATAACAACAATTTTTTCTCTGTAAGAACATATTTTTCAATTTTTAGTAAGTTTATTTCCTAGATTGGCACGAAAAAGAAAAAAGAAAAAGTGTAAATAAAGAAGTATGGGGTCCACTACATGCAAAAGATCCAGCTAGACGTTTGACCATATGACAGTGTGTGTTGCTTTGACTGTACGCCTCGATCGTGTCTCGGTTGTCTTTGACTGCTCTGTCACCACTTATATCCTTCCACGTCTCTCTTTTCGTTCCTAATCTTCGGTATTAATGAATGTTGTTAACTTTTATTAATACTACAAATTTAACTAAATGAAGATAAATTTTAATAAGCGAAAATTGATGGGAGTGTCAGCAGAGAGATCTGAGACCCATGTGTTGTTTTTGTTGGAGTTGAGTACTCTGCCAGAAATGCAGAATTTTGATATTCCAACCAAGTTTTCAAATATCACACGGATTCAATCTTAATTATGTGTTATTAACAAAAGTATGATTCACTCAACTAGTTTTAGTTCTACAATTAATTGCTAGTTTATTTTTGAATTCTTAGTATTTTTAATTTATAGAGTATGTTATCAATGGCTATTGATAGGCAATGAATTCATTGCCAATGAATGATCTCAATGTTGTCGATGTTATGAGTTTCCCGGTCAAACTAGTAAACTTAAAGCGGACCGGCAAGAGTTTTAAGTCGATGTGACGTGTTTGTAATAACGACTAAAACCATGTGAATTTTCATATTGATTGTGACGATAATACAATTAGTATTTTTAACTAATAAATGGCTGTTTGTATGTGCTAGAGAAGGGACCTAGTGACCATGACTACAGGCTGGTTAGGGTTGTTCTAAATATTGTTTGATGAACAGAACACATATCAGGACATTTATATAATTGTTGTGCCTAGAGTTGCCCTGCATAATTTTCAATTTGCTAAATTTGTTTGATTATTTAACTTAGAAATGAGTTATTGAGATTGTCGTATTTGAATAATTACATCACATTGCGCTTTGTATTTTGTTTCTAAGCTACATAGACTGTCACGTGAGTCCTAAACTCGTAGATTATTTAACATGTTGTTTCGCTATTTTTAGGTTAGTGATACAAATTATGATTAATTTTTCAGCAGATCATAATTTAACTTGATGAATTGATTTATTTTTCGGGATATATTCGTTTGCGAATTCATATAGTATCATCATGATAATTGGATAACATAGAACTCGATTCACGATATTATTGGGTCTAAAACTGAAAATTTTACCATGCCTACGATTATCAGAAAATATAATAATGTTTGTGTTGTTGGGCTGTGAGGGCTTCGAAATGGTACATCAAAATGCTGTACACGGCCTTCGTGAATGATAGGATTTAAGAAGCCCAATAAGCTATGCAAAAATATAAAGATGCAAAATCGAGAATTTTTATTGTCGTTGTTAAAGATGCAAATCAAAAATTTAATATATCTCGTCCTAGACATACAGGTTACAAATTGACTTTCGAAAACTTTATTATGTGGGGCAAGTTATAATTGGAAATTATAAAAGTGCAGATAGATATGTCAGCGATGAATTTATTGCTTTCATTTCAAGTTGCCAACAACATATTGAATCCATTGTCAAATATCTCTATAGAAACAAATCAAGTTGAAGCAAAATCTTTCTTATTTGACAAATTGGTTTTAAATTTTGATAGTGAAACTGGTAAATCAAGTCAACTGTAACCACCAATTTCTTATATACTCTCTTTTCCTTCCAATGAATCTCTCACTCCCCCTAAATCATTATTTCAGTATTTTTAATGCAAGAAATTTGGTGCCATATCTCAATCCATATTAATTATAATAATAATTTCGACTTTGATATTTTTGTTGTTGTACGCTTTGATAACGTGTTTAAAGACATATAGACGTGTACTTTGGCAATTGTTATTTGACTATTGAGCTTGTAAGCAAGTTTAAGCTTCAATGGATAAATACTTCAAGAAATTTCTAAAAAATTAATACTAATTAAAACTGCCGGCCCTTAAGATTACAACTTCAACCTTATTTTGACTTAACCAAAGTAAATTAAACTATAGATTAATATTTTGTGAATTTTTAATAAGATAAGTATCACCAAACCGTAAACATCCAACTAGATACATTTATATATACATACCCTAATAATTATTATTTCTGAAATGCATTTAAAACGAAGTCTATCATACACGGCATCTTCCTGTTCTAGTCGCATCTCCTCTCTCTCTCACTCTCTCTGTAATCTCTTATATCAACTTTTTTTTATTCCACTTTAAATCATGAAAGCTAAAGAAATGAAGAAAGAAAGCAATTTAGCAAGGTTGGTGAAATCTCCGGTTCGTTTCTTGATCATGGCACGTGACGCTTACATACGTAGCATGACGTCATGCTCCGCCGGTTTCATCCGCGGTGGTGGTGGCTCCGGCGCTTTTGGCTTACCACCCGGTAATTTCCAAATCTGCGAAGCACCAACCACCGTTCTCCCTCGTAGCTTCACCCTAAATTCGGCCACGACAACACGTGAACGTTGCCGGTTTGTCACACGTGGCGCCAGCAGCGGAGAAATCACGGTGGAGACGACGGCTATGAAACGACAGATGGATCTCCGGAGAAATTATAGTTGTATGGTTATGGGAAGGATTGATGAAGAGAAGGTTTGTGATCAGTTTGAAGAAGAGGATTATAGCAAAAAAAGAAAAATCGGTGGAGTTTTCACTACTCATCAACAATAAAAGAAAGAAAATGAAGATGACCATACTCATTTTCGTTTCTTTCTTCTTCCATTTCTGGTTAGATACAAAAACGCTAAACAGCTGAAAGAAATTCATTTTGTGTGCATTGTTCAAGTGTGCTTATAGACTTTCTTGCTTGTATATAAATTTCAGTACGGAATACACAGTCTAGATTGCAGACATAGTGAAAGTAGTCCTTCATTGTGTCAATTTCGACATTTTTGAGTTACGTTTTCAACGAACACTGAATTAGTATTAATGCGAGACAGATGAGAAATCATGGAATGAAAAAAAGTTTTATTCAAAAAAAAAAAGGTCAAACAAAAAGAGATTTTTTTTTTTTTTCCTTCTTCTAGGCATTAGAGTAGTCCTTCAACTTTACATCACCCAATGTCAACGTATGGATTACATTTGTCTTGCGTGTAAATCCTTAAATTTTACTGGTGAATTTTTGTTATTTCTCCAATCCACAAAATGGAATTTATAGTCTAGTTTTCCCTTAAATTAAAAGTTTGAATTTTTAGTCTCCGTATACCATAACTTTTGACATTATGGGGTTATCTTTATATGTTTGTATGGTTCTCACCAGCTTCATATAATATCTACGAATTTTTTTTTTTTTTTTTCATTTCTTGTAATGAAGATCTCATCAAAAGAGAGAAAGTTTGAGACATATAGGACTACTCTTCGATAGAAACTCTACTATAAAGCAGGAACTTCCTACAAAAAGAATGGTGAAAACCAGTGATACTATAGTCTCAATTTCACCTAGACGAATTTCATGTCAGCTTTCTTCAACTATCTGCCTCATCTTTTCGTGTACGATCTTCCTCAATATCCACCAAGTCTTCTTCCTCACCTTTTTTACCGGCTTGCTCTTTCCAGTATGCTACCAACTTCTTCAATCGCACCATCTCTTTGGATGATATATGTTTGCTGGGATCATTCACGATCGTTCTCACTCTCGATGCATATCTGGAATCAAAGGAGGAAAAAAAACAATATGGATTATCCATTTTTACACTAAGCATATTTGATTTATGTTATATATATATGGGAACTCATGACTTACAGAAGAGAATTGTACGTCTCGTCCAAATTTGATTCGGCTGGAGACACATTAACAAACATTAACGTCTTGGCATTGCCGCCCAATGAATCGCTCATCAACATCGTTAGCTTGTGATTCCTATAAGGAATATGCTGGTTGCCAGAAGATAAAGCACCAATAACATCACCTAATGCAGAAAGTGATTTGTTGATACTTTGAGCTTCTTTGAGTTGACAACCAGCTGAGCCCGACTTTTTAACTCTCTCAGAACCAGCAAGATCCACAAAACTCAGCTGCAAATAACAAACAAAAATTCAGAATATTGTAGAAGATACCACCATGATCAGGTGATATGGGTTTAACAATGGAGGGCATATCATTGACTAATAATATGGATTGTGTACATAAAGGTTTAACATTTTGTACCAGACCAAAGATTTGAGCTGTAAAATAATATCTCTCTTAAACAAGATTAATGTTACTATATTTTTCTTCGGTAGACTAAGCATGAAAATCTAAAGAAACTCCTATTTCCTTAAAATCCCTAAATGCTACTAAATCCTGTGAAAAATGATAATGAGTCAATAAAGAAAAACATAGTGAATTTTGTCACCTTGCCCCTCGCAGCAGACTGGGTTTGAAGATCAATACTTTCAATAACAACTGATAATATGAGGTGAGATCTTGAGCTTTCTTCATTCATATTTGTTCCAGAAACATGTCGTCGTTCCGATCCCCGTTCAAGAATCATTCGCAGTTCCTCCAAAGTTGATATAGGAATAGTTGTCACATTCTCTACAAAGACCATTCCCTGAGAAAATATTTTATGCATAAGATCAAACTTACGTGTCTACAATCTAGTTATAACCTAGTTAAAATAGATATATCTCACAATACCTTTGAATCTTTTTTAATCTCTAGTTTCAAGCGTCTTGCACTTTTTGGTAACAAAAGGTCTACAAGTGTGTCTTGATAAAGTTCCACCATATATGCCTGCATAACTTTTTGTAGTCAGTTGATGTCATAATCTTTTATCACATCATCTATTAGGATAACAAATTACCTTTAGAGAAAATGAAAATCTCTTGCTATCTCGCTTTAATATGTTGAACAGTTCCTTTGTAGCTCGAGGTGTGAGTCCAGGATTGCTCTCATGCCCATATATAGTGAAAGTTTTTCCAGAACCAGTTTGACCATATGCAAAGATGCAAACGTTATACCCATCTACAGCCGACTGTACCAAATACTGTTAAAAGGAAAACGATGTTAGTAACCACAAGAAAATAACAAAGGATGAAAGGTAAATGAACACAGTTACATATCAATAATACCTTTGTGTCTTCAAAGATATCATCTTGACTAGCACGCATGTCAAATACGCGATCATATATGTGTTGCTTTCTTTTGTCGTCTTTCCATGGATGTTCAACAGTAAACTCATCCACAGTTGTCAGCATTTGTTTTTCCCTCTCTGAACTCTCTTTTTCATTTAGAGGTCTTATTCGACAATAAACTCTAATCTTCCCTTTCATATCTACAATCAAATAAAAATGTTAGTAAAATTCTTTTTTAAAAGCAATGAACATCATTGTACATACTTGAGCATTATGTTACCTTCTATGGTATTATAGTATCTTTTCCTTAAAACTTGTTCTTCCTTATAAAGTATTTCTAGCTCAGCAAGTTGGGCTCCTTGCATTTTCAAAATGGCAGCTGTTTGCTCATTTTTTCTGTCAATGTCCTAAGAAAATGAAATTGGAATGTAAACACATCCCTCTACTTCAATTTTGAATCGCGAAAATACATTATCATCATTCAAACAGAAACAAAATTAAATAATGAAGAAGACAAAAGAGTACCATTACCTCTTTCATTTCTCTTAACTCCTCAAGTTCTTTCAAGTTATTTTGCAACAGCAGCATGTCAGAATTCTTACTTTCAATCGTAGACTCAGCACTATCCAAGTCTTGAGCAAGTACTTCAAGCTTATTTTCAAGTTCAGAAACTCGAAGCTTTAACACCTTTTTTTCTTGTTCATATCTCTTTTGATGAATTTCAACCTGAAATAATGAGATGTCAACAATACGCAAGTATTTGATACTTCTCAATTTGAAATCTTCAATAAATCTAATACATAGAATTCACCTCCTCTTTTTTCTTCTTTTCAATATTGAGATTTTGCTCCAATATCTTGTTTTCACTCAACAACCTCTTTGAATTATCAACTGCGACATGCAATTCCTTATTTCGAACTTCTAACTCCTTTTGGATCTTGTATAATATCTGTGACTTAAAATTCATTGTCAAAGGAAAGCAGAATTGGAAACAAAAAACAACAACTCAATGATTACAATGAATTAGATTTAAACACATAATATTCACCTGATTATTCATTTCGGCTAATTCTGATTTTGTCTCTTTACTTGATTTTGTGTTGCCCGACTTTGCCAACCTTGCTTCCATTCCTCGCAGTTCAGACATCAAGGACTATAGCATATATAGAATAAATCATTAAATAACTTCAACCAAGCATCAAAAGAAAGACAAAAGTTAGGTTATAACTAACTTGAATAGTTGTTCCCTTCTCGTCACACAATGACCTAAGTTTATCTCGGTCTAAAGTAACCTCCAACAATTTTCTCCTTTCAAGCTCCAAACCATTGTGTATAGCTTCTAACTCTTCACGCAGAGTAACTTCTTGCTGATTTTTCTCTTGTTGTTCATCCATCAACTATACAACAACATAAAACATACGAATAGTTCATCAGCATGCCACTCTAAAACAAAAGAGGTCATGGTATAACATTCTACATACAATAACATAAGATAGGAGGGTGATATATACTGAAATATCTCAAGACTACCAAGCATAAAAACCATGAAAAAATCCAACTACAATAAGTTATTTCATGTATTTAAACAAAGATCAGCCTCCCTCTATTATATTCAATTTTACATTGAAGAATAAATAAGAAATTTGTTAGAATGTGTACCTTCTCAATCTTCTTTTGGGACTCTTCATAAGCCTTAGACAAATCTTGCAAACGTTTTTCATACACTTCAAAATTTTGCGGCTTAGAACTACAAGATATATCTCCATTAACCAAGCTATTGGCAGCAGATCGAGCTTTGGAGTAACGACGCAACATGACATCATTTATATGTGTTTGCAAAGCAACACAAATTTCTTCTCCCTACAAACATACAAGTTACCCAAATTGAATATCTCATAAGGAATTGCTTCATAATATAATGATCCACAAATAGTGATGTTTAAACCTGTTTTGTCTCGAACTGAAATATGTGAAGAACACCAGCGACTCTCATTTTGAAAAAGACAGCAGTGTTACTGCTGCCAAATTGCATGATGTCACGTAGTTCAGCAGAGTGCAGATATTCTTTAGGAACCGGTCGAAAAAAGTGAACCTACAAGAAAGCAAACAACAAATTCAAATCCAACAACATAGATTTGAATTCCAAACAACAATAACAGTTTTTTTAAAGTCATAATGTATAACATTTATATTGAGACTAACCCCACGTTTGTTGATACCCAAAATGATTCGCCCAGGTAAAAGACCGATCGGATCATCTATCTTGCGTACGCTAAAAAAAACTGAATTCCCGTATGGCAGTGCCTTCAGTATCCGTAGAAATTGTTGTCTTGCATCATCTTTGGTCACGTTCTCCTACATGCCCACATACACATACGAAATATCATTTTACCATGCCATCACTTCAATGGGTTTTTATTTGCCAAAGGTATCTAGAAAGGGGAAGACAATCAAAATGCATAGAACTATTCCTACCATTGAACGGTAGCGAGCAAGGATATCCAATTCCCATTCACGCTTTGCTCGGGTTATTGCTATTTGTCTTGGCAAAAACCGCTCAAGAAGTGATGTCCAATCACTGATATGTGATACATTGAGAAAGGAAATGATATTGTTAAGGGAGGAAAATTGGAAAAATAAAGTATCGGACAACTAAAATAAAGTCAATGGCGGAGCTTAAGAAAACTAACATGCATGACTCTGGACTATTGACAAACCCAATCCCAACAAGAATTTGCAAGGCACAAAGCTGTGCAGCATCGTCCCTCCCAACAGGATAGTTTCCTAGCAAATAGTCATGTTGCAGCTGCATATATGTGTGTCAGCAACGAAAGGCAAGCCTTTTGTGTGGAAATAAATGTCACCAATGAAGAAAATGCTCACTTGAACATACGAAAGTTGCACAAACATCAGATCTGTTACAGCTTCATCAGACTCTCGGAATAATTTTTTTTTAAATACCAGTTTGCAGTGTAGTATCTCTCCTTTATTTCGATCTTTAATAGCTTTAAATTCTGCGAGGAGATCTCCAATATACTTGTTATCATCCAATCCTATATATTCCTCTGCAAGTGCACAGATAGAAAAATGATCGATAATGTTGTATTACTTCACAATATATGACGAAGCCAGTCATATGAAAGCATACCATTTCCGGGATCAGATGATTTAGAACTTGAAACAACTTTACGACATTCAAACAAACTAAAGCTAGAGAAAGCTGATAGTTTAATTGTTCCAGCTAGCTCCTGAAACAGATGTCAATGCAGTGAGAGAAAAAGGGACAAGAATATGATCAGCGGTAAATTATGAAAAAAGAAAGCAAGAAGATACCTCAACAGCATCAGACACTGTGGTAGCCATGTCATATGAAATTTCTTCAAAAGTTTCATCGAGAAAGAAGACAATGGTTGTGAGCTTTCTACCGGTCAAAAGGGCTTCAATTTCTTCACGACCAGGTGTGGTGTGCCTAGGACCAGCTTTGATAGAGCGCTTTAAAGCTTTCAAAGTGTTAACAGCAAGAACCTGAGCATCCGGTTCAATAGTTGCATCGTGTGCGACATTATGAATATACTCAGATAGATATCCACCGATATCTTTGCTAGGAGGCATAGAGGAGGCACATAAGTACATCAATTCCCAAGCTTTGATCAAGTATTGCCTGTCAGGATTATGTCTAGTCTGTTTGGAGATTTGGGCAAAAAGTTCGTCCCTGAGTTCAACACGCTTCAAAGTTTTTTTGAAGAGCTTTCCAACGAGGTCAATGCGTTCATCTAAACTGGGAGGCGTAGATCGATCAGATGAATCAACACCCATATATTTTAAGATGAGATGAAACAACTTGGTAGCACGGCTGACGAGATCGCTGTTAATCTTGAGGAGAGATGTGGGGATTGGATCCTGAAGGAAGGAAGGGGAGAGAGACATATTCAGTCAATGGATTGTCAATGGGGAAGAAAGGGGGGGAAAGAAAAACCTTTTGAAAGCAAAGCATATCCTCAAATGTGAAGCGCTCGCGGACATTGGAGCCAGAGGACTTTTTGGAATAGAAGAAGCCACGCTTCCCAGCAGACTGGATTTGTTTCTGCATTAGCCGCAGAAAAGCTTCAACCTGGAAGCGATCGATGAGGGGAATGGCGGCGGCAAGCTCCGCAGGAATTGACAATGCCACTTGAGGAGCTGGGGAGCTGTGACAGAGCGAGAGACTAAGAATGTTTTCAAATTTTCAAAGAAGAAGGATCAACAGAGACAGCAGCAAGAGAGTGAATGTTTTTAAAAATTCAAAGAAGACTTACAGAGGAGGAAGAGAAGACGACTCGGCATCGAAATCGGTTCCAGAGGGATTGGGAACATAGAAGCAAGAAGAAACGTCGGTGGCGACTTCGGTGCCATTGCCAGAGCTCAACGAAGAATTACTGCCTCGTTGGCCCTCCATACCCGAAGAAAAAGAGAGATTGTAGTAGATCTGATGAACAAATTTGCCCCAGAAATTTGGGCAGAGGGAGAGAGAGAGATGGGGAGACGAGAGTCACGGGAGATTTTTAATTGCCTCTTCTCATTCAATACTTCACGATTCACCTGATTTTCTAATTATTTTTCGTTTTCAGAAGATGAGACCAAGGAGGAATCTCAATCAAATAAATGAACAATGACTATAGACGTGCTTCCACGTCCGTTTGCCATGGTTGTGCCTCCAACACCATTAACAAATCTTAACACAATTCTGCTCTGCTGCTTTGGTGTCAATTCTCAAATACAATAATGATTTATGTAATGTATGCAAGTCCTATTCAACACAAGTGTTGTTACATTTATTTTCTTTTTTCTTTCCCACAGACGTAAACAATAGTGCTCCATCACCTTCTCCACTTCACAGCTTTGCGATCCCTAAAGCAGGCAAGTTATTCCTTGGCGGAAGCTTTAGATCATCCTCCCGTTCCACTCTCTCGAAGTACTGCTCCACCATGCTATCCTTCATGTCCTCCAGTCGCCTTGGCTCCCACTATAATTTCAGATATTGTTATCAACAATGTCACATATTACCAACCACAAATAACAAATGGAGAGACTTGTTAAACCTTTGGGTTCTTATCTTTGTCTACCAATATGGCTCTGCACCCCTGCATAAGTAAAGACACGCTGTTGTAACTACGGTCTACAACAAAGACGGTTTCAGATGGAAAAAGCTTGCAAAACCTCCACAAAATCTTTGCTGATTTCTCCCTTCATCACATGACACACCATTCTATACTCGCGGATAAGACACTGCCCCACCCCCTGCAATCGCCCTTCCCTTATCTGAAATATATACTCACAGTCAGCTCTTTGTCAACATTGCCTGTGATGCACATTCTGGGAACTAACCGATCTAAGAGAGATTTTAAGGCTTGCTGGTGAACCCTTCTTCAATGCTTGAATGGTAGCTGAGATCCAACCATCTGCTTCTTGAGTGGCCTCTCTCTCCTAAGCAACACATATGATGGTAGAGTGCGTTGTCAAAGGTAAATCAGTCAACTCAGGATCGCAAGTCAACATCTCTATATATAAATGAAAAGCTTACAAGTGCAGATATAATTTCTTCGACTGTTCTCCTTGAGAAACACCTATCAATAACATCTAACCTGCGCAACAAACGGGGAGATAAAAAATAACTGTCCTCTGCACTTTTATAAATTTTCAATTAAAGATCAGATGAGAAATGAGTTCTGTAAAGAGCGATTGAAAACCTGACAGCAATACGAAATTGAAATTATAGAAAAAATGTGTTATAATCATGGTCAATAACCGAGAAAATGTAATCAGGTAAAACCATACTAGTAGAAAGAGTAAAAGAGATAAAAATCATATAGACTTGCCTGCGGTAAGCACTCTGCTGTTTCAGGCGCGGATGCTGGGTGTATGCATCGAGAATTGTTGAGGCAAAAGTTGGATCATTTGAATTAATTCTGCAAAGATCTGCTTCTAATGCAGTCAACCTCTGTGGAAAGGAGTAAACCTAACTAAGTAGCAATCCTTGGTGAAGCAGATAGTGCTTGACACTAGTAGCTATACAATATCTGATGTGTAAAGTCAATTCAGAATGTCTTACGAAATAGACGCACGCAAAGGAAGTTCATACCGTTGAAGGCACAAAATGAGTTGCAAGGCCACAAGCAAGCATTTCAGCACCATCTAATCTAGCTCCTGTGAGGCCAACATACTCCCCTGAACAAAAAAGACAAGAAAGCATTTTCAAACTTTGGTGGCTTTAAGAAGATGCAAAAAAAGGAAATATAGCTTCTGTTACCAAAAAAACCAGGGAGCCTTGACAAGAAGTAGGAGGCGCCTACATCTGGAAAGAGCCCCAGAGCTGTCTCAGGCATGGCAAAAACCTTGGAGAAAGTCGAAAGATATGAGCATATTTTGGAGCGACCTATTTGTCATCCATGGACATGTTTAAGGAAAGATTACCGTGTTCTCAGTTGCAATACGAAATCGACCATGGACGGATACACCAGCTCCGCCTCCCATGACGATACCATTCAAGATTGAAACCTATACGAATTGATGAGTTTATCCACTCGGGAGTGATTTTACAAAAACAAAACGAAATTATAGCGAGACCTGAGCTTTGCTATATGTGGCCATAACATAGTTGAGCATGTATTCAGATGAGAAGTAATTGGCACCGAGTCTCCAGTTACCTAGTCAACGAACGAAGATAGAGAAAGAGTGTATAAAAGCTGAAAGTAAGAAACAGAAAAGAATGGGTGGTAAACCTTGATTGATGTCACGAACAACAGCTGCAACATCGCCACCAGCACAAAAGGCTCTCCCATGACCCTGTGGCAAAGTTATTCAGTACTAAATGTGTGTAAGCGGAAGAGATAAGGATAATGATTACCTTTAGGATGACAAGTTTCACACTAGGGTCCTCCTCAAATGCAAGGAACAGTTGCAGCAATCGAGAGATCTACAGAAAAAAATGAGTCTAAGCCAATACAGTACGCATGTACAAGAAGGGAAATATTCGATACCATGTGGAAGGACAGAGCATTCAGCTGCTTTGGTCTGTTTAGTGTCAAGATTCTAACACTCGATTTCTCTTCCACCAAAACCTGTGATCATATTATTAATTCAGAGAGCGAAGAATTGATCGTCGTAGATTCGGATTAAAGACGCAAGAAAGAGACCTGAGACTGAGAGGCCATCTCGACTGCCATCTTTCTTACTGGTCAGATTCGCCTTTGTATCTCCGGAGAGAGGAGCAGCAATGGGATCAGAAATTACCACTAATGGCTAACAAAATCTTCACCCGCTTAGTTTAGGAAGTTGATATTGGGCCTTATAGTAATCTGTTGGTTTTAATAATGGGCTTTATTTTGTTAATAGAGCAAATGGAACTTTGCTTTTCAAACTCAATTTCAAAGCCCTCTTGCAACATGCTTGATGAATGAGAAGATTATATGTTTTTATCGAGTACGTTAGACATGTGTTTTTTTTGTTAGGAAGCTAGTTTTCCAACTAACCAACACCTCCCTCTAGCATAAAATGACACGTGGGCACCAGATCAATCATTAAAAAAGTCTTCAAAAATTCTCAACAACCACTTCTAAAAGTCAGACATGAAAGCCCTCGCCTCTCGATATATAGATAATTTGCATATACATGAAAACTCAACAATCTGACGCATATGCAACAGAGTTGAAAGATGGAAAGAGCAAGGATACGATGGCCGAGTGGAAGAGGAATTAGGCTGAGGCAGAAGACAAAGAGACTGCGTGCGAGAGTGAGAAGCTTTTTCAGGCTTCTCAGGAGCTGGTGCTGCAGAAGGCCTCCGCTGGTCAGAGAAGACGGTCTTGATTACACATCTATACGTCGCTCTAACTCTTTCTACGCCGATGCAATTGCAGACTGCATTGACTTCATCAACCGCTCCTCCGCTTGACAGCTTCTCATTCTCTTCCAATAATTCTTTCTTCCATTTTGTAAAATCCAATGTTTCTGTATATGCAACCAATTCGAATTCTTTGTATTATTTTATTTTTTTGACGAGTCGATGCATCTTTAAGAAGTGGGCTTATAATGGGCCTGATGATACTACATCCTTAGAAACCACATTAGTTTAAATCAGATCTGACAACTGCAGTGGTTCATACCCTTAAAGATTAAAGGCCCGTTGAAAACCCATTAAGTATTTCACATCATATTCTGGGCCAGATGAACAATCTGACAGCTATACAAGTCCATTCCCTTATCCAAAGGCCCGTTAAAAGCCCACGTAAAATGAATGTGTCAGATCCTTCCTTGCTCGATTCAACGCGTCCGAGTCTCAGACACTCCCCGGCGAGATGGAGGAATACCCGGAAGAGCTCAGGACGCCACCGGTAAGTCTGGTGGCTCTCTTCGGATACGCGGAGCTACACGCGTCCATTACTAAGTATCTCCACTCCCAGCAGCCTCCCATCAACGCTCTGGCCTTCCCCGACTTCTCTCAAATCTCTCTCCTCCTTGCTCATGATGATCAGATCAGCCGAACCTCCTCCTTCAGAGATCCTCTCAGCGTCTCCGATTCTGCTTCTCCCATTCCTTCCAGATGCGGCGGTATTTTGAAACGGGACTGGTTGCTTAAGCATCGCACCAAGGTCCCTGCACTTGTCGCCGCCTTCTTTCCCTCACATCACATCTTCGGCGATCCAACTCAATGGCTACAGGTCTGCTCCGATCTCGACAGCCTCAAGTATTTCCTCATCTCCCTTTATATTTGTTTCCTTGTTTCCCCTCCTTTGTTTCAAACCCTCAAATTAACACTGCGATCTCAATTGCTTGCTAGATCCGTAATCCGTCCCAAAAACATCAAACTGGTGGTTGTCGTGGTCCAGTCTTCTCCCCACGGTAGCGCATTTTATCCGATTATTCTTTTCATTTTCCTCTCGGAACTACTGGTGACTTACTCCTTCCCGACTTGTTTTTAGAGGACATTAGCGACGATCGTCTGGTGGCATTGCGAAAGCGGGCAGAATTAGATTCTAAGTACGTGCTCTTCTTCAATTCCAGCATAGTCTCTGAACTCACGCTCTCTCTCTCCAGGTATGTTTCTCTCCTCTTTTACTTTGCACCTAGAACAAGAGGCTTTTCCTTCAATGCATCTCAACACGGTATGTTTGCAGACTCGCTTCTGCTTTTGCAGAGTTGGCACTTTCTTATTACAGAGAAGAAGGACGGAGAATCAAAAGCCGAATTGAGAAAAGGAGTTCCAATTCTCTTGATTTGAATGTTCGCTACTGTTTTAAAGTAAGCTTTTCTCGTTACCTCTGCTAAGTCTAATCATTTTGTTCCAAAGTATCTGGGAAAAGGAAGGCTCATTCATGCCATGACTGCTAGGTCGCTGTATATGCAGAGTTTCGTAGAGATTGGGGTGAAGCACTGAAGTTTTATGAAGACGCATACCATTCCTTGCACGAGGTCTTTATTATCTCTAAGTATTTTGTTTTTTCCCAACCCATCTGTCACGCTAATATGTATTCTGCTTCTAGTCAAGAAGTTCCTTTTGATGCATATATGGTCATTGCTTTCTTATTATTACATATCTTTGCCTGCGGTTTCCACACATTCAATTTCGACGAGCAATTTTGTTTATGCAAACAGATGATCGGGACATCGACTAGGTTGCCTGCAATACAACGCTTGGTCGAGATCAAAATCATAGCTGAGCAATTGCATTTCAAGATATCAACGCTTTTGTTGCATGGTGGAAAACTCATAGAAGCAGTGACATGGTTTCATCAACATAAAACATCATATGAAAAGGTTGTCGGATCCACAGAATTTATTTTTCTCCATTGGGACTGGATGAGTAGGCAGTTTCTTGTCTTTGCTGAGTTGCTGGAGACAAGCTCAGCAACTGGTCAGAGCTTAACATCCTCAAACCAAGGAACTGCGGAAATATCTTTGACTGAGTTTGAGTTTTACCCTGCCTATTATTATCAGGTCAGTCAATTCTGCTCTATGTAACACATAGTCGGAACATATCTAAACTTGGTGGTGCATTTTGTGTTAAATCTTTTCTGTGTCTTTTACCATTTAGTTAAAAACAATACTACATAAACTTAAACACCTACCTCTAAGCAAATGCTGGATTTTTCGTCCTCTTTCTCATAAATTTCTGAGCTGTCTGTTCCTAGGTACAGTATGTTGAAAATATAATATGTTCTTATCCACTGGGAAATTTTCGTTTTACACGCAGTTGGCTGCTCATTACTTGAAGGATAAGAAATCTGCCCTGGAACTGTTGTTGTCAATGTCTGAAATAGCTCAAGAGATTGATAGCAGCTCTGCATCTATTACTCCTTCAGTCTATGTGGGTCAGTTCGCTCAGTTGCTTGAGAAGGGAGAAGCTATTACACTTCACTCGTAAGTTGTTCATAATTCATCCCACAAATCTATGTAAAAGAAAACTAATTATGCTACCACCATCTCTAATAGTATGAATTCTAATGTATTTGCAGTATAACGGATGAAGAGTACACACGGTATACAATTTCAGAAGCAAAGAGAGTTCAGGATTCCCTTCAAATTATTGCTTGGCTGAAGAGATCTTATGAATCATTTACCAACCTTAAAGCCCAGAGGATGGCTGCTCTTTGTGCCTTTGAAGTAGCCCGGGAGTACTTTGATTTGGCTGATCCCAACAACGCAAAATTCTTTTTCGATATTGCTGCAAACTTGTACAGACAAGAAGGTTGGGTAACTTTGCTCTGGGAGGTGTTGGGTTACCTGCGAGAGTGTTCGAGAAACCTTGATGCTTTGAAAGATTTTGTAGAGTTTTCACTTGAAATGGTTGCCCTGCCTGTAACATCTTATGAGAATTCTGGGAACTTAAGAAACAAAAATTATGGTCCTGGAGGTCCTGCAACAATTTCAGGAAGAGAAAGTATACATCAAGAAGTTTTTACTCTTGTTTGTCGTGAAGCCGAGCTGTTATCATCTACCGAAGGAAGTGGGTTCAAATTAGCCACTGATAGCCCTCTTCATCTCGAGATTGATCTTGTCAGTCCTCTGAGACCTGTTCTCCTAGCTTCAGTTGCTTTTCACGATCAAATGATCAAGCCTCACGCTTTGTGCTCTTTTACGTTGTCACTACTTTCTCATTTACCTCTTCCAGTTGAAATAGATCATCTAGAAGTTCAGTTTAATCAATCTACATGCAACTTTGTCATCAGAAATTCCCAGAGGCCTCTGTGGGCTTCGGCGTCTAACACTGTGAAAAGTGGTAGCCAAGTGGAGAATGCGCCATTGCTGGTGCTTGTGCCGAATAATTGGTTAAGGTTGACATATGCAATCAAGTCTGGTTAGTGTGATTTAATTATAAGGGTGTTGTTTGTATCTAACACACTTTGCACGTATTGCAGTTATTCATTGAAATTCAAACCTGTTTTGGACGTTTTCGTATTCTCAGTTACCAATTAGCAAAACTGAAGCTTCAGAACTTGTATCTATCTTATGAAAGCAAAAGGGAAGTTGTTTTCTTGGCTGCCTAACTTTTCACACATTTCTTTGTTTCATCTGCAGAGCAAAGCGGCAAGCTTGAGTGTCTTTCAGTTCTTGCAAAATTGGGGCCTCTTTTCACAATCTGTTCAAGAGCCGAGAGTCCTGCTGCAATGGAGGATTTACCTGTCTGGAAGCATGAAAATCGTGTTGAATCTCTGCCAACAAAGGACCCAGTTCTTGCAGTATTTGGCCAGAAAGCTACTCAAGTTGATGAACCCGAACCACAGGTGGACGTCAGTCTAGGTGCTTCTGGTCCTGCCCTAGTTGGAGAAGATTTTGCGATGCCAATCGTGGTAACTTCAAAGGGTCATGCCGTATACAGTGGTGAATTGAAGATTAATCTAGTTGATGTGGGTGGTGGTGGTTTGTTTAGCCCAAGAGAAGCAGAACCGTTTTCTCTAGAAAGCCATCATGTTGAAATCTGTGGTATTGATGGGGCAGAGGGCAACAATGAATCCGAGTCTGAAACAGGGAGCATAAAGAAAATTCAGCAATCTTTTGGGCTGGTTTCTGTTCCATACCTGAAGGAAGGAGAATCATGGTCGTGCAAACTGGAAATCAAGTGGCATAGACCCAAGCCTGTGATGCTTTTTGTGTCATTGGGTTACTTGCCACATGGCAGTGAAGCCAATACCCAAAAAGTTCACATACACAAGAGCTTGCAGATTGAAGGGAAGATGCCTCTTTTAATAAGCAATCGTTTTATGTTGCCATATAGAAGGGATCACCTATTGCTCAATAGGATAAAGCCAGCCCCTGATTCTGAAGACGTGTCTTCTCTGCCGCTGAACGAAAAAAGTGTGTTAGTTGTCAGTGCCAAAAATTGCTCAGAAATAGCGCTGAAACTGGTGTCCATGTCCATTGAATTTGATGATGAACAAGGGGAAACTTCATGTTTGATTCAGCAGGGTGGTGGGTGTGGAGACTCCCCAAGCTCTGCAAATCTTGCGCCAGGGGAAGAGTTCAAAAAGGTTTTCACAGTCATACCAACGACGAGAACTCCAAAGCTTGGTTTGGGATCAATACATTTAAAATGGAGGAGAGAGGGAGGTAACATAACAGAGGCATATGTTTCAACAAAGCACAAACTTCCTGAAGTAAATGTGGAGGCATCACCACTGGTAATGAGTTTGGACTCTCCTCCATATGCCATTCTTGGAGAACCCTTCACTTACGCTGTTAGAATCTGCAACCAGACACAGTTGCTGCAAGAAGCAAAGTTTGGTCTGGCTGATGCACAGAGTTTTGTCCTGTCTGGGTCTCACAGCAATACGGTTTCAGTCCTTCCCAAGTCAGAACACGTCTTAAGTTATAAGCTAGTGCCTCTGACTTGCGGTGAACAGCAACTCCCAAAGATAACTTTGACATCAGCGCGATATGCTGCTGAGTTTCAGCCATCTGCGGTTGCTTCAAGTGTCTTTGTGTTTCCCTCAGCCCCACAAGCCGAGAAAGCCATCTCTACCAGCAAGTAGTGTAACTTCGCATGACTTGGGTTTTCAGATGTCTATGCAGTTTCAGCCATATGTGGTTAAGACAGACATATTGAATCAGTTTGGTAAATTTTGATCCTGAAGTGTCGCCTATGTTGTATTTTCATTTTTCCTTCTGTTGTTGATAATAATGGATATTTTTTGGAGAACCCAAACTAGACACATAGGATTAGGACACAATCTGTTTTGAGATGTGTTTTGTGGCAACTGTTTTTCTTTCAATGCAAAAAGTGTGTGTGTGCTTAAAACGACCATACATGGTCAAGCTAACGCAGATAAAACATTCAATATTTCGTTGTATTGGGCCTTTTGATATTTGGGCTTCAAATTATCACTTGACGTTGGGTTTGCCTTTTCTCACTTGACGACAAATCAGAATTAGCATCTGTTTAGATTGGATCTTGATCACTGGCGGGCGAAGTTGGAGAAGATTGATGGAAAGCCGACCGGGAGTTTTGGTCGTCGGATCCTCTGGCGTCGGCAAGCGCACCCTCCTCTCTCGTACGCGCTTCTCCCTCTCGGATCCGATTCAAAATTTTGTTTTGCTCTAATATGTAATCAATCACAGGATTGCTCTCTGTGGAATTTGAGGATTCATCGGAGTCATCATCTCAAACAGAAGTTCATGGGTACGTCTAGTACTGAAGAATTTCTTACCCTAACAAGTTTCATCGTTTGAACACTTTTTTCTCTCTGTAAAATGTGGGCAGCTGGACGATTAACACTAAGTATTACACTGCGGATGTTTCTGTATGTATATCACATATTTGCGATGAATACTCTCTACCCAATCTCCCTAACTCACATCCACTGGTGGCGTTAGTTATGGTCTTCGACTTGAGTGAGGTTTGACATTGATGATGATGATGATGATACACGCTTCATTCTTCTCACCTTACCATCCCTGCATAACCCTTTTTTACCCGATTCTTTGCAGCTGTCAACCCTTGTTGCTCTTCAAGACTGGGTTTCTCATACTGACATCAACAGTTTTGATATATTGTTGTGCATTGGTAACAAAGTAGATCGTGTCCCTCATCACCTTGCTCATGATGAATATAGACGGCGCCTTTTGAAGGCATCAGACCCCTCTAGAGATCTGTATTCGGACATTGATGACTTTGGGATCTCCGAAACTGAAGGAAGCAGCTTGTTGGGAAGTGAAGATGCATCACTAGATATCAGGGGAGCATGTCTTGAGTGGTGCTCTGAGAATAACATTGAGTTCATTGAGGCTTGTGCCTCTAATCCTGATTTTGACAAGTGTAAGTTCTATCTCCTTCCTTCTGATTATATATTGACTGCAATATGCCCAATGTAATCTGGTTACTCCTTGTATAGCTTCTACTGAACTTGTGAATGAAAAGTGAGTGAAAATGGATGAGCAGAGAATACGCGTATTCGTCTCTCTAGCATTAATGAGGCTCACGGGTTGGTCCTTGTAGGTTTATCAGTCGATGGGGATTCTCAAGGGGTTGAACGTCTATTTGGTGCTCTTTCGGCTCATATGTGGCCTGGGATGATTCTGAAATCTGGTGATAGGATAAATGAACCTGTGTTACCTCAAGGGGAAGGTTAATTGTTTCTTCCACTTTCCTCTCCCATATATGTATGAGTTCCTGAAATGTCCTTTCCCGGTTAGAGTTTCTGTTCGACCAGGAAGTGGTAGACCGAAACTCGACCCAGATAAGAAATCCTGGTGAGGACATTTCATTTCCACTTGGATTCATGTTGATTGGGTCTTATATTTCCTCTCAGAGTTGTCAGAAGAAGAATCTGAATATGAATTGGAGTATGAAGTGCTATCAGCAGGCTCAGGTGATCCATGGGATAATATTGAAGAAAGATGGGTTTCTGCAAGTGAAACGCATTCACATGCCGATGCTGGCGGATCCACTTCACAGGAAAACCTCCATGTAGAAAATAGTATGGTGAAACCGAATAAAGTTGATGAAGAGCTGCTGCCGTCAGGGTCAAGGTTAGAGCTGCAAAATGACACTGACAGAGCAATAGTAACAGATGAAAAACCTTTGGGCACAGAAAATGAAAAATGTTACGAGTTTGAAGATGTGGAACAGTTGATGTCAGAAATAGGAAACATCCGGGACAACTTGCGATTGATGCCTGATTTCCAGAGGAGGGAAATAGCTGCAAATTTAGCGATGAAAATGGCTTCCATGTTTGGAGGTGACACTGATGACGAGGAAGAACCTGAGTGAGTCTGTTTATATCAGATATTGTAAAAGATCAGCGTGAGCTACGGTTTAATCCTTTCTTTATACAATCTTTATCAAAGTCCGTGTCTTGTTTTTTGATAGATTCTGGCAGTAATAGTCAGTTGCACGATGTAATACTTATCTGGGCCGACCTGTTATGTATCGCTTTACTTTTTCTTTAGATACGTAAGAGCTCTAAAATACAGCCTTATACAGAAAACCTAGTTGGTAACACTTGGCGAAGCAATTGTTGGCATACATGTAATAGAAAATAAAGACCGGATGATGGATTTGTTCTGCATTCATTTTGAATATTAGTCAATATCATTAGCAGGAACGTTCTTCACAAAGGAGAATTGGTTTCCAGGACTAATATCTCCAGTATATTCTATCTCTGTGTTCTGATCACCAACCCTGACGAGAGTGTGCCCCTCTATTGGTTCAGGGGATAATGGCTCAGCTTCAAGATCAGACATGCTTTGGTCCTCGAAATTACTCATATAAGAGGCTGTCGAGTGACCAGTGGTCTTGGAGCGGAGTAGAGTGGCTCCAGAGGCGTGAAAGGATGAGGTAGAGGTGCTGACAGTGTCAGAAACACCAAGGGTCTCTGTTGGTGGCTTTCTCGCTTTGCCTTTCTTCTTCTTCACAGTCATGTGCCATTTCTTCAACGCTTTTGCCATTTGCTCATCAAACACAGCTTTCTTCATGTTTGAACCCATCTGCCCACAACAACAACATAAGTTTGTTGCTTAGTTACTACTATATAGCTTCGTAGACACAAATATCTGGAGAGTAAAGGCTGAAATTAGGATAAATGTACCTGAGTAACTAGTGCATACAAAGGAAGTGTGATGTAGCTGCACAAAATCAAAGCTCCAACGCTGCAAATTTATCAAACTTGTTGAGCTAATCGTTCCAAGAGAGATATATCTATTAGTTTATTCACTAGAGAAGAATAAGAATAAATTTTACCCTAGAGAGAGTTTTACGATGACTAGTTTGAAATCCGTGTGAAAGCAAGATTTTAGCCCAAAGGAATACTGCATGCCAAATTAACGAAATGTATCAAGTCATTTGTATCAATAGAAGAGAATATGTACATGGTCCAAAAGGCAAACAACTAGTGTATTGCGCATAGAATATAGAGAGATGTTGTTACCCAGACCCAGAAGAAGTATGTTAGCTGGAAAGCATTCTATACAAAAAGAAGGAGCATTTAGACAGCATGGCACAAAAGTTGAAGACAAGTATATGTAACATGCAATGGTAGTTTTGTTTGGAACTGAAAACAATGCAAGTACCTGAAATAAGGCGAAGTGAAGAAGATGAAGTAGCAACTGAGGGCGATTAAACCAAAAGTACTTATCTGAACCATGCACGAGAGGTATCCCTTGAACAACTGCGTGTCTCTCCGTGATTCCCAGAGCCATTCTTGTTAGGATCGCTTGAAGCTTCGTACTGACAGCTAGAATGATCTGCAAGGGGTTGTAAAAATGAGACATACAAACACAGTATAAGATTCGCTCAAGAGTATAACTTGTCTTACAAGTACAGGTAGGATTGACGCCCAAAACAATGCTTCCCAGCCTAAACAGGAATGGGATTATTTATTCAGTAGAACAATAACCAATGGCTTGGTAAAAGAGCAAGCAAATGCAAAGCTGACTCACCATTAACATTCAGAAGTAGGAAAATTACAAATGATGCCCACAAAAGAGGACTGCACAGTACAGTATCAGCAATGTCAACAAACACCTCTCAACGCAGTACTAGCTCTAGCACTGTTTTGTGCTACGTACCTTATTCCAACTACCACCTTGAAATCGTCTTCCAATGATCTTTTGATATACTTCTGGAAGTCGAACTTTCTTCCTGGAGCTAAATGGGCCTAAAGGAGACTCACCCATAAGCATCACACCATTAGTGGAAGGCAAATACAAGAGAGAATTGAGTTTTGCCTTACAGCGATGAAGCCATGGCGCAGAGTTAAGTAGTCAGTCCTCCCTACAGATCGGAAAAACTGCTGTAGGAAGCACCCCTGTAAATCAGATGGTTGAGAGAGCGAGCAAAAATCAATTTTTAATCAACAAACTTGATGCCACGAGGGCATGCTCAAGAAGAAGTAAATGCATGCTTCTCACAGCATAAAAGAAGAAGGGGATTTTTGTCCAGAAACTGGAATGTTGTCTAACAAAGGACGTCTCATGAGTGAGTCTGAATCTTGATGGATCTATGCATAGAGAGGAGCCACTTTAGTGACCTATAAAACAAAGGTTTAATTTAATGAACAAGAACTCGCCTACCGATTGAAAACTCGTAATCATGAGAACATGTCTCCTGCTCCCACTTTTTCCAGCCACGGATCTGCAGTTACAGAAAATGATGAATAGCTAGGATTACGAAAGTTTGAGATAAGAAAATCAGGGCTTGTCGTACCTTGAGTCTGCCAAGCATCATGGTGATGAAACTGTAGAGGATATGAAAGGCAGCCATGAAGAACAATAGAATGTGTAGCTGGTGCAAACCCGTGGCAGGTATGAGTGGTTCATGACCCTGCGGACAACAAAAAAGTGTTAGAGAGATAGAGCTAGAGCGTAAATTTTTTAGTACAAGGGAAGCTAGAGATGACCTCATCGCAGCGGGAAGAGGTCGTAGCAGCAGCTAGACGTCTGCGGTGGGTCTTGTCTTGGTCATGAGTAGAAGGAGCTGGACAAGGTAACATAGAGGCTGCAGCCTTTTCAGGAATACAAATCTTGAGAATGTACTGCTCTCCGAAGGTGAGCAACAAGGAAATGAATCCTAGAATCATCAGCTCTGCATCCATTTCATATATCTTAGTTTTCTTAACCAAATACGGTAGGAGAAAACAATTCTCTGGTCTTACCCGCCTTTATTTTCTCCAAGGCTTCAAGCAGAGAGTTCTTATGTTTCTCCCACAACCACTGAGAAATAAAATAAAAGTTTAGAGGGCGGAAGTAAAGGAAGAAAGAAAAAAGGGAATTCAGGGCAAACCGTGGCAACTCTGTGAAGAGCCTTCTCGAGGAGGACGGAGACAAGAATGAAGAAGGTACAGACGAGGGCAACGGCCCAGGTGGGAGTTTGGGAGAGTCCTTTCTCTTTGGCGCCGCCTGCAGAGGAAGCTCGGGCAAAGCCGGTAAGCAGCTGAGAGCAGAAGAGCAAAGTGGTCCAACACCAAAAGCATCTTGTGGCCATGGTAGCCAAAAGAAGAAAATCCCTTGGTCCTTGATTACGTACGTGAAACAATGAAGAGGGCAAATAAATGCGGTGTTGACTGAAAGTCCGTTTACTGTGATATGTAATGCATAACAATAAATTATGGGAAGAGAATCAATCGTCAATGTTTGTTTGACACTGGAGGTACTTGAGAACAATCAACCTAATAACACTCCTCCATGTCTCTTTTCGAAACCCAACCCTTACAGTAGTCAACAACAAACTAATGTCACTGTTGTGGCTCTATATATCAAAACTAAATGACAATTTGATCCCCTGTGAGAGATCAGAGGGGTAGAAGAACAGAATCGTCCAACACACTCGTCAGTTTGACTATTTGGTTATGCTTTTATGATTGCTTTCCCCTTTTAGTATTTCCACTTTTAGTTAAATATAACCCAACTTGCAACTTTAGAGATATAGAATGTTATCTTACTCTTGGCCGTTGCTCCACTATCTACCACCTTTATTTATTTTTTCTTTTCTTTATGTACCTACAATTTTTTAAATGCATGGAGGAATCATCACTTTCTCAGCCTGGGATAACTAATATGATTATAACAAAAGGCTCCTCTTTGTCTCTATCAAGTTTCTTCCCTCTTTTTAGTTTCACGTAATCCGATCATGTTGTAAAGTTTCTTTGTAGAAATATATATTTTGACAATGATAAAACTAAATGTATTAGAAATATATCTTCATTTGATCATCTATCGTTGATCATATGAATAATTTGGAAACAAATGGACAATGAGCTAAGCCCATATATAGGCCTCACAATAGCTGCCTCATACATACATACCATGGGCTCTTTTAGGCCTATCTACTTCTTTGTTATATGATCGAAATCAAAAGGTGCCCTTGTGTAGACACGCCATTTCCTAGTCACGCAACTATCTTATCTCCCGGACTTGTTCTACCACAAAACCTGGTCTCATCCTTCTTACCGTTTTCTTGTTTAAACAAATATTTGACTCTCTTACTTTTAATTTATTATAATCATCAGCACACGTAATTCTCCGAGACATACAAGCAAACGACGGTTTCCTCTTCCTCATCTTGGTTTTAATCCCACAAGTTTTTTTTAGCATATCACTTATTTTTTGATTGGATAAATAAATTCGAACAAGATACTGTGGAGTTGTAAAGAGGAAACAGAGGAGATGTGCAGGATGAGATTATTTTCCCCAAATTACAATGCAACTGTTTTCCATGTGTGCATATGTGATATGTGCAGGGTTGGGATCAGTCAACTTAGCAGAGTGGCTTGTGAAAGTCACACATATCACAGTTGACATTTTTTTTATTGATATTTGTAATAAAGTAGAGAGTATGAGCCTATGAGGAGCATTGTGGACTTGGCATAGCAATCAGCTTGGGGGTCAAATTCAAGAGATGTTTTGTATCGTGACTTTATGTTAGGTGATAAAGACAAATAATATTATGATTAAAAGGTCAAGTTTGGCCACTTTGAAAAATGTTAGTTTGTTAGTTGTGACTCATGTGCTCGAATATCCATGGATAGTTTAAATACATCTCTCTAGCTAGAGAAAAAGAAAGCGGAAATAAAGATATAAAAATATTTGGAAAGAAAGATACTGGGAGCAATTTAGCTACAGCATGACGATGAGTCTTACTTTGATTCTGTCAACATTATTAACCTGAGACAATCCCAAAAGTCTTTCGTCCCAATATTGAATCTTCTAATTTTGATATCTATGTGATTTTGCATATGCACTACCTGAGAGACCAACAGTACCTAGAGGCCAACTTGTCCTTTTTATTCACCTTTCTTGCATGACTTTTCCTATGTTGAAAAGTTAGACTCCTCTTTTACACTTCATGTACCCCACTCCTATACGTATTTAATCTAAATATATATACCCACCAATCCTCTCCATCTACACAAACAGCCCAAATATCAAACCTTTCATCTCTATATCTTTAACCTTGACTGCTTCTCTTCTTCTACAAGAAACCAGAAAAAAAGAAAAGAAAAGAAAAAGAAGAGATTAGGGATGGGTTTCTTAGAGTTGTTGGAGGTGGCTTCAATGCCAATCGTTCAAGTTCTTCTTATCAGCGTCCTTGGCGCTTTCTTGGCAACCGATTACTGCTCTCTTCTCTCTGCTGACACCCGAAGATCCGTGAACAAGGTCAACCTCCGTCTCTGCTTTTCTTTTTTCTGTTTGGTGTCAACTATGCATGCATTCATATATCATCACTAACAAACATTTTCCCTCGCAGCTCGTCTTCGTGGTATTCACCCCCTGCATCATGTTTGCCAACCTTGCCGAGACTGTCACATTGCAGGACATTATTTCATGGTATGCACTACCAGTCTCCTATCATCCCTCTGAGAATACATACGTGTGGCTTTGATTTGACCAAAATTAGTTTTGTAGGTGGTTTATGCCCATAAATGTTGGAATCACCTTTCTAGTAGGAGGCATTCTTGGATGGTTGGTGGTCAAGCTACTGAACCCCAAACCTCAACTTCATGGCCTCATAATTGCTACTTGTGCCTCAGGTAACATTAAAACCTCAAAATTTAATCTCAAGGAGGAGAGATATATCCCTGAATTCTCACATGAATCATATTTACTGTCCTGTCTACGTAGGCAATATGGGGAACCTTATGCTTATACTGGTCCCTGCCATCTGTGACGAGGAAGGCAGTCCTTTTGGGAATCGTAGTGTCTGCAGATCCATTGGGCTCTCCTACGCATCTTTCTCTATGGCCGTAAGTCAAACATACATACATATGATCTTCTGATCTCTGCTCAGACTTAATTGTTGAGTTGATCGTGTGATTAATTTTTGTCAAGGGCAGCTCGGGGGTTTCTACATATGGACGTACAGTTACCAACTGGTAAGAAGCTCTGCTACACAGTTTAGAGCTCTTGAAGCCGCCGGGTTGGTCAAGTCTCCCAACAAGGACATCGACTCTGATCCCCACGCTCTTCTCCTCAAGCCGCACCAAAACCAAGACCTTGAAATCCAAGGCAAACAAAAAGTGTCTACCAGGACATACATCAAGGACTTGCTCCATCAGATTCTTGAGGAACTCTTCGCACCACCCACCATTGGTGCCGTAAGTCTTTTTAAAAAAAGAAGACATGATTACGTTTCCAACCAACAACTAATAAATCCACTGCTCTGATGCGTTGTTATATGTTCCATTCAGATTCTTGGCTTCGTCTTCGGAGCAACCAATTGGCTAAGGAATCTTATAATTGGGGAGAATGCCCCGTTGCGAGTGATCCAAGACTCAGTAAAGCTACTTGGGTATGAACTCATCTTTTTTGAATATGGAAATTACAATTACATCACGACTTTGCGCCTAATAGTTGACTTGGCAGGGAGGGCACAATTCCTTGCATCACACTCATACTGGGGGGAAACCTGATTCAGGGTCTGCGTTCATCAGCTGTGAAGAAATCAGTGATTGTGGGAGTGATAATTGTGCGCTATATCCTCCTTCCCGTGGTGGGAGTCGGGGTGGTCCAATTAGCAGGAAATCTAGGCTATCTTCCTCCAGACCCTCTCTTTCGATACGTTCTCATGCTTCAGTTCGCACTACCGCCTGCCATGAATATTAGTAATTACTCAAGCCATCCCCCTTCACTTCATTGTTAGCTAGATACGGATGATTAATCATACACTATATATATATGGATTGCAGGCACAATGGCACAACTGTTCGACGTGGCTCAAGATGAGTGCTCGGTCATCTTCTTGTGGACCTACCTGGTTGCATCTTTAGCCCTCACCGTCTGGTCAACCATCTTCCTCTCCATCCTCTCCTGAGTCTGATTTGAAAAGAAAATGGAGTTTGTTTGGTCTCTTGTATGGATTTTTTTGATTTGTTAATACTCTCATAGTATTTTTGTTCATTCACATGTTGCCAAATAAAACAGAGAAAGACAAAAGTATGTATGTTTCACAGTGTTGTGGGCTTTTACTCAGAAAAAAGGAAGTGAGGTATGGGCTCATAGAGAAAGAGAGAGCCCAAAATTGGAGAGGCGTGTTCAAGTTGGCCACAGAAGAAGGGGAGACGTGCGATGCATCCTCCACGTTGCTTTGCTTCGATTGGTTAAAACCTCTTCAATCATTTCTGAAACTTCTACATTTCTTCACACCTGTCCTCTCCTCCTTACCTGTCCGTTTTTTGTTTATTGTTCTGCTTTTTGATATACTGTATCAAAGATCGATTAATTAATTTCCGAATTCAACAGCTCATTCATTAGTTGATTAGAAAATTTAGTTTGGTTAAGCACATAAGTAACACGAGTCAAATGTCAGAGTTTTGTTTATTGCTTAAGCAAATACTACTATTTCTTAAATTGAGAAACCCCAAACAAGAGCCAATGAAAGTTTTGTATCTTTTTCTTAATGACTTAAAAAAGGGAAAAAGATAAAACAGATATCATTTGACCACACAAACATATACAACACACCCAATCAGAGATCGATCGCCATTAACGTAGACTGTGACTCTCGGCTCTTCTTCACTCTCAATTTCGATCGGCATGAGGTACGATCAGGAAGCGGGATCGTCCTCCCATTCGCTGCCTTCGGGATCATCCTCCCATTCGCTGCCGCCGACGGAAGACACTCCTCTTTTGGGGCCTCGAACATTGTCGTCGCAGCCAAAAACCTTTGCAAATGTCTTCATCGCCATCGTCGGCGCCGGCGTGCTCGGACTTCCGTACACCTTCAAGAAGACTGGATGGCTCTTGGGCCTCCTCACACTCCTCTTCGTATCCTCCCTCACCTTCTTCTGTATGATGCTCCTCGTCCACACCCGCCGGAAACTCGAGTCCCTCTCCGGCTTCAACAGCATCACTTCTTTCGGAGATCTCGGCGAATCCGTCTGCGGCCCTGCCGGTCGTCTCGTCGTCGATGTTATGCTTGTCCTTTCCCAATCTGGCTTCTGCGTCAGTTACCTTATCTTCGTCGCCACCACAATGGCTAATCTCCTCAGCCGCGGCACCGAACATATTCTAGGCCTCGATGCTGCTTCCATTTACCTCTGGGGATGTTTCCCCTTTCAGCTGGGTCTCAACTCCATCCCATCGCTCACCCATCTCGCCCCTTTGAGTATATTCGCCGATATCGTGGACGTAGCCGCCACCTTAGTGGTTATGGTGCAGGATGTTTTCATCTTCCTGAAACGAAGACCTCCTTTGAGAGTCTTTGGAGGTGTCTCTGTTTTCTTCTACGGATTGGGAGTTGCGGTGTACGCATTTGAAGGGATCGGAATGGTAAGCAGACCAACTAATTCCTCTACTGTCTCTCTATCTGGTGCTAAAACTAATAATCCTGATTTGTGGTTGGATGTGAACAGGTTCTGCCACTGGAACTAGAGGCTAAATACAAAGACAAGTTCGGTAGAGCGCTGGGGCTAGCCATGGGCTTAATCTCGATCATGTACGGTGCGTTCGGGCTGCTAGGGTACATGGCTTACGGAGAGGAGACGAAAGACATCATCACCACCAACCTGGGGACAGGAGTGGTGAGCACTCTGGTGCAGCTGGGCTTAGCAATCAACCTCTTCTTCACATTCCCCCTTATGATGCAACCTGTCTACGAGGTCGTGGAACGCCGCCTTTGCAGCTCCCGTTACTCTGTATGGGTGCGCTGGGCCACTGTGCTGGTGGTCACGCTCGTGGCCCTGCTCGTCCCAAATTTTGCAGACTTCTTATCTCTGGTGGGGAGCAGCGTCTGCGTGGTGCTGGGCTTTGTCTTGCCATCACTATTTCACTTGCAGGCTTTCAAAAACGAGTTGAGCATCACAAGAATAGTGGTAGACGTTCTCGTTTTCCTCATTGGTGTTATGATAGCCATTACCGGGACCTGGACTGCAGTACATGAGATCCTGACATCCAAGGCCTGAGCTTCTTCCATTGTTTATTTTTGTCAGTATGAAAAGAGAAGCATTGTTACCTCCAGCGAACACGGCATTATTATTGTTATTCTGTTACTCTCCTCACTTGTTTATTTGAGTCTTATTACTCTATTTGTAAGAAAGACGCACCATGGAAAACCAATAAGAAAAATACTCTTAGAATCAAGTTTGATAAACACCATTTGCGGCTATTCGCAACAAAGAGACTAAATCAAAACTGCAGAAGCCAAATCATTTGGACTTTGGCCTCCCTCTTTTTCTAGTCACCTGAATCTCTTCTTTTGCTCCTTCTCCATTAACAGATTCGTTCAGTCTATCGGTATCTAACTCCATGCCAAGGCCATCGAATTCCACCCTCTTGGAAACGGCATGCTCTGTATTCAGCCTCTCTCTTGAGCATGTGGGAACCGCACACTGGTCGTCGTTCTTATGTTGACAACTCGAAGAAGAGTTTGAAACTATGCCCTGACTGACGACGCCTCCAAGTTGCAACTTGGAGGGTAATGCATCATCCTTGGAAAACAACAAGTCAGCAGCAACATGCTTCTTCTTCATCTTCTTGTCCTTGTGGAGACATGCGTCTTGTACGAGTCCCTGGTTAGGAGGAAAGGAGGCAATCAAATCTAAAGCGGTCTTAGCAGCAGCAACGGCTTTTGCTGCAGCAGCGGCTTTCTCATCTGCAGTAGCTCTGGCGGCCTTAGCAGCAATAGCAGCAGCGGCAGCAGTACATCTCGAAGCATCTGCAATCTCCTGAGGGGTGAGATCTGGATTACTCAAATGAGAAGCTAAAAGAATGCTAAGATGGTAATCAACATTGGTGGAAGGATGTGGAACTCCATTAGCATCAACCTCTTTTGTCAGCACATTGACGCCTTCCATAATTACACATACAACAAATCTCTCTAACCTACAAAACAAACCCTATCAGATCTTACGCGGATATAAGAGAGAAGCCAACATCGGAGTCTGACGCTAAGATGCATTTCTAGAAAACCGATGAAGTAAGCTTAAGAGTTTACCTTGAATGCGCCTGCGAAAAGAGATAAGAGAAGTCCGCCAAAATTAGGGTTTTGGAGGTCGAAATTCTGAAACTCACAGATGAACGTTTAGGCTTGTTGTGTATTTATACACACACTCACACATTAAAATTAAATTTGAGACGAAGATGATAAAACCCAAGCAGCGAACGACTTTCTTCTTCTCCGACACCAATTTCTTCGCACGTTCTGTTCGGATATTCGCTTTATTACCAGTGCGTGCGCGTCGTTCCGTTTCACTTCCTCCCACAAATTACTTACAGATTATCCCTTTTGTCAAATTGTTTTTTTTCTTTTAATTAGTTGAATTCCTTTTTATTTAGATAATGAAGATGTTTTAATGTAGAAAGACAACAAAACATGCATAATTTATGTAAGTTTTTTTTTCCAAAAATCTTTGTGCTTTTAGCCTAAACATGTTTTGAAATGAAACAGTGGATTACATTTTAGAGGTTGATAGGGAAAGAGATGTCTTTTGACAGGCTGGGAAACCCTATTGCTTGGGCAGCCAACCAGAGAAAACATCAAAGATATGTTCTTTCATGGGATCTCTGTTAGTCGCACTCAGGGAGATTACATTCACTCCCGGTTGGTTCTTCAACCTTGCCACTGCAGACAACAAAGAAGAAAGTAAACTTTGTTAAGGAAAATAGATTAGTGAACTCTATGCAGCTTATCTAGACTGCCAACAGAGGAGGGTGACACATAAAGCCAATACAAGAGTACATCAAAGTGGACCATAGCACAATTGACTACTCAAGAGTTGGAAAAGTGTTCCAAACAGTATATAGATGTGAAGGCACTTTCATAAATTTCAATTTAAGCAGCACGCACGGTTATCATTGGCATCAGGATTGGAAACAACTACAGGCTGAAAACGAATCTAGTTAACAGATGAAACCGAGCTCTGATTCCTCAATAATTATGTTTGATTCCAGATAATGAATTACCTTCAGGAAGATGTCGACCAAATTTTGGGCTAGGAATGGAAGCAAGAAGAGGAACGTTGGAGTCCAAAACATTGAGGACAGCCGGAAAAAAGGATGGACTAAACATCTCCATCTTGCCAACTTCATCAATGATGAAAAGATTGGTATCGTCTTTGACCTTGAAAACCAATGCTAAACCAGTCAGTCAGTGTTCATCTATCCAAATTATCAAGGAAATGATGAGCTGACAGAACACCTGTAGCTCAGGCAAGGCTATAGACTCGAAGGATGCAATGTCCACTTTGTACTTGCCAACACTAGGCCATGTCATCGATTCTTGACTGCCAACAGAGAGAAACAAGTAGCCTAATTATCTGTGAGAGGGAAACTAGAGATTTAAGGGTGAAGAAGGAGAAGGAGGATGGACCTAGAAACAATAGAAGAAGCAAGCAAACTTGTGCGGCCATCCAAAGTGACCACTTGAAAACCAACCCTTTGTCCTCGTTCCCTCATCTCTTCTGTGTGTTAGTTATAACTAACGGTATCATAAAAAAGAAGAAGACTTGATGACTGATTGGTGTTTAGAAAGAGGAAGAGAGAGAGAGCTTACTTACGAGTGTAGAAACCCTGGATTTTTAAGTTAGGGTTGGAAACCCTCATCATATCCAACACTCTCATGATCAATGTGGTTTTTCCGACACCCTGCCCAAAAAGTATTGAAATCCAACAATGAGAAACTGTAAAAGGCGATGAGAGGAAAGCAGGAAGATAAGCAAGCTCACAGGAGGGCCGGTGACAAGAAGGCATTTCCCGGTGCCTGCCATTTTCTGGCCGTTGTTGGTAATAGTAGCCAATAAGGGTCACACCATCCAAATCCAAGTACCATCCATTTGCTTACGATTACAGTCAATTTCTTCTGGACTGCTATTCAGATCCCTCTGATTGTGCCTAAAATTTGGCTTCTTCTTCCTCCACAAGACCATTAAAGTCTGTCCAACTACTCTTTGCGATATATATGGGCCTCATTTAAACTTTGGGCCGCTATAATGAAAAGTTGGCCTCATTTAACTTTTGAGCCGATATAATGGTCCCTTTTAAAATTTTGAGCTCATTTAAATTTCGGGCCGCTATAATGGCCTCATTTGAACTTTGGGCCGATATATTTGGCCCAGATGTTTATTTTCCGGGTCCGGGATATATTTAGGGCTATTTTCCCCCTTTGTGATGCAACGACTTGAATTTTCTCATTCTCGACAACGAACCAGGGAACAAGAACCGTCGTGGTCGAAAACGAAGACCTTGGCGGCAGGTCATGTACGGATCTAGGGGGTATGTATTCTTACATTCGATCGCCATTTATTCTACTGGATTTATTTTCCTGTTGCCTGATTGGTATTAATCGATTTGTGTTGGAAAATCTTGAGGAATTTAGAGGGTTGGTGTATAGGAAGAGGATCTGGAATCGATTATTGTCATTTTGCTACTTGTTGTTATTTGTTCCATTAGGTATATAATCGATATGAGTGTCATTGGTCGTTGTTTAGGTTCGGTATTTGTTTGTGTGGTGTATAATTAAGAATGGGTCTTACTTACTATACAACATATATAGACTAAGAATGACAGGGAAGTCTGGGTTGGGTGTGGTTATATTAACTGGTTGAGTTGGGGGATCTTTTTCCGGGTTTCTTGTTTGGTAATTGAAGGGCCATGTTTGGGAGCGGGGGGTACGAGGTGGGATCAAAGAGACAAAGAATGATGCAATCAAATCCCTACTTGGCAGTTGGCACTGGACCTACCAGCTTTCCACCTTTTGGCTATGCCGGCGGATTCCCAGTCGTTCGCCTCAGGGGTCTTCCCTTCAACTGCGCTGACATTGACATCTTCGAGTTCTTTGCGGGCCTCAACATTGTCGATGTCCTGCTCGTCAGCAAAAACGGTAAATTCTCTGGGGAGGCCTTTGTGGTGTTTGCCGGCCCTATGCAAGTCGAGATTGCCTTGCAAAGGGACAGACACAATATGGGGAGGAGATACGTGGAAGTTTTCCGGTGCTCTAAGCAGGACTACTACAATGCGGTGGCTGCTGAGGAGGGAGCGTATGAGTATGAGGTACGTGCTAGCCCACCTCCCACCGGGCCATCCAGGGCAAAGAGGTTTAGTGAGAAAGAGAAGCTTGAGTACACAGAGGTTTTGAAGATGCGAGGCCTCCCTTACTCGGTGAACAAACCTCAAATCATAGAGTTTTTCAGCGGGTACAAGGTTATCCAAGGACGGGTACAGGTTGTGTGTCGGCCTGATGGGAAGGCCACGGGAGAGGCATTTGTGGAGTTTGAGACGGGGGAGGAGGCGAGGAGGGCAATGGCTAAGGACAAAATGTCGATTGGGTCAAGGTATGTGGAGTTGTTTCCAACTACACGTGAAGAGGCTCGAAGGGCTGAGGCCAGATCTAGGCAATGACTCTTTCCTTCACTATGTATCATTATATATATCCTTTGGACCAATTTTGTTAGGTTAAAACCCAAAATGTTTATCAGTGGAATCATAGTAATGTAAGACCTGTGTGGTTCAGTTTCTGCCTTGGGATCCAGTTACTGGTTGTTTTATTCTCTTTTCTGAATATATATGTTCTTAGAAGTAAATGTGACATTTTTTTGGAATAAATTTGTAGCTTGAATGGATCAGACATCAGAGTGAAAGATTTAAGATCTCGGGTGAGATTGTATAACTTTCTAGTTTTCTACTCATATATTTGCCTCTCAATTATTTATTAAATATGACTCACAATACAAAAACCCAATATGCATTAATAAACTGAAGTCAATTAATGATAGCTGTTGAAGAATGAAAGTGTAACGACAGGAATCGATGTGCTCCCATTGAAAGGTAAGCTATGGCTTCAAGATCTGGGCTTGTGCAGACTAGGCCGGTTGCAGAAGATACGGCCATTGGCCCTCACGAGTGCCGCGACAGCTACACTGATGCCCGCCCAAACCAGTGAGAAAAGCAAGTGCTTATAACCACTCCCAACTGCAGCCAAACACAGATCGATTCTGTCAACCTTCAATGGCCTTAGTATTCCTACACCAACAACAGGAATCAAACTTACCTTGTTTCACAGACATTGTTGCAAACCAGAAACTGATCAGAATCACCGTCAAAGCCACTGGAAAGTTCTGAGAAATGAGAGTATTTTGATATGAGACCTTTATATCCTAAGGAACTGGTCTTATATACTTGTGATATATTAGCTGATGATTGCTTACAGCTACAGCCTCAAGACCTCGCTTTCGAGGCACAGGAGCCATGTCTCGGCTCACAGCAACTATATAGTGTCCTTGCACAAGATCAATTGCATCCTTTGTACGGAACCAAGAAGAAGATTATAAACAGCCAGTAGAGGAGATTGAGATACAAAGTATTCGTAAACTGGTATAGTTGGAGTCACCAACCTGCTTAGTTCCATCAGCAAAATTGTTCAGGTAGTAGCGTGCGAGGGCATTCCAGCCATCTTGAAGGACTCCTTGGATAGTCCTTTGACCATACCTAAAATTAAAAAAAAAGTTGCAGGAAGGCATGTGGAAACACTCTTCTCTTGGGAATATATGTACATACCAAGAAGGTACCTGACAAAATCTCCTTTAAGTGCAGGAGTGCCGGAGTACTGAATGCTAATGTCATCACCGTGATTAGCCCACACTGAAGGAAAAACATAAGCAGCACCAGATATAATCGAGTTTAAAATTGCATATCTAAGATATTCATGGAGAATAAACTACCGACATATCTTATAGCATTCGTCAAAGTTTTGATGCGAGCGTATGGTCTCTTCGGCACCAAAAACACCAATCCTTTTGAGTTGAAGTTCCAACAGCTTTCGGCCTATCATACTCTGCATTTTGGCAGGAGGATGAGCAAAGAGAAAAGACAAAAGAGACAAGGGGGTGTCTAAGAATTGTATACTAAGACTAGCCTGGGTGACATTAGTACGGTCTAAGCAATCTATGCAGTTGGTTCGCACAATACCAAGCTGCTCCTTCATTTTCTCACCCTTTTCATTCAACAAAAAGTACCTGCGTAATTCAACGTATAGTAGTAAGCTCTTTTGTAATTCAAGATTATATGCAAGGAGATGCATGTACGAGGAAAGTAGTACCCGTTTTTCTCGAGGAAATCCTCCATCTGCTCATACAGAATTGCTAAGCGCTCAAAGTGAATATGGCCACAGATGTGATGGAAATCAAAGTGCAGGTATCTAGAGGATGAGTTAGTGAGTGAGTGAGTCAGCTGATAATAATATCCTTCAAGTAGTAAGGAAGTATGTTAGGAGAAGGCATAGCCATACCTTACATCATCACCAGTGATGTGCTGCATAGCACCTGCAAACCTCTCACTTAGGCGCCCTTCACCTCCATGCTGATCACAGAAGAAGTAATTTACTTTTTGGACTATATGATTTAATACAAAATTGAGGGTCAAGAACAAAATTATTCAGAAGTTATATATATGCACCTTATTGACAAGATCAACCGCCAAAACTGATCCATATTTTTTCCTTAAGTCGAGAAAGTGACGCTCAGCTATCCTCGCCTGCAATGGAGATTACTTGAAATACTATATTAAGGGGGGAAGTGCTTAGTTACAACATCATACTTACAGCTTCTTCAGGTTGGACAATCTCAAACTTGGGCTTGTAGGTCAGATCTACAATTTGCTCCCACATAAAAGGCATGGATCCTCTAATCTGCAATATGTCAAACAACAACACAACCATAAGTAAAATCACCTTACCCTAAAGAATAGATGACGAAAAACCAAACTATGTGAATGAAAAACTTGTAGGGCCTGAAAACATGTAACAATATCACCTGAACAAAGGATGATGTGTATCCGTTCATGCGTACAATTTGCTCAGTCTCCACAAAATTAGCAACATAACCATCAGGGTCAGCTCCTCGTCGCCACATGCGTGTACCTTGCAGTTGTAGTCCAGAAACATAATCACAATTAGGCATATCATCTGATATCAAAACTAAAGCTGAAGATTTTTGCCCACATTTGTAGACTGTCAAACCTAAGGACAAAGGCATACCATTTCTTCTAGAGCACCTCCTAGCAATCAGAGTAATGTCAACGATATCTCTTCCAATGGCTGTTTGAAAACTATGAAAACGTGATGCAGGGTTAAGGAAAATTGTCTGAAGTGATGATCCAGGAAAAAGATTTGAATAGTGAACTGATAGAAAAAGGATATTCCCTTGAATTACAGGAAGCAAGAACTGATCAAGCTACAAAATTAAAACAACCACAGGGTGATATATATTTGCAAGTACAGAAAACAGAGGAGTGAACTTGAACAAGAGTTCACTAACCTTATTATCGATAAGAACTTCTAACATATAATTGTTCCATAGAAATCTAGGCTCAGCCTGCCAATAAAGATGTAAATTAAAGGTTAGTTTGCACACAAACAAGCAACAAAAAGGGCGTATGGATGGATACCTGTCTCCACAAAGGAAGCAACTTAGACTCATCACCCAAATCATGCAAGCGCTGTGCACTGAAACAACAACATACATGATTAGCAAAATCTCAACTTTTTTTTTTAATCTCTTTTTACAATCTAGCATTTCCAGAGTTGGCACAAATTAAGAAGAAGAGAAATTATTTACGTGAGAGTCAAGTTAATTTCATATGAGAAGTAGAGACCAGTTGTCCTCTCAGCGACACTTAGCAGCCTAGAGTAGTCATCAGTCTCCATCTTTTTCTGCGAAAAGCGGTTCAGTGTTTTGATCGTTGAGGTCCATTAATTATTGTTTCTTGCTTGTCAGAGAGATAGATACAAGAGGGAAATGTAACATGGAGTCACCTGTTCTTCATGCGGGTTTTCAAGTGAATGATCACATGGAAGAAACTTGAGCGAATTAATTTTGTATATAGGATGTCCCAAAAACGAGCCAACAGATTCGCTCTCTGTCACAACTACTAAGTAGGATCCTGAAATCAAATAAGAAAATTTGCTCTTGGTTCAAATGAAGATGAAAACATTCACAAATAGATTAATTATTCGATAGGATCTCTGAAATTTCACCTGCCAGGAGCTTCAGCATCCCAACCACACCGAAAATGGAGCGGATTTTAGGGACACGCAAAGAGTTGCATTCTGCTACTTGATCTGAGACAGGCAAGAGGATGCATTACACATACATGCATAAGAGAACAAAAAGATTCCAATATAACGAGGCAAAAACAGGAAACACACCAATGAGCTTCATGGAGCCGTCAAGACGACTAATATCCAAACATGAAGCGGAGGAACCATCGGTTGGCTCGATGACGTACTGATCAGGGAATTCCCACAAACGCAAGCCAGAGTGTATCTTGAGCCTACTCACCATGGCTTCCAGCAAGAGGAAGAAGAACCAATCACCTTCTTCGTTACGAGATTTGAAACTAGTAGGCGAAATGAATTCCGCTCAATTAAAATGGCCTTCAAGGCAGTGAGAGTGAGACCCGTTCAAATTGATTCCGTACATAACGGTTGACCAATAACAACAAGTCGACGACCGTTATTATTATACTATCTTTGTAGTTAATTTTGCGTTGACTTTTTTAGTTTCATTAATTCCGATAATCAGCGGTTTTCTGCATGATTACAATAGACTCCATTAAAAATGGCCCAACAACTCAATTCAGTGGCTTATCCTTTCTTTACATCTGGACAAAAAGTGTTTTCTTGACTTTTAGTGTTCATTACACAAAAACGAAGGACTTAAACACAATGTCGTATGTATGTGTATGTATCTTGGCCCAAAAGAATGTGTCCAGTGCCCACCCGACTATGAAAACGAGAATCTTGAGAAGACTGATAGACCTGAACCCTCACTTGCCGGACTTGGAGTCGCCTCTGTTGTTGTTGCCGCTGTTGTTGAGCTATGGTAGGCTTGCTGACACTTCTGGATCTCCTCTGGACTGAACTGCAGCAACATCCCCACTACAGGTAGTAAAGCCTCCACTTCACCTGCAATTATCACAAGTTAATTTACCCCTAAAACATCTACTTCGTGAATCCACCTTTAATCTCCAGGTTTTTTAACCTGTTTCTAGCAGTTTTAATATCACATTCTTTAGGTATGTCATATCCACGCCTTCTCTCTTCTGTTTTCTTTCCATCTCCCTCAACTCCGTCTTTAGCACTGCTTCCTGTAATTTAGCATACCACCGGAAGTTTGAAATAAGATCCTAAGAAACTGGCAAAGCAACCAAACTCTCGTGTAATCACATACCTGTTGACTGTGAAGACGGTTTTCTCGTTCAAGCTCCTCGATTTCCTCCTGATTCAGAATAAACAGTTACTAATTGCAACATGTGCAGAAACAGATCAATGCAACCAATTCTACTACACCTGAAGAGCTAAAATATGGCGCTGTGTCTGTGCTAACTCTTCTTCTCTCTGAGCTTGTTGCCTTGCCAATATCTGAAATTTGATTATTATGTGTCATGATTAGCTCTCACTGATTTGTCCCGTAGGCCATAGCATTACATTTGAAGGAAATTAAGTTCTAGGATTAAAGATCGCTCCTTGCTCACACAAGCAGACAGCTAACATTACAAAATCCTACCAGAATCTGGTGCTCTGCTGCAGAAGTGCTCAAGTTAGATACATCCTGCTGTTGTGACTCTGAAACCCCGTTTAAAGAAAATAATAGGTTATTGATGACAGGGAACCCACTGATTCATTCATATAGGGAGCCCTTATTAAAAAAATATGGTATCAGGAAAACATCTTGTACCTGTGTTGTTGTTCCCATAGTGGTGAACCTGGGATGGAGATTTGTTCCACTTAATGCCACATGAAGAGTGAAAAGTTTCAGTGCAAATTAAATGAAAAGTTACTAGCGTAAAACCAAAGATAAAAAGGAGAAGTAAGGTAATAAGCAAAAAAAAAAAAAAAAAGAACCATCCACATACTACTGGTTTTGACTCCATAGATTTTCGAAGATTTGTCATCTCATCCACAAGTCTCGATATCTCTCGATCCTTCTCCTCAATGAGTCTATCTGCAAGCTCACGTACTGATTCATGCTCCTCCTGCAGGTATGTCAGTTAGACAAAAAAACTTTTTTATGAGTATAACAAAAAGTGATTTACCTTCATTCGTTTATTCCGCAGTTTGGCATTTTCTAGTTCTTTTTCTATACCTTCTGCAGGTGAGGCTTCATTTTGAGCGGTCAAAGCTTCACATCTTCCTATAGATTACTGTAGCCTTTTAGGAAGGGAATTTCAATTTCCAAGAACTAATGAAAAAACCGAATTTAGATTTGAATCAATTACGTCGCCATGTTTCTTCTAAAACCCGAAGGTCTTCTTCCCAAGCTTGTTTCTCCGCCTGATTGCGAGCAACAGTGGAGTCAAGCTTCACTTCAAGACTTTTGATCTGCTCGCTGGCATCTTTAAGTGCTCCAGCTCTGAAATATATATGAAACAAAAATAGCTCAGACGACCAATATATGTCTGAAGAACTCCATAACCAGTCCCCTGAGAACACCATTTCTCAGTTGTTTTCTCTGGCAAATTGAGGAGAATGAGCAGCCAACCTCCGGAATCAAACATGAAAAAGATTCAGTGTCAATATATACCTCTCTTCAAGTTCTTTCTCAAGGCTAGCCAAAGCACTCTGAAGATCTTGCTGTGCCCTATCCCTCTCTGCAGATACCAAATATACTTCTTTTTCAGCTTCCTAACACCACCCAAAAAGATAATTAGTTGGTAAGCACCTTGGCAACCATCTAAAAATATCTCCATCTTAAGATTCTAGATAACTTACCTTTAGAGCTTCCTCAAGAGATTTAATTTGTTCAGAGTCTTTAGCTGCAGCCAGCTCCATGTCCTTCTTTTGCAAAAGCGCGTGAGCACGGATCTTGTAAGAAGAGAATTCACTTTGGAGCCGGTTGATCTGTGAACAGTTACAAGGAATTCAATATGGTTAAATGAAGACTAGCTAAAGCAGAACATTCCTTAAAGCTCAAAATGGCTCTTTGATTCCATAATAATTCACGTTATGTGATTAAGAATGGATGACTAATAAATTCGTTCACCTAACCAAGGCTACAATAGTTTCCAAAAGAACCAAAAGAAAACTATGTACCTCTTCTCTTGCACCTTTGAGTTCCGCATCTTTTGTGCTTAGTATCTGGGTCTGCATGGACATTTCAGATCCCAGCTGACCTGACAATTTATATGAATGAAATGTCTATAGTCCATAGACAAAAGTAAAACATAACTAGATTAGTTCAACGTTTATGAACTCCGTCAATTACTTCTCATTTTAGCCACTTCGATTTCGGCCTGTAAGTAGTTGCTTTCAGCGATTTCCAGTTTAGATTTAAGGGCATCGCATGAAGCTTCCCAAGTCTCCTTTTCCTTTTCCTAAAGGAACAAAAAAAAATCATGGCTTCTATGAATTACAACAAAAGAAAATAGAGGAATTTATATGGCCAAACAAATAGAAACTCTAAACATGCTGTCTGATGACAGACTGACGCCTTAGATCATGTTTACAATTATCTATACGCACTCCTATATTCATTCCCTGGTTAAAACCATGCTAGTAAATCTGCTAAATGATGGAAATCATTTGACGAGTAGTATGCAAAACAATGTCTTAGAATATACGAATGGGCAACAATAACGAAGGACAAATGACAGTTGGCATCAGAGAGTCCTGCGAATCCATCTTTAAACATTCCACTTACATTCTCTGATTTAAGGTGTGCAAGCTCTCCTTTAAGAGTTTCTGCAGCAGCCCTTAGCCTTGCTGCTTCGCCAGTTGCAGCTGCCTCCATCTCTGCAATTTTAGATTCCTTCTCTGCAAGCAGTACCTAAAAGAGGTGTATACTTGGTGTGAAGAATTTATCACTTATTTCAAACTATTCTCTCTCGCTCATTTGAAAACCAAAGCACATCATCCAGTAATAGAACTAAAGAATTTAGTCAAAAGACTAACCTGCAGCGACGAAATGGTTTCGGCTGCTTTGTCCCTCTCAGATAGAGCATCTACGACCTGTGCTTCCAAACCCTCTAAGTTCTGTCAAGAAGGTGGAGAGAAGAGAAAACCTTGGATGTCATTAGCGGAAAATGGTGGCTCATAGCATATAAGAAGTAACACAATCGCTGATGCTGACTACCTTTTGATGCTTGGCTGACAACTCAGTAACTGCAATTTGCTTTCTCTCTTCCACAGCTTGTAATTGCTTTTTCAGGTCCTCCAGAATCTAGGATTAAAGCAAGTACGCATATGAAGCAGAGTATACAGAGCCATCCCTCCCCCCCCCCCCCCCCCCCCCCTCTCTCTCTCTCTCTCTGTCTCTTTTGTCTCTCTATTTTTCTATATATTGCAGACTAGTATTACAGAAAATGAAAGAGATCAAACCTGGTCCTTATCAAGAAGTGACTGTTGCAATGTCTCAATCTTATTTTCTTTAGGCTGCAATGAGCCACGTAGTTCCTCGATAGTATCCCTGAGCCTGTGTAAAGAGAAAACTCCAGTACTCAAATTCTTAGAGGTAGCTGGAGAAGTGGGAAAGGCGACATTCATTTTATACAATTTCTGTAAAAATTATCTTCGAATTATTTACTTGTTATTGGCACTCCTTAGTTGTTGCCTCTCCGCATCCATTGCTTTAAGTGCTTCATTCGCCTGTTGCCTAGTGCGTTCCAGCTCTTGTTGCATGGATGAGTGTTGAGAAGATGCTCGTTCAGCTGTTTCATTCACTTCCCGGAAACGGGCGTCGAGATCATCTTTTTCCTGAAGATAGCAATATAATATACCACTGAGATTAAGACAGCACATAGCAGCGAAATCTATATGTCTGAAAATGCAGCATAGAAATTCCGAAATAGTATAAGATGGTTTTTGAAACTCACAGTAGCCTCAAAGTGGCTAAAACAGAAAGCATTATAAAATGTAGAGAAAGACATTCACCTTTTGGATTTCTTGAATGCGTTGTTTAGCCCTTTTGTGAAGCCTGGTGAATTTGGCGTCCAGGTCGGCATATTTCTCGTCGCGCTCTTTGATTTCCTGGTCCAGTTTCTGTTCAACTACACCAACAATGTAATAGCACAAGTTGAGAAAAGGCAAACACTGGTTCCGGTCAATGAATGAGCAAATAGAAAAGATGGCTTCTGACCTTGGGAAAACTTAGAGGAGTATTCTTGGGATTTAGCATCAGCCTCAGAGTATGCTTCCCTTAGATGCTCAAGAGCTTGCTCAGCTGCAACTCGAGTTTGTTTTTCCACATCAATTTCTCTGCTCAATGATGCGACCTGTTCTTGAAGTTGTTTCAGCTGAGCAGAGTCCGCTTCCACTTGCTCAGCTTTCTGGAGAGACCTACCTTGCGCTACCTCATCCTTGAGTCCCTCAAATTGGGATCTGAGAAAGTCATTTTCTAATCTCAGTTCAGCAATCATTTGGAGTAGCTGATCACCATTTTCTGTCAGAGTCTCGTTGGAGGCATCATTTAACTCTTTATCTTCTTTGATCACATGGCTCTCCTCTTCTTCTCCAACCACATCAGATTCCTTGTCTTCGGACATCTTGGCAGAGCAGATGTCAGAAAGATGAACCCAGACACTCAAGAGAGCGACGACAACTAGTAAGCGCAAAATCGGGATTTGAATCAACAATCAAAAGAGAAAGGAGTCAAGTCGTGAAATTCGAATAAACCAGCAAAAGCAACGCAAGGAGAAGAGAGATTTGAATGTAATCAGTGCCAGAGAAGAAGCTTACCTTGAGGTGAGGGATTAGAGAAGAGTGTGGAGGCAGAGAGAGAGAGGTCACAAACAAGGAATCACGATTTCGAAATATTGGATCGGATCTCAACCCAAAGGTTAAAAACGTCGTCGTCTCTTTCCCGTCGATCAGTGAGACGGTAAAACGTTGATCTGATCGACTGACGAAGAATGGTAAGAATTGTGTAAAGGGTGTTTTACTAATGAATAATTGCATTCAGAAGCCTTAAACCTTTTGAAAATTCATCAAGTAAACCCAAGACGAGGTTAGCTAAAATGATGCCGTTTTGGAATGGTAATATGAAAATATGAAGGACAGTCCGAAAACAGCTTAGCCCATAAAGCAGCAACTTAGGCCCATTATGTATTTGTAATATATGGCCCAATTATAATCACTTTCCCAACTAATTTATATAAAATGAAATTATTGAAGTCTTTGTCCAGTCAAATATAATAATAAGCCATTGAAAAAAATGGCGGAGGAGAGCAGAGTCCCATCATCGGTGTCGGTAACAGTCGCCCACGACCTTCTTCTAGCCGGCCACCGCTATCTAGACGTCAGGTACCGCCCCACCTTTCTCTTTTGACTATTTCAATCATCAACATAGCATCATTAGGATCTTGATGTAATGGGGATGATGAATATAGGACTCCAGAAGAGTTCAGCCAGGGACATGCCTGTGGGGCGATCAACGTGCCTTACATGAATCGAGGAGCATCAGGTATGTTTTTATTTGGTTAGTTGATAACTGAGTGATGGATATAATTTTGTGATTGTGAAACAGGGATGTCAAAGAACCCCGACTTCCTGGAACAAGTCTCCTCCCATTTCGGACAATCCGATAACATCATTGTTGGCTGCCAGAGCGGTGGTAGATCTATCAAAGCCACCACCGATCTTCTCCATGCAGTAAGCTCCACCACAAAGCTCTTCTTTCTGACTTTTACTTTGTTGGTGATATATAATTTGCGAATTTGCAGGGTTTCACGGGAGTCAAAGATATCGTCGGTGGCTATAGTGCCTGGGCCAAGAATGGCCTTCCTACAAAGGCTTGATGACTCACCATTCACCAAACATCTTTCCTTATCTCTTCGTCTCCTTCTTCTTCAATAATGCATCCTTTCCGCATGTAATCATCAATAAATGACCCTCCTTTCTCTTTGCTGTCTGATGTGATAGCTTGGAGGGAGGGGCTCATCGCATCTTTTTAAAATATATAAAAATACGAGTGTGTGTTGATTGCATCGAAATCTCTATATATATAGTTTAAAAAAAAAATCAATTAGAAAGGAGAAAGGAGCATCCGATCAACGATTATATCTACAAGATTGTTACCTTAAAGGTCCATCTGTTCTTGGCAACAGACAATATATGTGTATATATTGAGTGATCGATGAGTACACAAAGACAACAACACCATATCAACAACTCGATCGTGTGTACAAAACAAGTGGTGTGACCTAACGAGGCAAACTTCAAAATACGAGAGAAGCGACGAGAGAGGACTGAGATATTGACACGGCTCAATCAGATGAGTTAGTAAAAGAGAATCTGAGTGAACCAGGCCAATATCAGAGGGACTCTCTCGGAAACATAGTGTATCTGTTTTGTAAAAGAAACAAGAACGCAAGTGAGAGAATGTCTGTAACTGTAAGGAGATTAAGAAGAAGAAGGGAGTGAATGTGCAACTGCAATTCTGCGAAGCATTTAATAACTCTGCTACTCTCAATGCACCAAAGCTGGGCCACCTCTTTTATTTTTCTAACTTTAACCCGAAAACCAAGTGAATAAGGGAGTGTTGTGTAACCATCGTTTCAGGGGAAATCATTCACGTTTCTTTTAACTTACTGCTTAGTCTTCCACAAGTAGACATTTATGAAGGCACAACAATCCACATCTCTTCTTTCCCACTGTATGTAACCGTCCCTCTTTCGTTTTGTCTGCTTCTGCCCTCAGTTTCTTTCTCCTAAATAATCTTCTTATCGCCAATTCAATAAAAATACTATACACACTTAAAGAAATGCATTTCATTTAGTCTTCTTCCATTTACATTTACACATTCCCTCAGGTTATTCATACATCTTTCATTTACTTTGAATACATCCTGCGATCCCATCAATCTAAGAGCTTCCTCTCAGGTACATGCGGTACCATCAATCTATGAGCTTCTTATATTTCTCTCTCCATACCCTTGAAATCCACCACATTATATCTACATCCATTTCCTTTCTTAGCTCCTATTCTTTCACTACTCATAGCTCTCAGGAGTTTCTACACCCTTATTATATACAACAGAGCTGCAACCAAAACAAGTTAATTATCAATGTCACTTCATTAATGCATCTCAATTATCACCAACAATTGTCTTCTCACCTCGAGTTCTGAAGGTTCTTCAGTCTGTCCCTCCACATCGCTGCAAAATGTGATACAAGAAAAAAATGAGGAGTCTGCAAAGCACACTGGATATAGATGCCATCCAGAACAGTTTGTATACCTGCATCGATGTACCTTTCCTCTTTAGACGCCAAATCCATATTCCTCACTAATTTAAGCTCTTCCGATAAAGGATCTGGTCCATCGGGAGCGCTGAACAAGAACACCCACCATGTGGTTAGCAACTGTGACAGAGTGAGACAGTGTAACTAACCCAGGAGATTCATTAACAAACTAAAAACCTGTCAAGGATAACATTGAAAACAGGCTTTGCGCTCTGCGGTCTGCCTCCATAACCAATTTTGATAGCCTCTTCCAGCACTATTGCTTTGTTCACATATATTGGAGCCTGAGATATGACAAACAAAAACATGTTATCGCAGTATTCAAAAGGAACAGGTTAGGATTCCTCAGTTTGAGAAACAGAGAACCATAAAGATAGTGAGTTTAACCACATTTCGAAAGCAATAAATTGAGGAAAGCGTGTAACCCCCAGGTAGCATACCTGGCATGCTCTTGCAACATTGATGGCATCTGATGGCCGTGAATCAATGCATATAGCCTCAATGTCCCCAGGCTGCATGACACATGGTTAACCTTAGACATAATGACTTTTGACAAAAAGTTTCCTAGCTAAGAGCATGTTTGCAGTCTTTAAGTTACCTTGCCAAGACATAGACTTGCATAATAAGTGTTTACAATTCTACCTGTAAGTTTCACCATTTTAACCTGTCAATAATACAGTACAGCTTATTAACTAAGTGGCAACCAGCTATAAATGTTCTAATTCGAGGTAGAAGAGGCAACATGTGTGTTGGAAACGGATAGTTTACTTCATATCCAAGTTTGTCGACAACAGCAGACACGAACTGGAACTGATCAGGGCATTCCTACAAGATAGAAAGAAAAGAAGGTTAAGGGGTGGAATAGAAACAGCAATCGTCAAAAAAGTGTAAAACATGAAGAGGGGATACCTCAGTGTGGCCTTGTAGTGGTACGTCTAAAAGTTTCTCAACAGCAGCATCCCCTGCAAGTGTAAGCGATGAAAGTTAGCAACGCTAAGATACATAAGAAAGAGCAACGTGTAGAAAGAATTGAGGTGCATTACCAACAATAACAGGAAGCAAGTAGTCACCATCACAGGAGATCTTGAGAAAAATAGTGGGCTGCTTGAATTGACGGAGAAAGCCAAGTCCAATAGGGAGAACACCAACCCTGGATTCACTAGCTCTAATAGAAAAGGGAGGCAAAGGCCTAGAAGTTTGCCACATTGAATCTTGCCGGAAACCATGTCGCCGCATTTTGTAATGCATACTTGTCTCTGTTATTGTTGTTAAGAAAAAAGGAGCACAAGTTGAGCAATGAAATAAAATTGAATGGGCTAATGCTACAATCCCTTTTAATCAGCACAAATTGAATTAAGTTGAGGTGATTAAAAGGGATCTATCTAGGTTTGTGGCAACAATAATAAAATGGAATCACAAACAAACTCCATAAAGGTAACCCTAAAAAAGGAGGGAAATCGCAATCAGAGTTGGGCAAAAGCAACAGACGTCACAGGGTACGAGTAAACGTCACCGGAAATTTGAATAAATAAGAGAATAGTCACATTTATTTGGAAATGGGAAAAGGTGGACCTGCAACGAGGACAGAGGCTTGGAGAAACTCGAGATCGGGATCGCCGAGGCCAGATCCGGAAATAGAGCTTCCGTCGCAACAAATATGAGAAATCTTAGGACGGCGATGAGAACGCAGCGATTTGAGGTTCAATGGGGTGCAACAGCGAAAGGAGGAGGGTGAACTGGAGGAAGATGAGAGGGAGGCGGAGATGGAGCGTGAGAAGGTGGTGGATTCGGAGATGAAGATTCCCAGATCGGAGGCAGGAACACAGGAGAAGGCAACTCCGGGCATGGTGGTGGTCGTTGAGAGAGAGAAAAAAGGAAAGAAGAAAAAGTGAAGCAGAGCACAAAAGTAGAAGAAGAATGATGGAGAGCGAGAGAGGAGACGTCAATGGCTCTTTTCTTTCTTTACCGGGAGATTTTTTATCCCTAATAAATAATGTTATTATTATGTTAATGATGTGGAGGATAAGGTTATGCTTTTTAAATCAAAACTCGTTTTGCTCTAAATTCTATAACTAAACTAAACACGTGGGTCTATTTGATTAGTATTATTATTTCTTTAAATGATGACGTGGACAGTTAAATGGATTTGGCAAATCCCCTGCAGATAACCAACATTATTCATTGGAATGCATAGTGATGGAATATAAAGGATGTGCCTAATTATTTTGACACTAATTAGTAGCAACAATAATAATGCGTCGGTACATCACACCAGTAAATAAGCAGATGTGGATTTGGTGGTTTATGATCAGTGAGATGCCTTCGAATCATGTTACATTTCATCTTCCAAGTACAACCTAAGAAAGTTTTTATTTTTGGCTTTGCTTATATGTTAAGTTTACTGAACACAAGGCGTCGACTTTCCTTTGTTCAAACCACAAAACACAAGAAACAGAATAGAGAAACAGAGAGAGACAGAACAGAGAGAGATTGTGTGTGTAAAAGAGAGACAGAACACAAGACTTTAGTAACCCAGTTCACCTATTAAAGGCTACGTCTGGGCCGAGACTGTGCTCGGAATCCACTAGATTGTGGATGTCAGAATCCGCAATTAGAATCTTGTGGTTGTTTTAACGGGGATCTTTTGGTCTTGTTAGACGAGCAATGATCGAATTGAAAAGAGAAGAATGTGCTTCTGAAATTTGTGTATAGTCTTCGTGTTTTTTTTATATTGTCACTTTTACAAATGTCATCAACTCATATTTATACTCAATACATCGAATCGAACGTATTAAACTGTTTGTTGATTTCACGCCGCAGATCTCGCCTTATTTACGTCGTACGTTACGAATCTCTAACTCGGGATTTAATGCGCAGTTTAAGTCGTGATCCTTCCGTTTCTTTATTAATGTCGGATCACCTGTTAAGCGGCCTGGCCCATGCTGGGCTGTGAATTGGGCCTAACTCGTCTTGAAGCCTATTGAATGCGGATTGCGCCGAAGTGGGCCGAATCCGACATCCACATAGATCACTTTGGTGTTTACAAACAAGAACACGCAAGTGAACACCTAATGCCCTTCACTAGCACTTAGGTTCACTCTGTAATGTATCTTGAATAAGAGAATACAATGCTCTTAAGCTTATGCTAACAAAGTTTCTCTCTTCTCTCACACCTTAGTATAACTCGCACCACCCCTCTCTCTTTGCCTAGAGTTCCTCTTTATAGTGGAGACTCTAAACCCTTATGCCAAAAAAAACCCTAATCGCTGAGCTGTCACTCCTTAGGCTCTTCTAGATGACCCCAGACGCTCCTCCAAGTTTGAGCTGTCACAACATGACAATCAACCTTCCTTTTGCCTCCAAGACAAACAAATTTGTTTTTCTGAGTTTGCAGGAGGCCGTTAGCGTCAAGTGGTCCAAGGAACTAACTCAACCATGGTTTGCTTTAACCATAGTTAGTTCTTCTCTTGCCATGTCATCAATGTCTTGATCATCAAGTCTCACTTTACATTATAGATAGTTAACACTTGTGTGATAAAAAGCAGCAACAAAAAACTTCTCTCTCTTCTCTCCGAAAAATCTTTTAGAGAGAGAAGGTTGATAAAACTTCTTGCCGTCCGGAGGTTTTTCCGGTTTACATGTCCCGAGTATGCGGGCTTATCATCTGGCAGCTCCTCACTCCTTTAGTGATGTTGGCCAGCTCTCGTCCGGTATTGATGGCTTTCAAAGCAGCGATGGCCGGCTTCGTATCGGCTTCTTTGCCGTTTGCTTCTTCATGTTTACTGTTTTTGTTTCCTGTGCGGTTTCTCCTATAGTTTGCTCTGTTGGATCTGCCGCTTCATCTTTGTCTTAAACTCAAGACGGTTCATGGTTTCGATTATGCCTTTGTTTGGTGATTATAGCTTCTTTTCCTATGCTGATGTTAATTGCCTTTTCGTCGCTGGTTCTATGGTTTTTAGAGTTTCAATATGGTAGACCATCAGTTATGGACTCTTCAATTTAATCAATTTATCTTTACCCAAGTTTGCTGGAATTTATAGCAACTAGTTAAAATTGGTTAATTGATGTTTGTCCTTTTTTACCCGGTGAGCAAAAACAAAATTTCATTGTTAGGATAAGTTTTCCGGCGATGATCAATTGACCGGAGTTGAGCTCTTTGTGCGATGGAGGTTGGTGGGATAACACGTGTCCTCATACGTATCGTTAGACACGTCCTTTGAAGCATATCTTCTTCTTTGGTTTTTTGCTTGGGCTTCTTTGTAAGCTTTTGTTGTAATTGGACTGGCTTGTTGGGCTTGTAAAAGTTTATCAATAATAAAACAGTTGAGACAAAAAAAAAAAAGATAGTTAACACTTAGTTGGTGCCGAAACAAACAAAAAGCATGAAATTCAAACAAAAACGCGTACACAAGGAACACCGACCAAATGTGCAAAACTGGTGGTCCTGTCGTAATATCTCCAAAGGTTTGACATCTTCTTCCGACACTTTAGATGCTATTCAGTATTCACCTCATCTCAAGTTTAAATATCATGAACTCCTTTTTACTCCTCTACCTCAAGGTACATCAAACCAATCCATTCACAGACTGTTATAAATAATATATATATATATATATATGTATTACTTTTTATTTATTTTCAGATATTTTCTTTAAGAATGGATCAAGTTGTGATAAATATCCAAAATCGATGGATAAGACTAACAGCAAACCAAATTTAAGGAAGTGAGACAGTGGACCCACTCCGACTCCGAGGTTCCAATGCCCTAATCATCACCTTTACCTCCATCTCCTTTTCTCAGGTTCTCATAAGTGAGTGTACTTCAAGCTGAAATTGAAAGGACTATTCAATATCTTCATCTGTTGTTACCAATCTCTTCTTGTGTCTGCTAAGTGGAAACTCTTTCAACAGCTTCATCACCTCATACGTCCTTATCTCTCTTCCAAGGTAGAGGCAAAGCCCAAGCGGAGTTAACCCATCCTGGTATAGTCAAATATGGTATCATCAGTTAATGCTTTCAAAACCAGATATGGGAATATACGCGGGAACTTGCCTTGTTCTTCACTTCTATGTCCGCCCCTTTTATCAAAAGAAGCTTTACAATGTCGCTTCTTCTGGCCTGTACTGCAACGTGCAGTGGAGTCCACCCGTCCTGAAAACCCAGTGCCAAATTGTCAACCACCTGATCAACAATGATGTTGTCTTACAATGAATGCTTGACATCATCCTACCCTGTCCTGAGCGTTTATATCAGCGTTATACAGTAGGAGAAGTTTTATTGTGGGAGCTGATGCTGTTTGCACAGCATAGTGCATCAAGGTCGCACCTTCCTATCATAAACCAAACGGATCAGATCCAGTATCTGAAGCGCAAGGGAGATCATAACAAGATATAAATATCATTAGTTGACCACTTACGTCATCAAGAACAAATGGATTTGCCGATTCCCTCAGCAGGTAGTTAGTAATAGCCTGCTTCTTACCAATGATTGCTCGGTGAAGTACTGTCAAGCCGCCCTAGAAACGACAAGAATGGAAACAACACTAGAAAGAGACGCCAACAAACATAAACACTGTGCACAAAAGCAACAGCTTCAAAAAAGTCAGACATACCACATCGGTTGCATTGATATCAAGATTGTGCTTTAGCAAGGAATCAACCAGATAAAACTCTCCACATGCTGCCAGTGTGTGAAGAGGAAGCCATTTTTTCTGATTCACCAGAGGTACACACACATAAATACATTTTCATCAGAGACTGAAAACATTCACTTTGACGAAGAGCATCGTAAGGGGACTTACTGATGTGGCAACGGCTAGGTCAGGATTCCGGCTATTGAGCATAAACTTCTCTTCTTTTGAAAGCAGCTTTCGAGGGCCTAACGAGGGATCAGCCAAATATAAGCTCTTTTTGCAATTCAAGCAAGAGAAGGAAACAAGAGTGGTAAACGTATACCGTCGGATTTCTTGTCGCTGGGATCGTACTTGTCGCTATTGAAGAACTTGGCAACGTGGTCGAATCCCTTTCCGTAAACTGCCCATCTAGGGTTCTTAGGAGCCACTCGCTCGCTGGGAGATGATACAGCGGTCTCTCCATCGCTTGACGCTCCACTGTCGTCGGAGAAATTTCCCGGTTTATCGAGAATGACAGGCCTCAATTGAGCCAACTTGGCTTCCTTGTACGTGAGAAAGTCATTCAAGTCAACTTTCCTCAGCGGAATTAGCCCTTGCCTCTTCTTCTCCACCCGAACCCCGAACTCCATCTCCTGCGCTATTTTGCGCTTGTCCTTCTTCGTCAGATTCACCTCCGCCTGAATATCCCTCCATTCCTCTGGCACGAGGTTCTCGGGCTCAATCTCGGATTCATCTAATCTCTTAGCCCCGCCACGCCGATTCTTCTTGCGCTCCTGCTTCGCAACCTGAGTGACCTCCTTATCAAGGTAAGGGTCTTCGAAGACGCCGTCCTCGTAGACGAGACAGTCACCGACAATGAAATCATCGCCGGCATCGGGGAGGATCGACGTTTGAGAAGAATAGGAAAGAGACCGTAATCGAGTGGGGAAAGCAAGGGAGTGAAGAGAGGGAGAAAGACGAGACGGAGAGGTTCTGGGGAGAAGAAGAGAGATGGTGTGTGGGGTGGAGAGTGACTGCATTATCGGAATAATCTTGAATAACGGAGCTTTCTCCTCTCCTCCTCGCCGGCCTCTGATGTAGTATCCGACAATTTCAATGGGCCTCACTTTCTAATGGGCCTTACTTAAACATATGGGCCTGACTTCCCGTTCGTCCTTTGATTAGTCAATCTACCAGACACCACGAGTAAGAAAATAAACTCCATTGTTGCTGCTGCTCTGCTTCTTTCGAATCTCGCTCGGCCGGATCTCATCCTTGTTGCAAAAATGATGGCGAGACCGAGGAATCATCGTCCTTCAGCTCGGAAATCCTCGCATTCAACGCTCGTCTTCGCCGTATTGATCATGTCCACTTTCGTGATTTTGATTCTTCTCGCCTTTGGAATTCTCTCGGTGCCCAGCAACAATGCCGGATCCTCAAAAGCCAATGATCTCACTTCTATTGTCCGAAAAACACTTCAGAGGTAAGATACCATCCCATGCCAATATTGAATTTCAATTTAGTGTGCTTCAAGATCGGGTTAACTTTTCCTTCTCTTTTTTCCCGTAGAAGTGGCGAAGATGATTCAAAGAACGAGCGTTGGGTTGAAATAATCTCTTGGGAACCCAGAGCTTCTGTTTACCACAATTTCTTGGTGAGCCTATGACCTATCCATATACAGATTTGACTTTTTTTCCTCCCTTGGTAAATCTGTTTTGGCTCCCATATTCATCTTCTCTATCTGTATTTTCAATGTATTCTTGCACGTTTCCTTGAGAGATATAATCATTGTAAGGAATGTCTTAGAAAGCAAATGATAGGGAAGTGATTAGTGATGATTTGATTTGCTCTTGGTTCGCTTGCTTTCCCCGGTTAGCCGCTACTGACGGAATGGTTTTGTTACCCGGTTTCTGGATAGACAAAGGAGGAATGCAAGTATCTAATAGAGCTAGCTAAACCGCATATGGAGAAATCAACTGTTGTCGACGAGAAGACTGGAAAGAGCACAGATAGCAGGTTTTATACTTTTCACTCAATGCAACCTCTTGTAGTAGTATTAAGTGAATCCTCAGAAGCTTATTCTCCTTTACTGACCAACCCCACATCCTAGGGTGCGAACGAGTTCAGGGACATTTCTCGCAAGAGGGCGTGACAAAACTATCCGTGAAATTGAGAAAAGGATATCAGATTTTACATTCATACCAGTTGGTATGATCTAGTTTTCTGTTTTGTTTAATAATTTGACAATTTCTTGATCCCGTTTCTCCCTAGATTTCTTAGGCAGCCCTATCATTATCCTGACTGGTTCTGTTGATGCTACAACATGCAGAGCATGGGGAAGGTCTTCAAGTTCTGCACTATGAGATTGGGCAAAAGTATGAGCCTCATTACGACTACTTCATGGATGAGTATAACACTAGGAATGGGGGACAGCGGATAGCCACAGTTCTCATGTACCTGTACGTAACTGACCAAGCAACTTTGGGCTTCCATAAGCTGTTTCTATGTTCTTCCTATAACGGTTCTTAGGGACTTTGCAGATCAGATGTTGAGGAGGGGGGTGAAACAGTGTTTCCTGCAGCCAAGGGAAACTATAGCGCAGTGCCATGGTGGAATGAGTTGTCAGAGTGTGGGAAAGGAGGGTTGTCTGTGAAACCAAAGATGGGAGATGCATTGCTTTTCTGGAGCATGACGCCTGATGCGACGCTAGACCCATCTAGTCTTCATGGTGAGTAGATGAGTTTGCAGACATATAAAATGATGAATGAGAGGAAAGCATAGTGCTTGTGTATAGTTGGTTTCGAGACTAAATTCGTGGAATCCCATCACTAATTTGGTCCAATTGGGCAGGTGGGTGTGCTGTTATAAAAGGGAATAAGTGGTCGTCCACAAAGTGGTTGCGTGTACACGAGTACAAGGTTTGAGGGATGATTGAGGTAAGTTTAAGTTTCCAGCTTCTTCAAGTAAGTGATGTGTGTGCGTGAGAGACACATAAAATGAGTCACACTACCTGCCTTAAAAAATAATATATATTAGTTGTTGTAAATGGATGGAAAAGTAGAATGTAGAATGTAAAATGTAAAAAGAAGAAGACTCTGATCTGATCTTCGTACAGGGAAAGGTGAGGAGGTGAGCCTGAGACTGAGAGAGAGTGGGTCACCAAGTTTTGAGGACAGCGGTGGGAAATGAGGAGCAATAGAGAAGCAAGCTTGTAGAGGTAAGTTAGGGGATGATACATTGTAGGCTTTGTGATTCGTTTGATATATACATACATATACTGTATGTTTAATGGATTAAGAAAAGCGCATTGGATTGATGAGAAGTTGGGTGGTGTTTCTGTTTCACATATAGTATAATGTTAACACAAAACTTGTTTGTATAATAAAGAGAAGTAAAGGTTTTTTTTTTTGTTTTTGATTAAATTGGAAGCCAAAAAAGTCAGAAGAAGGGCGCAAAAGTCTTACCCACTCATCGTTTTCTTTAAATAATCAAATCCACTCGTCGTCGTAAGATATTTTCCTTTCGAATATTAAGAAAGATGAGACGCGTGATTATTAATTAATAAAGAAACTTTCGGTCAGCGGAGAGAAGGTTCCTTTGCCTTTGGTCTCTTTTTCTAATCGATTGATTATATCTTCAAATAAAAAGGAGAAAAGAAAGGTTCCTTGTTTTTCCAGACAAAGAAAACACAAATTCATTCCCTCCTCCTCTTCATCTCTTTTGCAGATATGGATGGTTATTATTCTCTGTCTCCCATCTCTGTCCTCCACCGGATTAAAGATTCCTTCCATTTCGCCGTCTCTGCCCTTCTCGCCAACCTCTTCTCCGCTCTCTTCACCTTCTTCTTCGCTTTAGGTTCCTTCTTTTCTTCACATTCATCTTCATTAATCAATCTCTGTGATCCCTGAGGAATTTTCCTTGTTTCTGCAATTACGATATGAATATGATTTGACTTCTTTGTTGATTTGATTCAGTGGGGACTTTGCTGGGAGCATTGACAGGGGCTTTGATCGGCCAAGAAACAGAGAGCGGTTTCATCAGAGGAGCCGCCGTTGGTGCTATCTCAGGCGCCGTCTTCTCCATCGAAGTCTTTGAATCTTCCCTCCTCCTTTGGCAATCCGATGAGTCTGGAATTGGATGCCTTCTCTACTTGGTAACAATCTTCATCATCATCACCACCAGATTTTCTTTTATTTTCTTATGCTCAAATGCTTTTCCTATCTTATCTTTATATATATAGATTGATGTCATTGCTAGCCTTTTGAGCGGGAGGCTTGTTCGTGAGCGTATCGGTCCTGCAATGCTAAGTGCCGTCCAGAGTCAGGTACAACTACCATTTCTTTTCTTTGATGCATCATTCATTATCCTTCTCAACTTTTGTATTAATAATAAACAGATGGGAGCTGTGGAGTCCCAGTTCCAAGATCATACAGACATCTTTGACACTGCCATTTCAAAGGGTCTCACTGGGGACTCTCTCAACAGGATCCCTAAGGTCCGAATCACAGACACCTCTCCGGAGATTGTCTCTTGCTCTGTCTGCCTTCAGGTTTGTCTCACTTCCCCCCTCTGCTTTTGAACATCATCTTCCGCGGAACGTAGATTAGAAGAAACCATTATATATTGTTGCAAAAGGTTGAGAGAGGTTCTAGATGTTTCTATTAGGTGACAAGTGGTTGAAAGACAAAATTAATTAAAATTGAGGTGACGAAACAGGACTTTCAGGTGGGAGAGACAGTTAGAAGTTTGCCGCACTGCCATCATATGTTCCACCTACCATGCATCGACAAATGGCTTCGCAGGCATGCTTCTTGTCCCTTGTGCAGAAGACATCTTTGAATTGATTTTGAACTCTTCTTTCTTCTCTTCTTTGTACATGAGGTATAGGCATACACACACACACATATATACACACTAGTAGTCTTCCTTGATTTTTTTTAGATTACACGTTACACAGATTTTGATGCACCAATCATTGTAACTTCACTCATCTCTTGGAGATCCTGTTTATTTATGCTACTTATTCTTGGCTTCATCATTCAAAAAGGACATGCTGCACTTCCCAATTTTAGAAAGTTTGGGATCGGTTTTGCATAGACTAAATCCCAAATGAAAAAGCATATATACATACATATCCTTGTCGTCGAAAACAATGCTCTACTCTTAAGAACTAAGAAGAGAGATAATACATTTTACATGAACTAGTCCGAGTACAAAAATATTTGGCATGAGATCCAACATGTCAATAGCTTCAGTTTTAAATTATACATTTCTTATACCAGGAAGAGTGAACCCAAAAAGACAAAAAAACATAAAGAAAGAAAAAAAAAACACATATCTTTGGTTGGATAAATATAACTAGAAGATGGATGGAGCCTGGTTTTAAAGTTTCTTAGGTAAAGTGATACCACCACCACGGATAGAAACAGAAGGGGTTTTAAGAGAGGAGGCTCTGCTGAGCAGATTGGTGTCCAGGAAGAGGACGACCACAGTGATGTCGTCATGGAAATGCCTCCTGACTCCTCTCTCAATCTTGTTGAGATCAGAATATCTCATCTCTCTTTTCTTTGCTGCCTCCTGCAGCGCAGCTTTCACCAGTCTCCTCGCTATCCCCTGCATCAGCATTCTCACATTTACTCTTTAGAAAAAATCATCTATATATGTTTAGAAACTGAGAGTGTCTCATACGTTTCTTGGGTGGTTCTGAACGATTTCAACAGCCTCTTGGTTGCTAAGCTGCTCCCAAAGTCCGTCTGATGCAAATATCAGAAACTGATCGTCTGGTTGGAGATCATGCACGGTTATCGACGGTTCCCAACTCAAGATAGGTCTTTTCATTGGCTCCCGCAATCGGTACTTTGTGTACAAAGGTTCCTTGTTGAACTCCGATTTCTTAAGATACACGTCTCCTATGGATCGTGATACCTGCAAACACACAGACAACTAAGCTTTCAAGATTTGACAAGTGGCCAACAATAATAGCTTATCCAACTCAGTGAAGGAACATGACATAATAATATTGGCTCAGATTTTATAGCATAAGAAGATCTCTTTGTAGAGAGCGGCACCTGAATAATGCCCTTAACACGCCAGACATTGTGTTTTAAGACGACAATATGGGAGTCATCAGGGTGTAAGGAGTGCATTTCCTGCCTCACAGACTCTATGCTCACGTTATGCTCAGCTGAGAGCTGAAGCGCATTAACCTCACCTGTGGCCTTGATGACCTTTCCCAAAACCGCACGGGAGTCCCCAACGTTAGCTACGTAAAGCTTCCCATCGCAGACCACACCGATCAGGCAACAAGAGCCAACCGCTGCTATATGTGGCTTCACTGCCCACTGCTTGGCCACCACCCCTAGAAACCCTTCTTCGGTTGCCTCATAGGCCTTTCTTATCACATCCACAGACATGGAATCCTGCTCCGCTGCGAATCCTGCAGACATGAATGTTCAGTTCCAATGGTTCCCTAGCTAAATAAAATTCAGTGGTGAGTAGTAACAACAAGTAGTTACTCTTGAGATGGTGAAAGAGATGATCGTTGACAAAACGGGAGGTCTCAGGGCCTCCGTGGCCGTCATAGACGCCAACAAAGGTTCCATAGGGACCAGAAGAAGAGAGGGTGGTCAAAGGACCGGATTCGACCTGGCTCTGATCCTCGAGGAGGTTGTTGGCCTGGACAACGGCCATGGAGAAATCACCAAAAAGGTGGTGAGCAGAGTCTTTGTACCAGAGAAGGCCGTCTTGTTTGCCTTTGGAATCAGAATAAGTGTGGGAAGTGGTGGAAGAAGAGGGCCAGAGACAAGAGGTCAAAAAGTTGAAGAAAAGGGATAACATCGGGCCTCATCTCATATCATCCCCAACCACCGATTGTTATGCTAAAATGAATGAATGAAGTATGTTGAAAAAACAAAAGAAGAGAGAGTCGGAAACTTCCATTCATTCACTCACACAAAGAGGAGTTTTGTTTAGTAAAAAAAGCAACAGCTGGATGGAGATCTCAAGGAGATATAGAGAAACTATTAAGTTGTAAGTAACATGTGTGGAGAGAGATAGAGTGAAAGAAAAAAAGAAAAGACTCTCTCTGTTTTTGATTTCAGATATTTATTAGGAACAGAACAGAGGAAGCCCTTTTCCTTGTATATGAGAACAGAGGAAAAGAAGAGAGACAATTTATGGATCACAAGATTTCCAGAGCCTCTCTCTCTCTCTCTCAAATAACTCTTCTTCTATATTTGACCATCAAAGAAAGGACAAGAAGACACACATACGTGTGCACGTGCACTCCTTAACTCCTCCCATGTGGGATTTACAAACATACAATAGCTGTTCTCATTATTATTATTTCCTTCTTGCCTTGCACCACCATTGTTAACTCTATTCAATTCAAAGTTTCAAACCCTTTGACCAATGCATCCCCTTATTGGGCTTTGATTATATGGGCCCTTTCTATTTGATATTTTTCAATATATGGCCCGTTAATAAATTTAATATATAGCTTCGGCCTTATAAGAAGAATTCAAGCCCCTCACCGATACTCTAGTCCAAGCCGTGGGCAGAACCAAAATAAGAGAACAAAAAAAAAGTTTGTTTTCTGGAATCGTCGCGATAGTTGCTGAACTCCGTCGCAACTTCAATGGCATCTGCTCACTCCATAGCCGCCGTTTCTGTTCTCGATGCGGCCTCCAAGCAAGCAACACTTCCTTCTTCTTCTTCTTCTTCCTCTGCGCTCTACCCTCTTTCTTCTCTTCGATCTAAACCTCGCCAGCAGCTTCTCTCCCTACGCAGTGTCGCTCTCAAAGGTATCTTCTCTTCTTTTTCTCTGTTTATTTGGAATACGAGTTGCTTCTCCTAAACGTAATAGTCCAATTCTACCTTTGTTGGGTACAGTCGCATTTCCAGTTTGAATTTTAATATAGTTTGGGACAACGAAGAGGGGAGTGATTCAAATTAGCACAATCGTAATGAGTAGTTGTTGATATGGTTAGTTTGTTGATGAGCCAACAATGATTAGTTTGTGGTTAGCTTAGGTCGAGTAAAGGCGCAGGCAAAAGAAGCAGAAGCTAGTCCAAGTCCAGTGGGAGTGGGAGACGCATTCAGTAATGTGAAGCATCTTCTCCTGCCGGTGATTGATCGGAATCCTTATCTTTCTGAAGGCACCAGACAGGTTATTGTTTAGCTTGTTATCTTTTTGAGAACATGTTGACACCAAACAAAAAAGCTGATTACACTTAATTTGATAGGCTGCTGCTACAACAACCAGCTTGGCAAAGAAGTATGGAGCTGATATCACAGTTGTAGGTAAGAACAATTAGTGTTGCATTAATATCCCCTTATGTATCATATGAATTATATAGCCGTGTTGATCATCTGTGACCACCGTTGTTGATTCAGTCATTGACGAAGAAAAGAGAGAATCATCTTCGGAGCATGAGACTCAAGTATCCAACATCCGGTGGCATTTGTCTGAAGGTAAAATTGAGGAATTACTTGTAGGAAATTGTAGGTAAACTATAGTGTTGGAATCCCTTATTGAAGAAAGGTTAACTATAATGTGGTGGTTGCAGGTGGGTTCGAGGAGTTCAAGCTGTTGGAGAGGCTTGGGGAAGGGAAAAAAGCGACGGCCATAATAGGAGAGGTGGCAGATGAGCTGAAGATGGAGCTGGTGGTGATGAGCATGGAAGCCATCCACTCTAAGTACATTGACGCCAATCTACTCGCTGAGTTCATCCCCTGCCCCGTCCTCCTCTTGCCCTTGTGATCGCTCCCGCCAAATGCTTATATGATAGACATACCACTTGTTTTATTTTTCTCTGTGTTTGGTTGCCGTAGAAGAGCATTACTAGGAGAGGGGATGGAAATGTGTCAAGGTGTGAGATGCATGTGTCAAGCATTTCCTGTCTTATCATGGTTGTTGTTGTTGTGTCCTTTGTTTTCTCCGTTACTCACATACTAACGTGTTCGGCCACAAATTAAAAAAAAAAAAAAAAAAAAAAAAAAAAAAAAAAAAAAAACTCAATTAGAAGAGAAAATCTTTTTAATCTTATCCCCTAATGAATTACTTGGTACATGTAGAATAGAATCAAATTACTACAGGAGGCTTAATAAACACAACTTATAAATTTGATAGGCACGTCAAAAGTTAAAACAGGGATTTGTTAACCTCAGTAATTAGCTACGAGGGTTAGTTAATTAACCAATCAGGTGAAATCACACGGATTGGTAGCGAGAGGGGTATTTAAGTAACTGTACAAGGAGCGTTGGTGTTTGTTTGTTTGCAAAGGGCAGGAGGCACACAAGTCTTCCAAACGGAGGAGCCACCGGCGTTGTTAGCTTTCTCTTTGGCTGATTCCTTCTTCTTCTTCTCTAATTCTTTTCCTTGGTTTCAGAGTATAATAATCCCCAGCTTCTTTGATCCTCTCTCTCTCTCTCTTCCTCTGTTACATGATGGCTACGACGGCGAGTAGTGCCGCTAATTCTGCATCTCGCTTCTCCATTGATTCCTCTATCTCGCGATCACGTCACGGCGATTCCTCTCCCTGGTTGTTACCTTCTGATTCCCATGATCATCCGACTCTTTCCCTCTCCCAGGACGATCCCTTCTCAGCGCCTTCGGTCTCCCCGCCCACCGGAAATAACTCTTCCGACTACGACAATGCTGATAAGAAGCCTCCTCCTGTCTGGAACATGCCTTCTTCTAATAGCTCCTCCGATGTCGGCCCTGTCATGGGCGCCGCCGAATCCTGGCCTGCTCTCTCTCTTTCTGCTCGCTCTTCTTCCATCAAGTCTCCCTCTTTGGATGCTTCCAAACCTTTTCCTGATGGATCATCGTCATCAATACCGCCTCCCCAGGTCGTTTCTTTTTGCTCTCCAATTATGTCATTACAGAATATTAGGGATTCACCAGTATCTACCTATTATAGGCTTGTGGTTTCAAGTTTCATTTCTCAAGCTCCTTCTTTTGCATGTTTCGAATCCAAAGAGGATAATTTAGTCTAGTCGTCAATATGCTTGTTTGATTGCCTATAGTAGATACATATATCCGCTTTTGCTCATTATCCATCCATATATATTGCAGGCTACTTCCAACACCAGCACCAATGCCAATGCAGGCTCGAGTGTTTCTGCTACCTCATCTGAAAACAGTGCTGTTAATAATAGCCAGAGGAAACCTTTTAGACGGAATAACAACACATCATCTTCCAGTACCAGTAGTAACGTCTCCAATGCTGCGCCTTTAAACACCAGAGATCAGAATCACAGCCAAAGGGGTGGTGGCTCTTTTGGTTCAGGGAATTTCCGTAATTCTCAGAGGAATCGCAACAGCAGCTCTTACCCTCGTGGGGAAGGTCTTCACCATGGAAACAGGCGCAATTATGAGCATGGCAACCAAAGCGGCTTTTCTCACCGTAACTATAGTGGGAGAGACATGCACTTGCAACCGCAGAGGGGTGTTGGGATGATTAGACCGCAGATGCTGATGGGGCCACCATCTTTTCCTGCCAGTAGTGCGCAATATATGGCAGCGCCTCAATTAGGTTCATATGGTGGCCCCATTATCTACCCAGGTATGGTTTTGCTCATCTTATGCTCTCTCATACATTCCCATTTCTAATTCATTCATTCTGCTATGTTACATCTTCAGATTATGCACAGCATGTCTTTATGCCACATCCATCTCCAGATCCGATGGGTTTAGTTGGACCCTTCCCACTTCAACCCATGTATTTTCGCAATTTTGATGCCATCTTGTACAATAAGATATTGACACAAGTAGAATATTATTTCAGGTAATCGTTTCAGTTTTATTTGGTTGTGTTTGCACTTTTCTACTTGTTTATGGGTTACCCCAATGCTCCATTAGATGCATCTATCAGAAGTGTGAATTACAAATTTTATCCTTTGTTAATTTTTAAACGCAGCGCTGATAACCTGAGCAGAGATGAACATTTACGGGATCAGATGAATGATGAAGGTTGGGTTCCTGTTAGAGTAATAGCAGCATTCAGGAGAGTAAGTGGTTTTCCATCTTCTATTCTGAAGCTGACATGCGTTAATCACTTTACAATGTCTACTGCAGAAAGTATTTCTTATTGTATCAAGGTGTTACTTATATTAGTTGTGTTTGTTTGTTTACGTGACCTTGGAAGTAGTAGTCTTAGTTTAGTAAGTGTATTGGTGGTAAAAAAAAGAGTAATTCTTTGAAATTTTTGCAACTTTTGCAGCTTGCGGAACTGACCAATAACATCCAGACTATATTGGAAGCACTGAGAAGTTCAGAAGTCGTGGAAATTCAGGTATGTAAGATGAGCATCCTTGTCTCTCATTCATTGATGGATATAAGATAAGAAGTAAAGTGGAAAGGTGTAAAGATAAAAAAAGGCATAGAAAGACTAAAGGTAGAATGTGGATGGGATTGTAGGGTGAAACATTAAGGAGGCGAGGAGATTGGGACAAGTATTTATTGCCTCGTGAGCCTTCAAGGTCCGGTCCAGCTGCGGGGGCTAGCAACAATGCCTCACTGGTGTCTCAAATTGAGAGCATGACTCTATCAGAGAGGAGCAGAGAGGGAGTGTAAGAGAGATGCTACTAAGAGAGAGAAAGAAAGATGTGTTTGCAAGCCTATCTCTCTTCCTTTCCTTTTTTGTGTTTTGTCGAGAATTGGATATGAACTGATTGATACTCAGTCTCATAAGAAAAAAAACAATAATATGCTGCTCAACTTTTTTTGAACTTTTCTGGTTTTTAAAATTTTTTTGGATAGGAAACTTTAATAGTTGGTGTTTGGCTGATCATTGATTTAGTCATCCTTGTTAAGAAAATGTAATATCTGAAGATACCCGCCACTCGGCAGAGAGGGTTTCACGTCAAACCATATCCGAAATACTAGAGAGCTCTAAATTGAAAACAGCTGGCTATCTCAGCAGTGACATACCATTCCTTCACTCGTCCACGTGCAAAGTGGGCATGTTGGCTTTACTTTATGTATGCTTTAATAAGACAATTTGAAGTTACCAGAGAAGGAAAAAAAACTGTCGTAATCGGCGCTAATGGGCTTCCGAGACATTTGTTACCGGAAACATCACAAAAAGCTTAAGCAGTTCCAGGCACTCTTCTCCCTTCTCTGATATATCTGATTCCTTTTTTTTGCTTGTAACTGTTGTGTAACGAGACTGTGTTTCGTATGATGAAAAAAGAAGGTGGAGATAAAAGTGAAGATGGACTGCGAAGGGTGCGAGAGACGGGTGAGGAAGTCGGTGGAAGGCATGAAAGGAGTCAGCAAAGTCACCGTCGATCCTAAACAGAGCAAACTCACGGTCGAGGGATTCGTCCAACCGAGCAAGGTGGTGCATCGGGTGATGCATCGGACAGGGAAGAAGGCGGAGCTGTGGCCTTACGTACCTTACGAGGTGGTGCCACACCCTTACGCACCTGGTGCCTACGACAAGAAGGCCCCTCCTGGTTACGTTCGTAATGCACTCGCCGACCCTCTAGTGGCCCCGCTTGCTCGTGCCAGCTCCTTCGAGGTCAAATACACTTCTGCTTTCAGCGATGACAATCCCAACGCTTGTACCATCATGTGATCAATTCATATATATAGTTAACTACACATGTGACTATGTAAGTGTTTTTAGATACCCTTTTTAAGTAATTCTGAAAAGACAGTCTGAATGTTTGTACGAGTCATCATCTAAATTCCACTGAAATTAAAAGGGAGAAACAGAAGAAGAGAGAGGTGAGTAGATGGAGGAGTAACAAGAGAAAGAAGAGAGAAAGGTGAGAAGCCATGAATAGACTGATTAGGCAAGCCATGACCCAAACAGGGTATATCAGAAGCAGTGTGTAACAGATGACGACAAGGCAGTAGCAGACGAGACTCGCCACTTTCTCGATAGCTTCTCCCACCGGCATCTTGATTTGCGTATTTGCTACTCCTCTGGATTACATGACTTCATTTAAATAAATAGTAAGAAACACACACAGTCTTTGGAGAAATACATGCACCAGAAGTTGTTTCCTCTCTAAACGGGACAATGCATCCCGCATTTCAGCCCTTCCTCTGTTTCTTCTTTTTCCCCTCTGTTTTTGCCTCTTCACTGTGTTTACATAACAGAAACGTGCTTTGTCATAAAGCTCAAGTAACAATTTCAAGAGGCAAGTATCCAAATTGAAACGCATATGGTGTCCAATAACGGGGTATTTCTTCTTTTAATATCTCATTATTATCACATTCCACAAAGCTAGTTACAAGGTCAGTATATATGAGTACATATGCGTATGTGAACAAAACAACACCAAAATTATCTCAAATATGAAATGCTCAGGATTTGGAGAATGCACGAAGCGTGGCATCCAACGCTTCCCGATCATAATCTCCAGTGAACACGCAGTTTCCCAGCGGGCCTTTGAGAAGAATCAGCCTCAGCAGTCCATCTGCCACTTTCTTGTCCACCTGCATCACCACACACATTTCAATGAATTTTTCTTAGCTCAAAAGTTGCTCAAAAGTTACCAACTTTTTTCCATTTACATCTGGAATTCACTAAAAACTCACCGCCATTATGGACTTGAACATGCTGACGGTCATGCTCTCTGGCGGAGTTGTAGGCAATTTCGCCCGTACTAGGATCTTGTTCACTCTCTTAACAATCGATTCATCGATCCAACCAAGACGATATGACATGTCCACTGCCATTACCTGAGTATATATAACAATGTGAACAAATCTCGAATTTGGAGAGAAGAAGATGGTTAGCAATATCGCAGATAGAGAAAGATACCGTGCCAGCTGCAACAGCTTCTCCATGGAGCCACTCTCCATAACCAAAGCCAGTTTCTATGGCCTGCAAAATTAAGTGATGGGTGATGAGTGGATCTAGGCCCGAAGAGAAGAAATGTCCAAGAGACCATCATGGACTACTTACATGGCCAAAGGTATGACCCAAATTTAAGGTTGCTCGCAAGCCGCTTTCTTTCTCATCTTGTGATACAACGTCTGCCTTGTTTTCACATGATCGCTTTATAGCAAAAGCTAATGCAGCTGGATCCCTGCGATGAATATTATCACACAATGTTTTTTCAGGGATAGACTCATGATCTCAATGTTTTTGTTTTGGGCACACTTGTAACGTAAAATTACCTTGCCAGCAATGCCTCAATGTTCTTCTCCTGCCATTCAAAGAACTCGGCATCCCTGATAAGCCCGTACTTGATCACTTCAGCTAGGCCTGATGCCATCTCCCTATCTGGCAATGTGTTCAACGTGTCAGTGTCTACTAGCACACACTGTGGTTGGTAAAATGCACCGATCAAATTCTTTCCAAGACGATGATTTATGCCTGTTTTGCCACCTACAGAAGAATCAACCTGCAGGGCAATTAAATGAATTGCAGCGAGAAATAAAAAACCTTTTTTCTGGATGTTAATGATTTTAGACAAGAAATTCCTACAGTGAAGTGAAAAATGTACCTGTGCCATAACAGTGGTAGGAATTTGGATGAAATTGACACCACGTAGGTACGATGCAGCAGCATATCCACACATATCGCCTATCACACCGCCTCCAAGGGCAACAAATGTACATCGTCTATCTAGGCGAGACTCAATGGCCTTGTCGAAGACTTTCATGAGAGTATCCTAGAAAGAATAAAAGAGTCTCAATAACTCACGATTACTAATGATTCTTTATTATAAACAGGGAAATCAAAATCCAAGATAACATGTACCATGTCTTTGTATTTCTCTCCATCAGGCAAAATTACACTTTCCACTGTCACGTTTGGATTTCCTCTGGTTAAAGCATCTATAGTCTTGTCCAGGTAGAGAGGAGCAACTCGATCATTGGTGACCACAAGCACTCTCTTTCCGTGAACATGCCTAAACATTTATCAACAAATTATGTAAGACCAAACTCTAAAAAACTTGAGTATTGTATGTGCTCTGAAATTTTTTTAAACAAAAACCATTGGCCTAAATAAGCTCACTAGTTATCTCCAACGACATCAACACCTTACTAAATCGATACTATCGCTTAAAGAGAAGTCAAAACTCGACCGTTTGATGGTGGCGACAATTAAAGCTCAAAAAGCTAAACTAAATTAAAATGAAATGGTCTTATGGGACAAAAGATGAAACCTTTGAAGAAGTTCTGAGTGATCAAGCAAGCCGGCGCCGATATAGATCGGATAACTCCGGTCACCAAGATCAACCTCGACGACAGTGGGAGAAGAGATGGAGCGTTGATCGTTAAGCGGTTCGTTCATGAGCTGGCTAGCACCGGCGCGCACACGAGACCTGGAAAGAGTCGTGGAAGATAAAGAAAGTTCCCCAGGTTTAGACTTTGCAGAAGCCACAGGGAAAAAAATAGTTGGTGGAGCAATAAAGGCACGGCTTTGAAAGGAGTTGAGATTCTTGGAGGCGGCGACGTTGGAAAGAGAAATGGTGTTGGCTGCCATGGAAATCGATGCGGATCAGAAGTCGGGTTTGGGGAGAAGAGAGAGTTGAAGAAAAGAAATTGGGTTGGTGAAGAAGAAGAAGACTGAATTGAAGAAATACATTAGAGGATTGATTTCGTGGTGTTGTTTGGTGAAGCCTTCGGAGACGGCGTGGGGTAGGTGGTGGTCACTCTCTCAGGCCATTGGTGTAATCTCCTACAACTCACCCTACGCTAAAACAGGTTATTTATTTTACTCACGTGAGATAGGCGGTCTAGATATTGACACGTCACGTAAAGACCTCACTACTTGTCTTCTCATGTACGCCTCGGATAAAAACGATGCCGTTTGATTGACCCGCGAAAATATCGAGCGATGAAATAGTCATTTAGTGGAGCGAGCCAACACTCACTCCTCATTTCGAGACAAAAACGCGGAAGGCGACGACACGCCGTTGAGGAGGATCCGACTACTCGGAAGTTTCCTGCTCATCTGGAAATTGGGGATCGTTGCTGAGAGAGTTTAATTGAGTGATCAAGTTCCGTTCGTCTTCCATAAACCCTAAGGCGATTGGGATTTCTGAAAGGTTTCGGCAAAAGGAAATTCAATGCTTAAGAAAAAACTATCCCTAGAAGATGAAGATGACGATAGATCGTATAACTTAAGGTCATCGCGTTCTAATGCCAAGTCGAAACCCAGGTCCTCTGCTGGTACCGCAACGAATCCTAGAGCGTCAAAGAGAGCTCGCCTTTCGGGTGCTAGTGCGACTCAAGAAGACTCGAGTCTTGTAGATAAGGTCTGCATTTGTTTCTACATTTTTTGTTTGCCTAGTGTCTGTCATATGTTTATGTTTTGGCTTGTCACCTTGATGAAGGTCTCGAGTTTCGCTTTTTATATGTCTCGCAGATTAGATTGTCTTTCGAAGATTTCGATGAAGCTTTAAGCGGCTTCAAGGTATCTTCTGGTACGCGCCAACTTTGCCTGGATCCTACTCCACAATTTTCACACTTTTATTGATGTTCCGCTATGATGCTTCCTCTTACGGTTTTTGGAGCTTATAATGTCTGTCATTTCATTGCTCTGTGGTCTCTTGTTTAGGTTATGAAAGGAGCAAGAATACCGATTTGTGGGTTGACAAATACAGGCCTCGCACCTTGGAAGAGCTTTCTGTTCACAAGAAGAAGGTTGCTTTGTTCTTTCTTTTCCTTTTAGCTCTGCTTTCTCCTTGGTTCACCAACTCATCTCCTTTCTTGTTTTTGTTATCTTTAGGTTGACGAAGTCAAATTGTGGTTTCAGGAAAGTTTGGATTTCTTAAAGGTAATGTTTCGTTTATCTTTGAAATTGATTTATGATTTCAGAGCTCGTGATGCTTAATGGCAGTATTCACTTTTTTGCCTTTCTGTTTCAGCAGAATGGTTTAAGGAATAACGTTCTACTAGTCACAGGACAAGCTGGAGTCGGAAAATCTGCTACCATCCATTTGATTACGTCTATCCTTGGAGTCACAGTGCATGAGTGGAACGCTCCTATTCCTACCATCTGGCAAGAACATGTGCACAACACTAGTTCAGGTACTTGAAGGAATTATAGTTGTTAGTTACTCAGTTTTGGCACTGCTATTACAGACCAGAGGATGGTTGTTGTACTAATCCGGTTATAATCTACTGGATTTTCATTAATTCTTCTAGGACTGAAGTACACGTCGAAGCTGGATGAGTTTGAAAACTTTGTTGAGAGTACTAGGAAATACGGAGTAATGGCTTCATCAAGTACTGACGGAATAAAGGCGCCCGTTGTTCTTTTGATTGATGACCTTCCTCTAGCCAATGGGAGGCATGCTTTTGAAAGGCTGCAAAATTGCCTACTACTATTGGTGAAATCAACGCAGATTCCAACAGTGATATTAATCACTGACCACAATAACGCGGACTCTTCTGACCAGACTGCACGACGCATGGAGGACACACAGTCATCTCTTGAGCGAGCAGGGGCTTTAAAGGTTGCTTTATCAAACTATTTACAGTCTAAATCTTATTAGAAATATCATTTTTTCAACTCTAGTTGATTGTCCAGGTATGTATTCTCAGGTTGCTTTCAATCCCATCACGAAGAACTCAATTAAAAAGGTACTTCAGAGAATATGTAGGGAAGAGCATTGTAAGGTAACAACTATGGAGATTGATCAGATGGCAACTGCAAGTGGAGGCGACATCAGACATGCTATTACATCTTTGCAGCTCTTCTCCGTTAAGCCAGAGCTAAATCATACTAAGATAAAATCACCAAGGCCTGGCATGGAAGACAATTATCATGGAAACGAGCAGACAATGTACAGTGGTTTGGATAGTGGAATATCTTCCTGTTTTGGTAGAGATGAGACCCTTTCGTTGTTTCACGCTCTGGGCAAGTTTCTCCACAACAAAAGAGAGACGGATAATGTCATTATATCAGGTAATTCGTTATTAAGAAATTTAAAGAATGCAATTTAGAGCTCAGGATCACTATCTTCTAAGCTAAAGTTTGTGTAGAGTGCAGCAGCTCTCTTGTTCATGACGAGTTTGCAAGGTTGCCACTGAAAATGGATGCGCCGGAGAAGGTTCTCAGCCAAGCTCATGGACAGGCGGGGCGGGTTGTGGATTTTCTACATGAAAATGGTATCAACTACTACCTCGTCTTGACTATCCAGTATTGAGTTAGCATATGCACTATTTCCTCCTTGATAGAGTGACACATGAGAGCATACCTAAACTTACATTTGTTTGTGCTTTTCGTACTGAAAGATTTTCTAAAATGGACTCTTTATGTTAATGAAGTGTTAGATTTTGTGAGTGACGGAGCCATAGAAGATGCCTGGTGTGTTTCTTCGTATTTGGCGGATGCTGATCTCCTTCTCGCTGATATAAGAGGAAAGATGAGTGGACATAACAACACAGAGGATGTTCCACAGTCAGCCGGTGCCTCGGTTGCTGTTCGTGGTGTGTTGTATGGAAACAAGCAGCCATGTTCATCCAGGTTTCTTTTACATACGGATACCAGCTGACTGTATTATAGTTTATTTGTTTGAAAATAATATTATCGATTGATCTGTATTGTGATTATGCAGATGGCACGTGATTCGGAAGCCAAAACTCTGGCAAGTGGAGCAATCCTCAATACAAACAAAGGTCAGGGTCTTTCCCTTTTTTTTTCAGGAATAGAAACTAATTATACATGTCCAATACATATCAAACCTGTATATGCTTACAAATTTGATGTGTGAATGCAGAAGAATCTGAGAGAGCAGAGGAACATAAGCTATGAGGGGTCAAGAGTGGCAGATATATCAGTGATGGCCACAGAGTATAGCCCCGTGCTGAAATGGCTTAGCTACAGGGCATCTCCAGATGCGTTTCCGGGAATGGGCGAAGAGACAGATGAGGAGGACAGTGATATTTCTGAAGATGATGAAATACAAGACTGGTGACATTCACCATCTTAAGTGTCTTATATGTTAGGTCAGATAGAACTGGTATGATAGTTAACAACTTAACATCAAGGGAAGGAACACTAATTGTTCTGCTTACTTATAAATAGAAAATGGAGAGTCACTTCTCTATCTAACAATGAGCAACAGCAAATTTATCCTTGGTTTGATCAAGATCAAGCGAATTTTAAACCCTTTCTTCAGTTTTTTTTTGGAGCATTTTCAAGTTAACAAAACGATGGGGTCAGGTTCTTCTTTTGCCAAAGAGTTGGCTCGAGTCAAAACAAGATTGAGAAACAGAAGCAGCGAAGAAGGTAAGTTCAGATTGAGAAACAGAAACAGTTATTGTTTTATCAAGTTTCCTTTGGAGGGCCTTTCTTGGCTGCTTCTGCGGCCGCCTTTTCAGCTTCGATCTTGGCCACGATTGCATCAATTTCAGCTTCTTCTAGCTGGCGCAGCCCAGTTTCCTCCCGTGTCATTACGGCAACCTCAATGTTCTTTCCGCCACTCTCAACTACCTGCAATGCAAAGCCGATATCAAAACAGCTATGATCTCAAAGGACAAAAAATCCTGAAATAACAAAATATCAGCTAGGACGGAGAGGGCACCAACCTCAAGCAGAGCACGGATAGCGAGTTTAATAGTTTCTTGGCCAGAGGATTCTTTGTAGTTCTTCTCGAGGAATTCCCTAATAGAGTTGGAGTTTCTGCCGGTAGCATTAGCTTTCCAAGCAGAGAAAGTCCCAGAAGGATCAGTCTGATATAGGGAAGGGAGGCGAGAGTAAGGGTCAAAGCCAACGATAAGAGTAGAAAGACCGAAGGGTCTGACACCACCACTTTGGGTATACTTCTGTTGAAGGCCAGCAATGTAGCGAGTGATGTACTCAACAGTGACAGGGTCCTCAAGTGTAAGCCTGTGGCTTTGACACTCGATCCTTGCTTTGTTAATCAAGACTCGGGCATCAGCCTTGAGCCCCGCGCATGCCAAGGCAATGTGATTGTCAAGGCTCACAATTTTTCTGGCTGATCTGTCAGAAACAAGCACAGGACATCAGCTTCATCTAACAAACTAGATAGAGAAACACAAATACCTCTCCAAAATATATTGGTTAGGCAGCAGTATAAGAGAATTGAACAATTAAGTAGATTTCTTTTCAGGGAAGGGCCAAAGCCATCATACATGTTAGAAAAGAGTAACAACTGAGACAATCGCAATTAGGAACAAGGTTCAATTTTAAACAAGGGTTTCAGCTGCAGATTCCATTAAATAGGGAACAAGACCAAAATAAAGCAGTCGTATCAACATTGTTCAGTCAACTAGCAACTGAGAGTAAACCAAGCAGGATCCAATAAGTAGAGAGGGCAAGTCTGTTAATTGGTGCCATGATAAAAGTGAAGAGATGGAAATAAAACCTAGAATCCTGAAGCTTGGGGGTGGACTTCTTCTCGACGGCGAGGACAACGGTGTCGGTACCGCGGACACCGACGGCGGCGTTACCCTTGCGGACGGCTTCAAGGGCGTATTCGACTTGAAAGAGGTGACCGTCGGGGGAGAAGACAGTAATTGCTCGATCGTATCTAGCCATCTCTCTCTCCGCTTTTTATTTTCGTTTTCGTTTTCAGGGCAAATTATAAAAAGACGAATCCCAACTTCTGCGACAAGCCAAGAACAGAAAAAAAAAAAAAAAAAAGAAGAAGGAAATACTCTACTCAGATCTTCAAGTTTTTGAGAAGAGAGACAAATCGCGCACTCATCATTTCCTTTAAATGGGCCTTATATACCCAAAACTTCCATAACAGGCCCATTAACACAGTATAATGGTCGATTAAAAAATACATGAACCTTCCTCCCGCGCTTTCTAACTAACCAAACCGTTGATGAATGAATGATTTAAAACATTGTACAAACATATTGGCGCAATCATCCCACAAACAACTTTCTTCTTCGTTGTTTCTGATAAAACTGAACCACAAATGTACGAATCTCCATGGGACCAAGCTCTACTACTAAAGTCGACTTGTCAACGGGTCCGCCTCTTAGCGGGGAAGAAGGTTGTTCCGCTTCACCCTCCACTTTCCACTTCATCTTCTCCTTCATCTTTACTTTCTCTTGATTTGCTGACAAACTCATTTCCGTCACTTCTTTGATCTGCAAAAATAGTATGGATTCATTCACCACCTAGCTAGCTAGTATGTTAGAGTATCTCTCCACATGTAGATGAGCAAGTGTGTTTCTTACCATTTTGCCGGAAAACAACTTCTTCAACTCAACTTTAGCGATTTTAGAGTAATCACTGTCTTCTCCCGCCTGTAAACAACGCTCAACACTCAATTACTGTCAGGTATATCCCAATTCAAGAACATCTAACTGTACGTACCTCGTAGAGATGAGCCAGGCGAAGAAGGACGTTCCCGAGATCCAACTCCTCAAGAGTGATGAGAGCAATGTTTTGAGGCAAGGTGTAGAGATGATCCATGGCATAACCTTTCACAGTATTTGAGGCTTTCCATTTCTCCTTGTTCTCGTGTGCGAATGCCATTAGAAGAGGTGAGTATATTTCCTGTCCAGTCTCTCGTCTCCACCGCCCTCCTTCTCCTACCTTATTTATGCTTACATAGTAATTCCCACGAATCTGCATTTACACAAGTATGTATCAAGTTTTGTCCTGGACAAAACACACACAATTTCTCAATTAATCATTCATACCGTCAATCCTGCGCAGGTGTCATTCACACACACAGTTTCTACAAGGCTCTCCTCCACTCCTCTCGAGTCATCCATGGACGTTCTCCTGTTCCCATGGATGTTTCATCAGTGTCAACTACACAATAATGTTTCATGTTTTAAAAATACAGACTAATGACACTAATGAAATTTGGAACCTGTGAAGCATCAACTCTATTTCACCGTCCTTAATACTTGCACCCCCAGTAGCCCGATCAACCAACACCGACAACTCTGCTTTCTCGTCTTTTATGTACATTCCAAGATTAAGCTGAAAAGATACACTAACAATGCGTTAGAACTGTAAAGCCATTCACAATCGATATAGTCCAAATTTTTCTTGGTTTTGCAATTTCTGCTGGACATCAAATAGTTTACCGGATAGTAGTTTCCTGCTATTGGCTCATTCACTTCGAGATGCCAGTCTGTTCGGTTGTCCCGGACCTGCAATAGAGTTTAATCTATTTGTTGAAACCGGGCAATACGATCTCATTGGTGTTTAAAATACGAGAACACAGAAAAATCTTAGGGTACCCGTTTCAGAAAGTCTCTTCCATTAGAGTCAGTATAGAACTCCTTAGCTGTAGTCATATCTGTTACCATTCGCGTGATAATCTCTTTTCCTGTTAGATGTCCCTTACCAACAGAAATTGGACCAATCTGCTAAAGAGAATGAGCTTGAGGGATCTTTTTATCCAAAACACCTTAAATAACCTGAAATAGAGTTTTGGACAACACTCACAGTGAACTCAAATTCGGCGTGCTCTTTTTCTTTGTATAGTCTTACCACCTAGATAACACATGTACTTATCAACTAAGGATTCTCCAATATAAATTGTCGTTGCAACTAGCTATGGTTGACAATTTCTATGGGATTAGAGTTACCACAAAACGTGACTTACCTGTGCCACCCAAGGACTAAACTGCTGGTGCACCTCATCTATTAAAGGCCCTCGCACAATCTGCAACTTTGACTGCACGTTTCCATTGCCAATGAAAGCACTAGTCACGGTACATATCTTCCAAACAAATATTTACATGGATTACTTTTATCATATAGATTTTATGGGTTTATCTGTATTTCTAAACTACAAAGACAATTATCTGCTTCCTACATAACGATGCTGTGTAGAAAAGCTAAAAAAAATTATGATCTAATATCTTGATGATAGAACCTCAGCATCTCAATGCTCTTAGAGTATTCATAGACTCACTTTGGACGACGAAACAGGATACGCCAAGGAACCATTAGGTCGAAATATATATGCACCAGAAACCTGGGGATCTTTTGCGTCCCCAACATTTGAAGCATACCAGAAATAGTTCTGATCCACCTTTATGTCAGCCTGAAAGATATTTATTAAAAGCAATTGTGACTGAATATTTTGTCTAACCAAATGAATGAACCAAAAAGATTCAGTGTGAAGGAGTAAACGAAACATTACTCCTGTTCTGGAGTTGTACATCCGTTCGAGACGACCAGAGTCTGAAGAAAACACCATCTTTAGATTTCCTGGACCAATTTCAGTCGTATTGTTCATCGGACTAAGCATCACTGAAGAGTGTTTGTGATTGTTGCTTCCTATATCATGAATGATAAAAAAAAAATGAATTATGAGGGAAAGGCAACTGTTTAACTTTCTATGGATAGCATGAGCCTGTGTCTGCATACCTTGTGCGGATGCTTTAGATATGAAGAATGTGTTCCAACCAAGTGGTGGCACCTTTGCTTTAAACACGAGCCAATACTTTGGACGCTGCAGGGAAGATATTCCTAAATAAGCTTTTGTGTAGAAACTTCTGAGGTTGCTCGTGACATTATCCATGGGGATGTATTGAGCATCAAGGGTGTTTCCAGATGAATCTTCCACACTTAGACCTGCATCATTGACCTGTTACATACCCTAACTCTTTAGTAATACATTAAAGAATTTGATCTCAAAGGAGCAAGTAAACAGAGGCATGAAATATAACCGGAATCCTGATGATTTCTGTACGGTTCCATCCAAGGGAGTTATACGCCACCAGAATCTGAAGATCAAACACTGAGATAGTTGGAGAATCTGAGCTATATCATAATGATTGATGAGAGATGTGATGGAATTACCAAGCTCTTCTGGCCTGGAAGGGTTTCTTCTGTCGATGGGCAATAGCTGATATTCATCAACGAGCACTGCTGATTTGATTCCAAGAAAGAATATATAAACCAGGTGATTACTATATAGAGACACACAATAATCGTTTACTCTAAATAGAGGAAAGAAATAACTCCCACACTAGTCATCACCATGAAAGGGATTCTTCAATCACATTTCTGTAAAAAAAATGAAATCCAAAATGAGTTTCTTGGAGATTTAACCTGGCTGAATGCTATTGCAGGCTTTGTGCAGCCACCTTTTGGTGCTTTGTTCATTAGGCATGCCAGCGCAGAATTCACCACAGCTTCTGCCTACGGAATAATTAGATGATTACTGATATAAGAAAAAAGACAAAAAAGAAAAGAGTTTTCATATATAGTATCTTACCTCAGAAGCACCAAGAGCAAGGCGTTTCATGTAATCATTTGTTACATGCTGCTTGGCAGTTCCAGTGACAGCATCATGGTGCTGCGCTATCCCTAAAGCATCCCCAAGACTGTAAGTGTTTGGACCTCCAGAGTTCTTGCCCACCAGAAATTCAAGTTGCCTTGCAGCCTGTTTTGGAAAAAAAACAGACAAATGCAAGGCCATGTAAATTCATTTTGAATTTCACTAAGAAAATGGGAAATCGGACTCCGTAAGATGCAGTTTGATACCATGTAGTATCCGCTAAGAGCCCGAACATATCGTTTAAGAGCAGGACGGCTGGTGAAGTAGCCAGTCCAGTAAGCGTATGCCCGATCCGCATATCTGCAGAGAGTAGGGGGAAATTATTGACTATTGAGAAAATCAAGTTGTTGAACAAAAGGAATATGTAAATTTATTTGGTGACAGTACTAAAGGCACTCACGGGAAAAAGTCATGAGTCTTGAGAGGCCAAGTAACATTGGCAACATTCTTGGCATCAACATAGAGAGATGGTGTGGAGTACAAGGCGTTCACACGGCCATCCTGTTGAATGGAATTATTGGTGATGAGAATCTAGTCTCCAAAGACAGCGAGATTGATATTGAGCAATCACAGCAAGCAAGAGATATGAAAACCTTGTTAACATAATGGATAAGTCTGTCCATCTGTCTGAACCAAGACTCGGCGAACTGGTACTGAAAATCATCGCCCATTGTCCACATCACATGGTTCCCTCGACTCACATTAGCCTATGTCCACATTGACTACTTTCAGAATTAATCCAAGATTACACACACACTTGAAAAAAAAAAAAATACTACTCAAGACTTACATAAACAAGAGAAGCATTGACGAAATCATTAACCGCCTCCTTAATGTTATAGCCATCGAAACGAGGGTTGTCCTGCAAAATGACGAGTGAACCGAATTCCCCTAAACCAAAAACCAAACGGGAGAAAGAAGAAGCGAACCTGGAGGGGTACGTAATCGTCGGTGACTTCATAGTGAAAGCCAGTGGGAGGGCCGTAATGAACAAAGAAGATATTGGTGAATATCTGAGAAGAAGAATCCAGTGTTTTTGATCCTCTCCAGATGACTTCAAGTGATTTCTCGGCCTTTCGCTTTTCTCTGTCTTGGTAATCGATTCTCGCGAAATGCACAGAATCCAACCCTAACTGCACCCCCACCAAATTAAAACACACTCATAAGGAAATAAAGAAATAAATAGATTAGAAGGGACCTCTGCTCCAAGGAGGTAAGCTTGAACAGAGGAATGACCAAAGGGATCGATTTGCCAAGCAGCACGTGGAGTTGTGTTGAACTGTTGCTTTATAAACCGATGCCCCTTTGTGGTTTGGTCTATCATATCTATGTAATGGCACGTTGCTTCATCATTCATAGCCCATCCTCCATTTCTGCACATTGATTGTGTGAATTGTATCAACGCTAGGTAGCCAAAATGATAAAATTAAGGTCGTGACCTACTTACACAAACTCTAGTTGCCCGGATTTCACTAGTCTCCTCACTTGCTCTTGTCTCTCGGGGCTTTGTTCTTCCCACCAACGCGTAAAGAAGGCCTTTTTCATGTACATTGATGTTCACATAAGAGAAGAAAACATATATTATGGTTTTATGAACAAAACCATTATTAATGTTTTACCATTTCCGCAAACACAAACTTTCTATTGGGATCACGAAGTAGAGAATCCACCACCGAGTCTAGGACGTTCCTCACGCAAGCGTTCTGAAACTCACAATTCATTTGGGATATATAGTACGTTAGACTCGTCTCTACATACATACATATATATGATTCATCATTCATCTGTAGATAACATACCTGGATTCTGTTGTTAGATCCTACGTAGTACTGATCAACAGTTTTCAACCAGCCGACATCGTCATGCGAATGCGGAACAAGATGAACATTTAGTTTCCCCGGAACCACTTTAGCTTCGGTTCCATACTTCACGTATCCCCCGCCTTTGACGCTCTCAACCAACGACAACAGAAGAAGAAAAACAATAACACAAAGTGATCCTTTCAATAAAGACATACCCGGTTTCTCCATTTTCCGATGGCAGAGTTTTCAGATGTTTTTCTTTCTTACAGGGTGTGGAGGAAACTTATAACAAGAAAATGGAGAGAGAGCAAAACAAGGGTCATAACAAAAGACCAAATCCTTATCGTTTGTTTTTGCTCAGATCCGTCGGTCTTTGTTAGAGTCTCTCTATTGTTTTACTGTGACTAGATTGTCATTTCACCATATGTAATAATTAATTAGGTTCTACAATAATCTTATTTTCCTACAAATTTAATTAAAATCTTGACCCTAAAATAGTACTTTATTAAATCTTTTTTTCTTCTACTTTGATGTCAACATTAAAATTGAAGTTGATCTGTTTTGAGTTTTGACAATAGTCATTTACCTTTTCTTTAATTTTATTTAACAAATAGTTTTGGGAAAAAATCTCCCTTTCTTTGATAATACACAAATCAATCAATATAGAGATAATTAAACCACGTCTTTACAGAGAATAGAAGCAAATCTTTGAGCTAGTAACATTTTAGTATAAAAATCTCAACAACAAGTCATTTACATCATTGCAACTGTTTTGTTCTCTTCATTTGACTTGGGGGTTGTTTGCTTGCAAAGGAGGCTTTGTTTGTACGTCGTCGTTTTTATTCCGTATATAAAATATAAATTAACGAACTAATCTTTAAAGCCTCTGAGACGAGTAGAAGGTTCTCTCTGGTGAAGAAACCAATGCATTTCGGCGACAGCCTGAAACTGAAAAGCCATCGATCGACCGAGAAAGCGAAAAGAGAGAGAGATGAGACTCGTCGTCTCAAGCTGTCTACTAGTTGCAGCTCCTTTTCTCTCCTCTCTGTTACGAGTCTCACTCGCCACTGTTGTCCTCAATTCCATCTCCGCCTCTTTTGCCGATCTCCCAGCCAAATTTGGTCAATTTCTCCCCCTCTTCCTTTTTCCTTATCCGAAACAATTTCTCGAACAATCTGGTTAAAAAGAAGTTGATTTTGATTCTCAGACGGCTCCGTGACCAAAAACGGAATCTGTGGAGCTCTATACGTCGCAGATCCTCTCGACGGTTGCTCACCGCTTCTCCACGCCGCCGCATCCAACTGGACGCAACACAGAACTACTAAGTTCGCTTTGATAATCAGAGGCGAATGTTCTTTTGAGGATAAGCTGCTCAATGCCCAGAACTCAGGTTTTCAAGCTGTGATTGTCTATGACAACATTGACAACGAAGATCTCATCGTCAGTAAGCCTTTTGCCTCCCACCCAAGTTTAAAATTCCATCTTTTCTTCTCCTGATGAGCTAGGGTTGAGCTGAATTTCATTGGAGTTATTTAATTTAGTCAACGCCCCCATAAGTTTGGAGATTGACCAACATCTGTTTTGCACAGTGAAGGTGAACCCTCAGGACATTACAGTTGATGCAGTCTTCGTTTCAAATGTCGCCGGTGAGATTTTGAGAAAGTACGCGAGAGGCCGAGATGGTGAATGCTGCCTTAATCCGCCAGACAGAGGGAGCGCTTGGACTGTGTTGGCCATCTCCTTCTTCTCTCTCCTTCTTATAGTCACTTTCCTGTTGATTGCCTTCTTTGCACCCAGACACTGGACCCAATGGCGAGGGAGGCACACCAGGACCATCAGGTTAGATGCAAAGCTCGTCCACACACTCCCCTGCTTCACCTTCACTGATTCTGCTCACCACAAGGCCGGGGAAACATGTGCTATATGTCTCGAGGATTACAGATTTGGAGAAAGCCTCAGACTTCTCCCCTGCCAACATGGTACTTACTCCTATTCTTCTGTGGAAATAAACTGGCAACTTGCCACCCTTAATGTGTTCATTGAGGTCTTGGAAATGTATATTTATGAGACACAGATCTTCCCTTCACAGGATTGAAACATGTGCTTACTATTCTAGGAAGACTTTGATAGGTTTCTCTTAGATTCTAACTTTATAAAATAGATTTCTTTCTAGCATAAATTCCTCTGTTTTAGGGTTGAAGGTACAATATATTCCGTTTCTGTCAATTCCAGTTTGATAGGTAAGCACCGAATGCGAACTTTTTGGTATTACTCATTGCTTCGAATGATATGATGGGTCGAATATGTACATCAGAAGAATAAATTAAAGATTTGACCTTTTTTAGTTTATGTAAGTGGGGGTAATTCATAGCAGTTGGTTGATTTGAAGCTCTTATGCAGCTTTTCACTTGAATTGCATCGACTCTTGGTTGACAAAATGGGGTACATCTTGCCCTGTGTGCAAGCATGACATAAGAACCGAGACTATGTCTTCTGAGGTGATCCTGTTAGACTGAAATGTATAAATCCTTTCAGTAGTTATTTTGTTGTTTTTGCGTTGGGTTCAATACACTGTTTGTGTTGTTTTGTTGCAGGTACATAAACGAGAGAGTCCGAGAACAGATACAAGTACGAGTAGATTTGCCTTTGCCCAATCCAGTCAAAGCCGTTAGAGTTATTATCGGCTTAGCAGCTGAACACTCATATCAGTGCTCGGTTACCTGGATCAGGTCCAGGTTTGCATCTTATATTGAATGGTTAATCATGGTGGGATAAGTTTAGGTAAAGGGACCGGATCTGCCATACTGGTCGTGCTTTGCTGGATTCCCAGATCAAAAAGATATGAGTTGCTTTGCCTCTTTTTCTTTGCATGTGTACATTTACATACGCTCTGAGTCATGTGTACATTTGATCATTGTGTGTGTGTGTGTGTTATAGATTGAAAAAATGTGTGTGATAGTACAGATATGCAAACAAATTGATAGAAAACAAATGTTGGTCTAATCAGATTTTCTCTCTCCGATCCAGGCAAATCTCTAATGTTATCTTGTTGATAATTTCTTTGCCTAAAGTTTGTATAATATGAATATTGAATCTGATTCCCTTACATGGGGGAATGGAATCCATTGAACGTGGCTTTGATTTTGTCTTGTCTGTAGTAATAATAAGAAAAGAACACGTCATCCTCATCTCTACCTAACGACTCATCCAATACGATGACTCGTTCATGGGTTTGTTAGTTGCGCAATTCCATCACCAAAACTTTCTATTACATACTCAACTTCTTTTGATTACTAAATTCAGCCAACATTTCCTTCTCATCTCTAATCAGTGAACACGTTTTCTATGCAGGCTTTGGGGCCTATCTTACCATAGCTGTCTAAGAAGACTATTATCTTATATTCTTTATTGTAGATTTCATTTACTTGCGTATGGAATTGGAAACAAATTTCTAATTGTTGAATCATATACCATTATTTTTATATTGGCCATGCATGTGTATAAGTGGAAGATAGAACAATATTAAAACAATATTATTGTGTTTGGTCCTATTTATTACTCTCTGCTCTCTTCCTGAAGCTTCTTCATCTTTTTGTTTGACAAGAAGAGGTAGAGAAGAAGATGTCTCAATCAATCTCCTCCAGCACAAAGGCAGAAGAAGTTGTTAGTGTAGATGTGAGCCAAGCCAAGACTCTCCTCCAGTCTGGGCATCAATATCTTGACGTTAGGTGAGCTTCTGATCTATTCTATCATATCACCATGCATGTACCAGCTGCTGCGGTTGTTAATGAAAAATCCTTGCACATGGCAGGACTCAGGACGAGTTTAGGAGAGGCCATTGTGAGGCAGCTAAGATCGTCAACATTCCCTACATGCTCAACACACCTCAAGGTAAATCAAATATCAATCACCTTTAATTAGAGATATCAACCAGTACATGAGTTAAAGCCTTGTGATCTCTACTCTTAGGTAGAGTGAAGAATCAAGAGTTCTTGGAGCAAGTATCTTCTCTTCTAAACCCAGCTGATGATATCCTTGTGGTAACTCTTTTCTTCCTCATCACACCCACAAGAATTAAAATCTGCCGGTGAAAACGATGATAAAATCTGGAAAATGATATTGATACAAACAGGGTTGTCAGAGTGGAGCCAGATCCTTAAAAGCCACAACTGAACTTGTTGCTGCAGTAAGTGTATAATAGTCCCTAGTTTACATACATAATTTACTCCTACTTGTGTGTTTAATCTCAAAGAATCAATTCATATATACATAAAAAAATAGGGTTACAAGAAAGTGAGAAACGTGGGAGGTGGCTACTTGGCTTGGGTGGATCACAGCTTTCCCATCAACACGGAGGAGGAGGAGCCATCTGCTAATTAATAATCTTAAGATTCTCTTCTTTTCTTAATCAAATAATATAACTGCCTGTGTGATGTAGTAATCATTTTCAATTTAAAATTCCAGTTTCTTGTAATCAAAACTTTCGTGTACCAAATTCAATAAAAGCTGTGTTTCTCTATAAGTGAAAACCAAAAAAAAAAAGATGAACAAGTAAAAGTGTAAAAACTAAGTAACAAGCCTTTGTTTGTTTCATCGGTCAAAACGTTTGGGCTTTTTGAGTATACATACAAAAAGGCTTTGGGCTTCAGCCTAAGCCCTTATCTTCTCTGTTCTCGCCCGGCGATTCTCCGACTTAATTAATTTTCCGACCGAACACTTCTCTCTCTCTCTCTCTCGGGTTTCTCATGGAAGAAACGTCCAAGCTACAGTTACCGGAGAGTTTCCTTAGCTTTCTAGAGGCGAATGGCCTTGATCCTTCAATCTATACTCACGGAGATTCAATTCCACGTTATGTAAGGTAACTTGAGACCCCTCCTTTGCTTTTCTCAAAATTTCTGAATTTGGCATTGAAACCGGAGAGGTCCGTTTGAAGGTTGAAACCTGGATTCGAGGATGCTTTCGAAGAGATTGAATCCGAAATTAACTGTAAACTGGAGAAGGTGAATTGGTTACCAGGATTTTACTCCATCCCTCCAGATGTTCATATAGCCAGAACCAAGGCCTATCAGCAAGGCATGGTGAGAGAGAGCAATCAAATACCAACTCTCCTCTCGCTCATTCGGTTTTTCTTAACCTCACTTGTTCTTTCTTCGGGTTTCAGATGTACGGAATCGATGCAGCTTCCGGTGCCGCTGTCTCAGCTCTTGGTATCTCCCCAGGAGACCATGTCTTGGATCTTTGTGCTGCTCCTGGTATTTTTTTACATTGATCAGCTGATTTGGTTTCCTTAGTGTGTCAATTCGTCCTTGTAACTGCTTTAGAGGGAATAATAATACTCTCAGGTGCTAAACTATGTATGATGCTTGACCTACTGGGTCAGAAGGGTACTGCCACCGGTGTCGATGTTGCAAGGCATCGTCTTGCTGCCTGCAGAACTATGCTTCTAAAGTATGGGCTTGCTGAAAGGAGCCGGCTTTTTCTTGCTGATGGAACCACTTTCTCAGTCCCACCAACCAGAAACCTACCATGTAGAGCAGCAACACTTCAACATCGTCAAAACAATATGTTCCTTTAAGCTTTTCCTAACTTTGCTGATGAGCTCATTTGATATGCTAATATTCAGGTGAGTCATGTGTGGACGATCATGAAGACACATTCAAGCAGTGGACCTCCCGTAGACCTTACAAAGAAAGGAAACAAGAAGCTAAGGCAAGGAAGAATTCTGTTTTGCCGCAGAATGGACAGGCAGAAATTATTTTCTACGGACAGGGTTCTGGAGTAATCGGGCTAAAAAAGAATGAACTTTATAGATCCCTTGACCAAAATGATTATGCATCTTATGGGTATGATAAGGTATAGTTGTGATCCGCGGATGCAGCTACAGTCACTTAAAAGTGACATAACTAAAGATTTGAAGTGGAAATCTGCAGGTTCTTGTGGACGCAGAGTGCACACACGATGGTTCGATCAAACATATCCAGAAATTTGAGCAATGGGGTTGGAAAACTCTGGAACGCCGTGTTCTGGATGCTGAGAGAACCGATACAAACTTAAAAGCTCTTCAGGTACATTCCATAAGTCTGTTGGTGTTTCGTGTGTCTACCCTTGTTATTGCCTCTCTGGTGATCATTGCCAGGGCCTTTGTTTGCAGTTGAATCTACTGAGAAATGGATTCAGATTGTTGAAAGAAGCTGGCACTCTAGTGTACAGCACCTGCAGGTGAAAAGTCCAATCACAATAAGCTCTCTGTGCTCTTGCCTCTCCTTTTTTCTATTCTTTTAGACGTGAGTCAGTGATCTAAGTCGTGTAACTATCAGTTTGACGCATGCCCAAAACGAAGATGTGGTGGATCAGTTCCTTTCTGAAAATTTCTCTGCAGGTACTTAAAGTATATTTTCAACAAATTAACAACATTCATTGTGGTACCGTTTTCGAAAAAAAACTCGATACTTTGTAGGTGCTATAGGTCAGATTTTGTGTGATTTTGTATATTTCTTTTTCCTTACTTATGGACTAGTGGGAAGACTAACAGAAAACTGGGTTATGACGATGCAGAGCTACAAGAGATTGAAATGGCCAAGGATTGGCCGTGTAGAAGTGGTCGCACGCCTAAGACACTGCGGTTTGATCCTTCCACCTCAGCAACCAGCGGCCTTTTCGTTGCAAAAATCAGGAAATTGCCACCCAACGAAGCAAAGAAGAATGTGTTGTGATACCTCGCTCAAAAGGGTCGTTCGGTTGATGACTTTACTGAAAAGTGATTTAGCCCTTCAAAAAGGGAGATGAGAAAAACATATTTCACAAAACTCACTATATTGTTGCAAGAAATATAACATGAACAACAAGTGAGAAAGAGTAGTTTGGTGGTATTGATGCTCTCTTTTGAATGTTTTGATTGAAAATCCTTGAGAAAGAAAAAAGAAGCAGATATGAAGATTTCACAATGCATCAGAAGCTTTTTATCTACATTATATAATTACTCCCTCAGAAGCTTCCTTAGTAGACTTCAACATTCCACTGTTCACTCCTCTTCAATTGCTTCTTGTACTCCAACCAATCGATCCCTGTTCCCACCCCAAACAAAACAGTTTAATAAATACATCTGGCACAGACTTCTGAAAATCAAATGATAATGAAATCAATGTCCTTACCATCTTTAGCAGCAAGCGAGACCATAATGTCATCGATACCCTTCTCCATACCCTTAAGACCACACATGTAAACAAAGGTGTTGTCTTTCTTCAGCAACTCCCACAGCTCTTCTGCATACTCTGCCATTCTTGTCTGAATGTACATTTTCTCTCCCTTCTCGTTCGTCTGCTCTCTGCTCACCGCAAAGTCCAGCCTGAAGTTGTCTGGGTTCTTCTCCTTCATCTTCTCAAACTCCTGCCATTATCCACACAATTCAACAACAGCTTTTTTGTACAAGACAACATTAGTAAAGGTGGGTTGGATTTCAGCTTGTGTACCTCCTTGTATAGCAGTGAGCTGCTTGTGGGTACACCCAAGAAAAGCCACGCCAAACCATTGAACTGCACATATGATTGGCAAATTCAATTGGTGAGTAAGTTAGTCAGTGGTATAATTGGCAACAACAGTGTCTAGAGAGTTTGCTTTTGGTTTGACCTTGTAGTCCTCGTGCTCCTCAAAGAACATTTTCCACAAAAATGATCTGAATGGAGCTATTCCAGTTCCTGTTCCAAGCTAAGGAAACAGAAAAGCAGAAGTAATCACTACAAGTGTTGACTATATACCACTAAATTCTGCTCTCTAATCTAAGTGAGCACGCCAATATATGACCATACCATGATGATGGTGGCATTGGGGTCTTTTGGCATAAGCATTTCCTTGCCAACAGGTCCAGTGATCTTAGCTTCATCACCCGGCTTCAAGTCACCTGAAAAACCCGAACATCACAAACACTAAGAACAGTTTAAACCGTAAACGATCCATCACAGACACATTGTTCTTCTTTCTTACACAAGAAGTTGGAGCAGACCCCCTTAACAATCTCTCCGCCATCATTTGTGTAAACTAGTCTCTTGACACAGAGAGAAACCTGCAAAAGGATCCATTTCCAGATAAGAGAAGATCATTTTGTAAATCATTATTTAGTTAGTTGTTAGAGGGATTATTTGCTTACGGTCTTGGAGTCTCCAAAGTCACCAATGGCACTACTCGCGATAGAGTAAAGCCTGAGCTTGTGCGGCTTCCCGTTCTTGTCTATTCCCTCTGGAATCACTCCTATCGATTGTCCTTCTCTATACGGAACCTCACCTAAGTCATCAACCAACCTAATCAAATCTCTCCCTCGAAAAATGCCTCTAAAAAATACAATCAAAAGCCCCCTAATTAAGGGATTTACCTTCGGTGGTGAAGACAATGTGCCAAGTCTCACCGGGAGCGTCATCACCGGTGATCTTGGTGTTCAAAAGGCAGCGACCAGTGTAAGGGTTCTTAGGTTTGAATTTGTTGACAACAATCCCTTCTTCCTGTTTCTTAGACTCCTTGACTACTTTAACTGGTGGTGCCTCGGTAGTATCTGTTGTCACCTGAGCCTTCACTGACACAACTCTTCTGTAACACACTGTGCTCTGTATGCAGGTGCACGAGATAAATAGCAATTATGCATGTCAAGATCCAGCTTTACAATTAGTGATTAATTAAAACATGATAAACGAAATGGAAATGGAAATGATACCTTCTTGAGGAAAATCCTTTGAGGGGATACAGAGGAGATTTTGGTGAGGAGAGAGGATGACTTGGAGGAAGGTAAAGAGACTGCAGCACTTATAGCAGCAGCCATGGTTGATCAGAAGAAGAAGAAGAAGATGAACTGATGGGAGATCAAAGTCAAAAAAATAATAAGCAAAAAAAAAAAGATCAAAGAAAAAAAGATTAGCGGGAGATATATGATGAGGTTGTGATTGGATGTGTGTGGATTGTGTGAAGGGCAATGTGAGGCCAAGTGTTAGAGAGGATAAGTTATTTCTGCTTATCATTGTCCTAATTTAGCCTTTCATGCGCCTGTTGTTCACATTTCAGTCCTACATCAAAAAAAAAACTGTTCACACATCCATCTCACAATCTGGTAGTTACTGGGCTAGCTAATGGGCTCAAGCACTTATTGATGGGCCTCTTATGACATCTATTTTGACATGGAGTCATCCCTCCCTCACTTGTTACCTTTCTTGTTGTCTTCAAAGTTTACACACATACATAGAGCTCTCATCCCAAATTACACGAAATAGTTCAAAAGAAGCTCAAATAATCAATGATATCGTCTCTGCAGATATATGAATCTGTACAGAAAAGATCAGCCAGAGAAATTCAACTACAAAAAGCTCAAAAGCCTTTTTGTTTTTGATTTACACGGGTAAAGTATTACACAACAAGGTATTCTGCGTTCGCTGGTCACGAAATCAAAATCGAAATAATGAATCAATTGAAATTGTAACCCCTTGATCCTCTTTGCTGGTAAAGGTCCAGTCCTCTCTTTGCCTCCTGCAACAAAGCTTCTAAGCTCTCCAGCTGCGTTACCCATGACTGCTTCGAAGCCCATTCCAACACTGCCAGAACCTCGTCCTTGGCCAGCTGTTCGCTGTCTGGGACATTGAGTGCTATGTAACAGAGGAGCTCTAATGCCGGAATCTGTACGCCACCCTCTCCAAAGTAGGCCAACTGAACCAGATGTTTGCCCCCTCCAGCTTCTATAATGCCCCTCGAGTGATCTTTGTGCAAGTAATTCGCCGTGCAGGCGAACTTCGTGAGGGCAGCCGCAGCTTCCCCTGTCACTTCGGGCTCTCGTTCGTCCAGAAGCTTCACCAGAGGCCCGATCATCCGTGTCTCGGTTGCTCTGAACGTTCTAGCAAGGTTCCCAATGGTTCTGATGCAGGGGATGAGTAGCTCAGAATCCGCTATCTCAATGATTCTAAGCACTTGATCAACCACAGCCTTGCAGGCCGGGGAATTGGGCTTGAACGCGGAACGTCTCAGGTCAGCGTCCTGCTCTGCAACGGCGGTGATCTCCATCAACGCCATAGCTGAGTTGTATCTGACCTCCTCGTCGCCCTTCTCAATCAGAACAGCGAAGCAGAGAAGAGCTCTGGACTCTGTGATGCTTTTGCAGATGGTGGAATTGCCTTTCGCCAGCTTCCACAGCGCTCTCGCGGCCATCGCCTTAATCTGACACTTGGTGGCTGAGTCTTCCAGCTCTCGAGTCTTGGATGCGCTCGAAGTCGAATTCTGGTGCTGCTGTACACTGCTAGGTTGCTTCACACCATTACTCTGGCTCACACCGTTGCTAGTCGACTTCCTCGGAGGGTTTGCCCTAACCGCCATGGTGTTGACGACCACATTGTGCATCTGATTGGGCATTTGCTTCCCTGTAGGATGAGGAATAGAGCTCTGATCCTCATCAAGACCCTTGGGCAAGGCGGTGGCGGAGGTGGAATTAGGATTTTCCTTGGCGAGAGCGACGGCGTGGTGAATGGAAGTAGCTTTGTTGTTGGTGGCAATGGCGTATTTGCTGTGCTCTTGCACGGTTTCGAAGGCCAAGTGGCCAACGAGTAGCCGAATGGCGTTGTGCTGAGCGAAGACGTCTTGGCACTTGGGGTGATTGGACACAAGCTCCGACGTAGCCCACGCAACCACCGCCTGGACTTTCATAGGCCCTTCTTTGAGGACTTTGCCGAAGACGGAACAAGCGCCGCCGTGAATCATGTGCTCCACGCTCTCAGGATCACGTCCCAGTAACCCTAACGCACGCGCTGCGTTCTCTTGCCCCTCGGGCTTCCCTTCCTTGAGCAGTTTAAGGAGAGGCACCACACCTCCTTCCTCTATGATAAGCTTCGTGTAGCGATCGTTGTCACGGGCCAGAGATACCAGCGAGGCGGCGGCATCAGAGCGGTCTTCAAGCGATCCGGTGTAGAGAATGGCAATCTGCTCCCAGATCAGGCAAAGGATGGGTTCGTTGGCGGCGATTGGTGGAAGACCAAGGTAGCCAGCGTCACCACGGTCTTCCGCCGGAGCGGAGACACGGAGGAGCCAGGAAACGTCTCCGATAGAGTTCTCCAACTGACCAGACATCTTCCGGAACGCGGCGGCGGGGATGATGGTGAAAACTCGCTTCATGAGGCCATTGGCTCGGCACTTTAAGACAAGGGAGAGAGCCTTCTCAAGCATCTGCTCCGTGTCGTCGATGATACGGCGAGTGGGTCGCTCGTAAAGGTCGTTGCTGGCGCGGGCAGCCTGACGGAGAAGACCGGCGAGCTTCTCGGTCTTAGCCTTGAGTTCGCCGCACTCTTGCTTGAAGGAACTAGCCTCATCGGCGGCTTTGACCACCTGGTCAGACAGTTGAATCGGCTTCGCTAGGATTTGCTTGACGATGTCTGCCATCGTCGATATCAGATCAAATGGCGAATCGAGATTCAGAAACCCGAAAGAGAAAGGACTAAACTTTGAGGAATTAGGGTAAAAAGGATAAAGCTTTTTTATTTTTCTTGTCAACTGGGTTTTACGGAAGCCGAGAAATTGACTGGATCGGAAATAATAAGAAAGAGAAAAGAAGAAGAAGAAGAGGAGACTCCATTGGAGAGAAGAAGATGGGTCGACGACGGACGAATGATTCCTTCAGAAAATGTCAAACGCGGCTGTTGTGTTACTGCCGCTGATTACTGTAATAAACTACTATTATGCCCCTCCTTGTTTACTGACTTTTCCAATCTTCGGAAATAAAGAAAAAGCCAAAGAAGAAGACATACCATATGCATTTTGATAAACATATCCCGGATTTAGTGTCTTTTCATCAACCTTTCTAATTTTAAACCAAGTTATCATAATCTAATATTATTAGTATCTTTAAACGTGACTAGTCAAATTCAGAGACTCACCCATTTACATTCACCGAACCTGCGAAAATGCACACATTTATAGACCACTGTCACTTGCGATGATTTCATTATTTTTTATATCCAATAAGATTTGAGATATTCCCTTAATAAACATTTAATCAATCATTGTTTACTAAATTCGTTGGAGCCACTCAGATCCTGGCTGGAAAATACTCATAGAAAAGGGTTTGTTTGGTGCTCTCAAAACGAATATTATAAGAAAAATGGAAACAGACAAAATATATGATAGAATCGAAATTACAGCTGGCTCTCTATGTTTCTTTTGGTGCCCAACCATTAAAAATTTAAAATTGGATTTGTCCCCCATTCAGGGAATGCCACGTGTCCTCTTGCATCTAGTGCACCTTAAGAGCTCTCTCATATTTCATCAATGGGATTCTCACTCCACTTTCTCTCTTTGTTTTGCTGCGCCTTAAACAACCAAAGTATTACTTACTTATCACTACAAACGCCAAAATACCCCACTTATCTTACAACCAACATTACATATAAGAAGATAAGACATATCACATCCCAACAAATTACATTCTGTATCCTTTACTTACTCCTCTTCTAGTATATACTATCGAAGATTCCTGTGACCTGCAGGGCTTGGTGCTCTCTGTGAACTTATGCTCGCTGTTCTTAGAAGTCTCCTGAACTCATGCAGGCTTATTTTCCCATCTCTGTCTATGTCTGCTTCATCCAGCAGTGGATCTATTGATCCTCTTAACCCCGTGTGCTGAGGATTCACAAACAAATTGGGTTTCATCACCCACTTACCTAAACATCTACTCTACCGTACGAGAATATTGATAAGAGGTTAGTTCAGCTTACCATTCGAAGTTCCTCAGGCGTTATGTACCCGTCTTTGTCTAGGTCGAATTTCTCAAAAGCTGCTCTTGACCTTAGCTGCCATTTCTCTGAATCATGTTCTTCTAGTTGATGAACATGTAGAGCTGCTGCTACAAACTCTGTGAAGTCCACTAACCCATCAGTGTTGCTATCAATCTGTGACCAGCAAAGATACAAGTACACAACGGCTCATTATGAAACTACGTCTCCCTCTGATACCCCCAGAGATGCAATTGCAATGGAAAACAAAAATATAACTACCGCTTCAAGGATCTCAGCAACTCGTGAGTCTTTCAGTTTCCAAGGAAGATCTTTGGCAAGTGCCTGTAGAAAAAAGGCCAAATGGATGCATAAAGATTAACTGATCATGCCTAGATTTAACTAGTAATGTTCTTAAAGCAAAATATCATGAGCTTTTACCTGTCTCATCTCTTCAAGACTAATGACGCCATTTTTATCCACATCAATCGCATCAAATTGATCTCTGAGGTCAGAGATCTCTGCCTCGTCAAGTGTGCTAGCAAGCGCCTGCCAGAAGGAGACACAAAGCATTAGAGACATGTCCGGATCACTTTGTTTTTATCCATCCAACAACTTCCTCATTTAACTTACCCTTAAAGCAAATTGCTTTAGACGGCTGTATCTCACAAATTGTCTTAAGTTGTTCAGAACTGAAATGTCGACAGGGATATCAGTAGCATTCCCGCCTTCTCTAACCCACGCATGTGCTACAAAGGCAAGAGACAAAATAGCATTAGTCAAAGAATCCGCCGCACATGAAAAAATCACTAACTTTAGTACTCGAAAGCATACATAGTGCTTGTGCAGCAGTTAGCCGTGCTCGTGGGTCTTTTACAAGTAACTTTTTCACAAAATCTTTGGCGCTGTCACTTATAGTTGCCCAAGGTTTACGGCTGAAGTCAGGTTTATTTCTTAAAACCTATATTCATATAGTACATATTAGTAAGGAAGTGAGAAAGAAATAAGAAAAGCTATAGATAGAAATCCAGTGAAAGAAAGTTTTCAACTACACCTCTTTAAATATACCATCTTCAGTTCTATCCCAAAAAGGCCGCCTCCCACAAAGTAATATATACGTAATCACACCAATGCTCCATACATCTGATTCAGGCCCTGATCTGCGCTTTAATACCTCAGGAGCCACATAATAGGCGCTACCAACAATGTCATGGAACCTTTTCCCTGTGAAGGATTGAGTTGTTTATCACAGAAATCAACAGAATACGCTCTTAACACTTACTTTGCTTGTGTGGATTTTGATAGCTAGTACTAACCTGGTTTGATAAAATCCGATAAACCAAAATCCGTAGCCTTTAGAGGCGAATCTAGTTGAGCTGATTTGAACAAAAAGTTCTGCAAGAAATTGGAGGAGGAGCAAAAGCAGAAGATTTATTATTAGAAACAAAAAGCACATCCTAAGAGGTATAAGCAAGAGAATGTACCTCTGGTTTCATATCTCTATGTACAAGACCGTGTAGATGACATTCTCCTGCAACTTTGAGCATCTGCCTAACGACAACGGCTGCATCTTTCTCGGAGTACCGATTACCTTTCCTGAAAAATAAAAAAAGGAAAGCATCAATAATGAGAAGGTAGGTTCTTTCTTACGATTCCACCGGTAATAGATTAAAGAGTAGTGAGAGATGCTGACTAACTTGGATAATATCCTATCCAGCAATTCGCCTCCTTCGCACAACCTAGAAGAAAGGCAAGAGTAAAATGTGAATGCCACCGATACATGAAGGATAGACTATAAGAAATGAGGAAAGGAGACTCACTCCATAACAATATAGACGTAATCGTCATCCTCAAAGGCATTGTGAAACTGAACAACATTCTCGTGGCCAGAGAGAGCAATAAGAATCTGAACCTCACGCTTGACATCCTCAACAGCAATAGGAAGAACCATCTGTGAGCAAAACATGGTGATGAGTGACCTCAAAGCAGAGCAGAGGATGCAGTAAAACCACAGAACAATGTTGCAAATGAAAGAACAGAGAAAGAGCACTAACTAACTAAACAAAGTACAAATTGGGAATCAGTGTTAAACTAAATTAAAAAGATCCGCAACTATTTTTCTGATGTGAATCTAGTAGATGGTAGTGGAGGAAGATACCAACAACTAGTAAAAGGGGAAAAGAAACCCTAGTAAGGGCTGGAAAAAGTGTACCTTAGACTTATCGAGTCTTTTGACGGCGACGCGATCTCCATTGGGTCTGTGGATGGCGACGTAGGTGTAGCCGAATTGACCATGGCCGAGCAACTTGCCGATGGTGTAGTGATCGTGGAAGTCTTTGGAGTAGCCAAAATCGGTACGCTTGCCGCAGGGGATGGAGCCGGTTCGGCGTTTGGTAGAGGCCTTGGTATCGATGGGAGTAGGAGCAGCCTTGGATTTGGTCTGACTGCTTCGTCTACTGCTGCTAGCACCAGTGACTCTAATGGCGGAGAAACAGACACCCATGGCTCTGATGAATCGAGAAAGTTAGAAAAGAAAGGGGATTAATAAAAGAAAGAGATGAAAGAAGAAAGAAGAAGAAGAGAGGAAGGCAGAGAAGATTATTAGAGTTGAGTTGGTCAAACCCAAAGCGCCGAGTGAACCCCTCCAAGGAGGATCCCCAACGAAAGATCCTTCTCACTTTCCCACTTTTTTTGCCTTTTCTTCTTCTTTTTTTTTTTTTATTATTATTATTATCTGTGTTTTTTTTACCTTTGTTTTGTTGTTATACATTTCTGAGAATTTTAACTGTCATTTCACGAAGTCAAGAATAATGAATTTGTATTTTGGTGTGAAAGCGAAGACCACTGACTGACCACCCCTGTGGGATGTGGGAAGCTCCATGTTTGGGCCCGACACCATCCCCCGGTAAGACTCAATTCGATTCAACTTCAGAGTTTGCCATTATCATTATTTATTGCCACTAAATTATTATGGACTCTGTGTCTCTCATTTATTACTTTCTAACAAACTCCATATTTTAGTAGAGCCTCCTCCTACTAGCCTGGATCTTTTGTGTATTTTGTACTAGTATTCAAGTCCCTGTCTTCAATCCCTACTCAAACTGAGATTACTTTAACCTTAGATTATTGGTCTACTAAATTGACTTGGTCTTTTCAAACAAGATTTCCATTTTTCTAAAACGTCTATATATATTTAGTAATGTTTATAATACAATCTAAGGCGTATACGTTTTCTTTTTTCTTTTCTACTGGTTCGACTTCTTAGAATTGAATTTTGCCCAGAGGAAAGTAACAAATTATCTCTTTTGCAAATCCGGTCACTGACGGTGCACTGCATCACATTCACGTGCCATTCCAACGCACAACCGTATTCCGATACTTTTTTCCTTCTTCTACCCGTACGCTGTTATTATAAGTAAGGGCTCAAATTATATTTTAATCATGTATGGTATAAGAAGAAGAAATTGTTTGAATTTTTTTTAATGGGAAAACCAAAGTGTTTTTATGATGACGGGAGGCACTTACTTGGCAGTATGAACTGAAACTGATTTTTCATTATTTTTTTACTTGTCTCAGATTGAAAAACGTGTGCATGACCATGTTATTAAACAAATACTACTACTTCACCTAACGTATTTTAATGTTTGTTTTGTTATACAACTTGGATCCCTCTCACCAATTATGATCACTAGTGAGCCCAACCAACCGGGCCCAATACGCTTTCATCTTTTGGGCCCAATCATTTTTTTCCTCAAACTTCAAAATTTTCATTACAGCATATCGCTGGTGTGTGCACGGCATGCATGACAAGCTAAAACGAATGGTGGATATAACTAACATATACAGCTTATACTATACATGGTATACAAACAAAAATGATGATCCAAGCTAACCTACTCACTCATAGTTGTCCATTTATTCTTTCTCAAAACAAAATCCCATACACCAGACCTCTAAGTCTAAGTCTACGATTACGAGCATAGTCACAATGTCTCTCGCCAACAGTCTCTTATCATCAAGTAAGTTTCATTATTTTCTCCCCAATATCACTTTGTCGCATGCATTTCCATCCTATCATTTCCCCATCCAATCTCCTTTAAAAATAAAAATAAAATTGGATTTATTTCTTTCAGTAAAAATGAAAAAGTTGTAAATTAGTATAGTCTTCATTAATGTTCATGGACCTTGATTATAAATAAATGTCAAAAAATGAAACTAGACTTGAGTTGGTCTTCCTCGTCGCCCATGCCGCTGCCTTCCGTGACGCCACTCCACGTCGACGCATTTACTTTTCCTCCGGCTGTTGAGTCGCCCGCTTCCCACAAAAGACTTTTCCTCGGTGGTGCAGGTTAGCATCATAGTCTGTCTATACAATTAATGCACACAGCAGCATTATGTGGCTAATTACCTTTAATCACGCAGGGATATGATGGTTTGATATTAAAGGCAAGTTCGTGATTGTGACGGTCATCGGAGTCTACCTTGAAGCCATGGCACTGCCGTCAATCTCCGCTAAGTGGAAAGGCAAGAATGCAAAGGAGTTGACGGAATCCGTCCCTTTCTTCCGCCAACTCGTCACAGGTGTACACTTTATTACGTGCTAAATATAATTAAAACACTTTTGTATTCGTTCACACTTCACACGATTTGTGTAGTTATTACATGGTCAAGTTAAACACGTCATATATTACATTTTTTAAATTTTCTTCTCTGGTGGGAAAAGGTGAGTTTGAGAAATTGGCAAGGGTGACGATGAAAAAGAGGTTAACGGGGATACAATACTCGGAGAAAGTAGTAGAAAACTGTGAGGAGATCATGAAAGCGTCAGGGAAATACACAAGATCCGAAGCCAAAGCCATTGACCAATTCTTGATGGTCTTCAAAAACCAAGATTTCCCTCCCGGCTCTTCAATCATCTTCGCTATCTGTCCTAAAGGCTCTCTCACAGTGAGTCAACTTTATTTTTCGGATTATCATTTCGAATAATATTGGTCGAATGAATGATCGAGATCTTTTGACAACTTGTGATGCAGATTGCATTTTCGAAAGAGGAGAGAGTCCCGAAAACTGGAAAAGCGGTTATCAAGAATAAGTTGTTGGGTGAGGCAGTTCTTGAGTCGATGATAGGGAAGAATGGTGTATCCCCTGCGACAAGGAAGAGCCTCGCTGAGAGATTATCTAAGCTGATGAACAAAAAAGACCCGTACAACGAAGCTAACGTCAACGTTGCTACAAAAAATTGAAACTATTCCAACTCGCCCAATCTTGAATAATTTTAGAAAATGAAGCCAGCGGAGGATGTTATGTGACTTATGATGACAGCTAAAATAAAGATTGTTGTGACTTAATTAAGACAGTTTTATGTTTTTAGTAAGATTCTAAAGATTATGAAAGATGATTTTGTGTTAATGAAAAAATCAGTGATCAAATAAAAGAGGTGGGCCTTCCAAAATCTAATGTAATAGTGTGGGCTTTTAATCATGGCCTTTTTAGGGACGAAAAAGTCCATAATTCAGCGAAGGAAATAACACAACGGCTAGTTTGATAAACGGCTCCTTCCATTTCTGTACCCAACGGCTACTTTCTTTCAAAAACCCTTCACAGCGTTTCAATACCCCTGTTTATTTATACTTTACCCAAATTCCCAAACGCCACAATCACTTGTCTGATTCTCTCATATAATAGAGTTTTCTTTCTATTCTCCTCTGCTTAATTTCCCAGAAATTACTCTTTCTGTGCTTATCGGATTCAATAGATTCTTAGTAAATCGTAATGGAGACACCATCATCGACAAGAAGAGTCACGAGATCTCAGACCCGCTGTGCTATCAATAATCTCTTATCCTCAAGTAAGTCTCCATAGTCCGATTCCCTGATTTTGTTTATTGAGTCGGACTATTTTTTCTGGATCTGATCGTTTATAATTTATCTCCTACAGAGAAAGCGGATGATTGGTCAGATAAATGTCAATCGAAGTCGGTACAAAGAAACGGTGCAAAAGACAGGTCTGCGTTGTTTGACATAACCAACGACTCACCGATCGTAGGTCTGGCGATGCAGACACCGTCCTCAGGAGTTGTTGGGAAGAGGAACATGAGCAGAATCAATAACACTCCTGGATCTGGTGAGGCTCTCTTGAGAGGCCAAGTCAAGACTCTCTTGCAGAAGGTTGAGGAAGAAGCAGATCTCACCAAGATTTCGTTGGAATCTCGTCCTTTCATCCATCTCGTTACTTCTCCCATGGGTCTTCTCGCCCCAACTCCGGCCAACACCCCCCAAGTTCTTGGTTTCTCAGACGAAGTGCAGGTTGTGATCACTTCTCCGGTAGTTGCAGGACAATTCAGAGCACCGTCTCAGGTAAAACTAGATTTGTATATGTTTTTTGCTGATAGATGGAAGATTCTTGGGGAATGATAAGAAGATGTTAACTTGGTTTTTATTCTTGCAGGTGGTGGAAAGCAACATGTTTGATGAGAAAGAAGAAAGCTTGGAGTTAGAGAAGAGCCCGAGCATTACTCGGTCATTGCTTCTGGACTTTAGTGATAAATCAGAATTATGGGAGAGCTCAGACTGCTCATCTGTGGTGACTCAAAACCCAGAGGATGATAACTCGTCGGTGTGGTCGATGCAGGCCAATGCAAGTGCCAAAGACGAAGAGTATGATGATGAAGAGGAAGAAGCCTATTCTTACGGTGAGGAATATGATGAGGAATACTACGACGAGGAAGAGGAGGAAGAAGAGGGAGGGATTGTGGATGGGTTGTGTGAGGGAATTAGGAAGATGAGCGTAGAGACTGACTTTGCAGGGAAACACACTAGATTTGTGTATGACAGTGAAGATGAAGAGATTGTGGAGGCCAAAGATCAATCTCCAGGAGTGTTGCGTTTGAAAGGCTTTCCTACACCGACAGGAAAACATGTCAGATTTGCCGGTGATGAATGAGTTCAGTTTGAATCTTTCTTCTTGGAGTTGTGACAAAAAGCCTCATATGTCTCGACTTTTTTTTTTTTTTTTTCTTGTTGTTGCTTGAAGATTCACAAATCTGATTCTTGTTATTACCTTGTTGTTATTTTTCAATAACTAAAAGTGTAATCGGAATATGACTCTTTTCATTTTTATCTTCTCTTGCTTGTTGTGAAAAAAGGCTTTCAATTGTAGTCTATCCTAAACACTTAAAAATAAAAACCGGACTTAACCGATATCAAGATTAGACATTTGCATTAGAACATAACAGATTAGTGAAAAGTTGAGTTTCATTGGTTCAGCCGACACTACAGCTAAAATAAAGAAAAACTATGTGGTTCTCTGTTGTTATCAACATAAACCACTGTACTTGGTCAATTGATACATACAAGATGAATCTATTGATAAAGAATTTGATATCCATGAGCTGTATTTTCGACATAGACCTGGTCTCAATTAACAAATATATATCTCTTTATTAAACCATCCAAATTTGTCTATATCTAGGGTGATCATATCCATTATACTATTATGCATCTCTTTCAATTTTGGTATTGGCCGGTGAGTCGGCTCAAATGTTGTAACAAGGCAATGAAATGTATAAATAAGGTTTAATTGTGTATATACAGATGCTCGCTAAAAGTTATGTGAGATTATATTGGTGAATTCTTGCACATGTGACCATGTGAAAATCATCAAACGAGGTCAGTAAAGACTGACCCGCATTCTCTATTCATTAAGTATGCAACAAATCCTTAGGACAAGTCCTTTAACTCTGCCCCATCTTGTAAATCCTTTCATAGACACAACTCTTCCCTTGCCCATTCTATATAAGTATCAAGTATGCATATATCTACTTGTATATGTTTTTGTGACTGTTTTATTTTCTGGAAAAATGAGCCACCTAACAAATAAAAATGCTTTAAATGGGCTATTTGCATGCGAATGAGACCATCTCCATTGGGAGTATCTCATAAGAGTTTCTCACAATTAAAAAAATAAAAATAATGAAAATGAAGGAGAGAGAGTGTATAAAGTTTCTCACTTGAGAAACTCTGAGATACTCTGTACAACCCATCATGACAATTCTCATCTTACTATTGGTTCAATTTTTTAACAAAAATACTTTTTTAATCAAATAATCAAATTATAATATAATATTAATATTTATTTTGTTGAGAAACTTTGTGGGTTTCTCATGGATGGAGATGCCCTTAAAATGTCCCGACCATGTTATAAACACACACATTAAATGTACCATTCACCAAAACTTAAACTTGACCAGCCTTAAAAGGATTTTATATCTTTGATATTGGAACTTGAAAGTCTCATCACTTAGAGATTGTACTAATAAAATATGCAAAAGACAAGACTATTTGACAATAAAACTGCGCCTCCCTTGGATCATAATTAGATTCTCGTGTATAAATAAAACCCCCACATGCGACAGCTGAAGAGGAAGGAAACACTTAATCATCAGAGCAGCTTGTAGATGAAGACCAAGAACTCTGGCGCCGGATGTGTCCCCCGTGTAAAAACCAACTCCAGAGCCACTGGTAATCGGGAGACTAGTGATCTGAATCTCCTGGACCGTTTTCGCGAAGCTGTTCTCCGCCTCATCATGATATCTGCTGTCTCCAAGTCCACATCTCGCCGTCATAACAGACAGACGCCAATCCAAAAGTACTACAACCCCACTGATACTTATCACAGCGAAGCCGTGGCTGACTGTATCGAGTTTATCAGAACCAAGAAGGCCATCATCCACCAGGAAAACGTCCCCTAACACCCTCACTTCTTATATTCTTCATTGTCACCTCTTGTTTGATTAGCAAATTATAAATTGGTGGAATAAAAGCTACCCTACGTGTATACGCCTTGCTTAATATTTTTGGGATTATATATTAGTATTAATCATTTTCTTAAGTTACTCTTCAGTCTTCATAAGTTGACATCAAAACAAATCATTACAAATTTACGACCAACCTTTTTATAGTATCCTGTACCGTAAAAACGATTACTAAAAGAAGAATGAATGTATGTTACTGTATTAGTTACCAATATAATATGCATCGTGTAACTTCAAATTTGGTATAGTGGTAGTTGTAAATATTGGTTATCATGTTCAATTGTAATAAGTTTGTAACCAGTTGATGGTAAAGTCAACGATCCACGGCTTTGCTGGATGTTGCCATGTTGGAATGGAGAAGCGCATCATTTGGGCCCATATTTAAAAGCCCATACTCAAAAAGTTGGCCCACATAGAAAATCGTTGGCATCAGTTAAGGCGGTGGAAGACGTCGATCCCTAAAGTCGAAGCCCTTGTTAGGGCTTCTATACATCACCGGCGATATTGGTTTACGCGTCGGAGAGATGGTTGGTGAGTGTTATTGATGACACGAGATTTCAATTCTCGGCGGTGTAACGTGAAGTCTTAACAATTTCATTGTCCAATGGTGGAATTTACAGAGAGAGAGGACCGAGTTTCTTTGGAACTCAGCGAAGAAATTATACAGAGCATGGAACCTGGCGCCGTTTTCAGAGACTATGTAATTTTTCCTTCCCTTCTCGAAGCTTTCTTCTTTTGTTCCTGTTATTATAATGGGATTTTAAAGGATGGAGCTTTTCTTTTCAGAATTGCAGGATCAGCTCAATTGACTTTCACAAAACTTCGACTTGTATGGTGACAGCTAGCGACGATGACTCAATTCGTCTCTATGATGTTGCCAGCGCCACGTGAGTTCCAAACCCCAAACTCTGTCTTGAGTATTGCTCTATAAGACATTCCAACTATATTTTCAGTGTTTTCTGTTTTCTTGTTTCAGATGTCTGAAGACAATTAATAGCAAAAAGTATGGTGTTGATCTTGTTTGCTTCACTTCTCATCCTACTACTGTCATCTACTCTTCCAGAAACGGATGGGACGGTGAGCCCAAATTCATGTGCACATTGCTTTTCCTCATTATCTGATTTGCTTTAACTAACTTTTATATCTGGTTGGTTAGACTCTCTGAGGCTTCTCTCTTTGCACGATAATAAGTACTTGCGCTACTTCAAAGGACATCATGACAGGTTTGTTTCTTTTCTGATTCTTGTTTGATCAGCTTATGTTTTCCTTCACAAACCGGATGAACTTAACCAATTTATGCTGTACACAGAGTTGTTTCGCTTAGCTTGTGTTCTGGTGGGGAATGCTTCATCTCCGGTTCCCTTGATCGTACTGTTTTGCTTTGGGATCAAAGGGTCGAGAAATGCCAGGTAGATTACCTTTCTCTACCCTAGGTGCTTATGGAGGTCTTACATCTAATAAAATTGACCATTTGGGTTAACCACAGGGTCTCTTACGAGTCCAAGGAAGGCCTGCTGCAGCATATGATGATCAAGGGTTAATTTTTGCAATTGCCTTTGGTGGCTACATAAGAATGTTTGATGCCCGTATGTACGAAAAGGTTTGTTCTTGACAAAAGCTACCAATGATCCTGTTATGTCTCTAGCAGCTTGATGGACCACCTGTGCTGTATTCACATTTTCTTATTTACATTGAACGTTTATCTTTTTCTGATTTGGATAAGTTGCTTTTATAGGGTCCTTTTGAAATATTTTCCGTTGGTGGTGATCTTTCTGAGGCAAACGTTGTGAAATTTAGTAATGATGGAAGGCTCATGCTGCTTACAACCATGGATGGTTTTATTCATGTGCTTGACTCGTTTCGTGGAACTCTTGTATGCCTTCAGCCTCCCTTGCTCTTCGCTAGTTATGGTTTTTTCATTTACACACACATGACCAATAAATAAACTGGTTTATGTAACTCTTTTGTGGTACATTGCAGCTGTCCACATTTAGTGTGAAACCAGTAGCTGGAGAATCTACATTGGATGCAGCCTTTAGTCCTGAAGGGATGTTTGTTGTTTCAGGTAACCTTGAGTTTTACCTGATTCGGATGATGCATGCACACACTCACACACTTCCTTCATGTGAAATAACTTGTTCTGTTTTTGTCATGGTTTGGTAGGTTCAGGTGATGGTAGTACCCATGCATGGGGTGTAAGGAGCGGAAAACAGGTTGGACTAGCAATACAGCCATAGTTTGGTGTACATAGTTTGTCACTGGAAACTTTGCTTTTGTATAGTTTTGAGTGTTGATTGGATTATTGTATGTGTAGGTACATAGTTGGATGGGTTTAGGGAGTGAGCCCCCAGTCATTAAATGGGGTCCAGGAAGTCCCATGTTTGTGACAGGCTCTTCCGAACTTGCTTTTGTTATACCCGACTTATCGAAATTGCCAGCTTATGCCATTCGGAAATAGGACGACTATCACGTCTGTGCCATGTAAATGAGGCCTCATTTGGCCTTTTGGTTTCAGACTTTGTTGTGGGTTATGCCGGTAACTTATCCCTTGCACTCTGATTAATATATATTTGGGTCTTGTAACATGAAGATAAACCCCAAGTCTTTCTAATGTTGTAATTCGTGTAATTTACAAGTTTGACTGTTTCTGACTGATTCTTCCGGGAAGCAATCGATCTGACTGAGAGCTTGGGTCGAAGTTAAAATGGTGGGCCGGCACAATATTTAAGTAAAAGCCCAATAAGGTCCAAACTCTAACTAATTTATAGCAGTTAAGAAAGTTGGTTTAGGGAAACTTTATGCCAAACTAAATTTATTCTCCTTGGCGTCTTGTTGTGTTAATCCTCAAGCAAACGACCCGTTTCTGTCGCCAAGTCAACCCGACCCGACTTCGTTCCCATCGGTTGATCGGCCGGGACCTGATTGCGTTTAGCCTCCCGAAATCTACGGGCAAAGTTGATCCCTCTGGGTTTGTCATTTGATATCCTCTTTTCCCGTACCGCGCGTTTATGATTCTGATTACGTTCTTGGTTGTTTGCGATTGATCCGTTTAGGATTTTCTCTGAGTCCATCGCTTATTGAATCGTCAAGGCTTTTTCTTGTTTGACTTTGGAATATCGAATCTGCTCAATACTCCACCAAATTATCAAACTTGGTGTTCTTTGTTGCTCAATACTCCACCAAATTATCAAAACTTGGATGTTCTTTGTAGCTCAATTACCAAATTAATAAGTTGCATTCTTCTTTGTTGCTTGTTAGCCTTTTCATCGAGTTTCGTTTCTGCGATACTATTTTGTTTAGGATAGTATGGCTGAAAAGGAAGTGGTTTCTGCCTCAACTTTAGAATCTAAGATCACTGAGGATCATCATGACATCTGGATCCGAGGAGCGATGGAAAAGAGCCGCTCCTCCAACATCAGTGTTCTGAAGGATAGATTCATAGCTGCTGAGGATTCTGCTCTAGTTTCCAAGGATGTTGCACAAAAGGATATTGAGATTCTCTTGAGACGAGTGAAAACTGCTACAGCTTTATTGACTTACCTGAAATCTAAAGCGACAACTGTGGCTGCTGCCGATTTGGCCAATCTTTCACTTGAAACTGACCAGCTCCAAGATACAATAGACGAACATGATGGGACTTATGTCACTGAGATGCTTCAGCATGTAGAGACCGTTACAGGCGTCATGGAGTCTCTGGCTAGGCGTGCTTTTATCGCCGAATCAGAAGCCGCTATCGAGAAAGGAAAGGTTGTGCTAAGCCAAGAGGAAATTCAAAGAAAGGTTGGCCAACTCGAGAACATGTCCGTGAAGTTAGAGGACATGGAAAAGTTTGCTCTTGGGACCAGTAGTATTCTCTGTGAAATGCGGCAGAGGGTTGATGATTTGGTTGAAGAGACCTCTAGACAGAAGCAAAGAGCTACTGAAAATGAGCTGGAACTCAGTCGCGTCAGGAGAGACTTTGAGTCTCTTAAATCGTATGTTACAAGTCTCATTAGCGTCAGAGAAACTCTCGTCTCATCCGAGAAGCAGTTCCAAACAATCGAGAGGCTTTTTGAACGGTGTGTTCTATGCACTTTCCATATTTTCTGAAAAAGCATATCTTGTGTACTTCTTCCTTGCCTGTTTAACTCATTGTGTAGGCTCTACTCTCTAGAATAAGGAACTTTGATTATCATTCATTTTTTTTTGCCTACTCGTTGTTTAGGCTCTAGAACTTGTCTTGGGTAGTTGGTCATCCATTACAGAGCAGATTTATCATTGTTTCCAAGTTTGCATTCATGGCTAGCTGCTTTAGGGGTTATAAACAGAAGTCACCCTTGGGATGAGAGATGAGTGGGATTTTCATCAGGTTTACACTATTCTTAGGTGTTTGATAACGACTTGTTTCAAAAAACTTCATACGAGTCATATTTCCTTTCCTTTTGTTATTGTAAGTTTATGGGAATGTCAATGATGATGAAACAGGCTTGTTGCAAAGACAACGCAGTTGGAAAGCGAGAAAGTGCAGAAAGAAGCAGAGGTTCAGAAACTAATGGAAGAGAATGTAAGACTGACGGCTCTTGTGGATAAGAAAGAGGCACAGCTTCTGGCCATGAATGAGCAGTGCAAAATGATGGCCCTAAGCTCTATATGATGCTTAGAGATGAATATTGCTCTACTTAATCTTTCTTCCACTTGTAACATAAAGAAACTCTTATTTGATACAACTTCCATGTTTGTTGATATCCTAAAGGCAACAAAATATTTGTCCTGGAAGACTCTGTATGTGATTGTACATTCTTAGCACATGAAATTGCGTTATTGTTTGGCTTAACGTAGCTTGCTTCGGGGTTTCGGGTTTTAGGCTTGATAGGATTGGCTGAGACTCGTCAGCTTCTTTATTTAGGTAGAATTGTAAACAGGTGGTTTTGGTCGGACCGAAAAACCGGTTAATGATTGGCGGCTGCACGAGACTGTATGGGCATTCTGTTATATTTCCGTTAATGGGGTTTTGTCTGTAATACATCATTGCTCCAATTTCTTTCATCCACAGAACATGAAGAGCCGTCGTCGCCCATGTTCTCTTCAACAATTTGAAATCCCTGACATGAATTTTCTATATCTATATCATGTGGTAGTCTGGTAGATGAAATTTCTTCACTCATAACTATGAAAATTACGTGATCTTAATTTTTCATGGGGAACTCGCAGTTTAATTTGTCGCGCAGATGCCAAGATTGTATAGTGGCATTTAGATTTTAATATATTTAAAATCATGTACTGTAACATATATCTTTCTTATACATGTCTAAAACGGTGAAGTGTTGCACATGGTGAGTCCCATAACGTTGAAACATCATGTTAACACCAGGTTAATTCTGTATGTGTGCAATTAACATGTGAATATATATTTATATATTCCTCATCATTTATATTTGTGTTTGGGCATATAAATATGAGTCACCACCACTATCTCTTTATCTATTAAGTCAAACAGAGAAGGAAAAACACAGTGAGGCAAAAGAAGAAAAAGATATTCGAGATCAATGGGAGTAGAAAGGGGAAGTGGTAAGGGTCTGAAGCAGATGTTAAAGAGATGTTCGAGTTTAGGGAAGAAGAGCAGCGTCGACGTTAACTTCAACGGCGTCCCCAAAGGTCACTTCGTCGTCTACGTTGGTCACTCTAGATCCCGACATGTCATCCCCATCTCCTTCCTCACGCACCCCATCTTCCAGGTATATACATAAACATGGATCTTGTTGGTCTCATTTATTGCATCTATTTATGTGATATACATATATAAATCTATTATATTCATGAAACAGATGTTGCTGCAACAGTCTGAGGAAGAGTTTGGGTTCTTTCAAGACAATGGCCTAACCATCCCTTGTGATGAACACTTCTTTCGAGCTCTCATTTCCTCCATTAATCCTTAACGAGACAAATTGAAGAAGATCATATATGTACCTACTTGCATGTGTTATGTGTATATCTTTTCTTCCTAAATTAATTAGTTCTCTCATGTATTAATAGTGCATCGATATCATGTCCTTTGAGAGTTGTAGAGTTCACGTTACGTACGTATACTTTTGTTTCAACCTCATTTTCTTGGATATTTCTAAAGCGTTATTTCGCTTCAAGGAGAGAAGAAGCAAAACAAGGACAGATCACAGAACTACATCACAGCTTCTCTATCATTTTTTGTATATTCTGATCGGACCCCCACATTTTTGTCCTTTTGCAATTATCTATATATCCCTAACGTCAACAGATTTTTTCGCCCTCGACACTCATGGACCCTTCTTCACCAAATAGAGAGGCTCACTGGTCATATATAGCGCTCAACAGACGACCAAAATTGTCAAAGTTTGATATTTCATAATTATAATTTTTCAAAATTATGCTATAATTATTATATTATTGTTCATTTGAGAATTCGGCTGAATCCGTAGTTGAATATGTTAATATTTAGATCCAGTACGTACCATTTTCCATATAAATAATTTACTTCACTCCCAAGTAAACGCGCATGTATATGTGTAATACACGACACAAACCCTACCTTGAAAGTAGACTTTTACCCAAGATGGTGTCACAGATAAACCCTAGTCACAAAACAACAATGTTATATAATTGTATTTTCATTATACATATGTTTAAACAAATCTTGGAGGTGGGATGTCACCAGACTCACCACTCACGACCAGGCACCACTACAAAAACACGACAAGACTTTTTCCATATCATATGATTAAGTTTCAGATTAATTTGTTAACCAATAATTTATAGAAGTAAACGTCTTCTACATCTCAAAAATTTCGGACACTTGGCTCCCAAAGTATGATATCATCATGATATTAATATTGGTATCGTATGAGCGGTGACGTAATTGGTGTAGCAACGATAAAATGTTCTTAACAATTGATATTGACTAAAAGTATATACTATTTAAACCACCATCCAATCATTCATATCGCGTTAAGAAAAAACTTGACATAACCGTTTCAGTTTATCGTTATTCCTAAACCACATTACACAACGAGTTTTGGATAAACTCGAAGTCTTTTATATATATTATATATTCATTTATATATTTGGTAACACCAATCACAAAATTATATTATTGGTATAACTATTTAGCAAAATAGAACAGACAAGAAATTTTGAGTTTTAGTTGAGCACAGGTGTAGGGATCACATGTCGGGTGTTCTTTATGTGAGCTTTTTGTGTCCTTCTTCATACAGATGATACAATTATAACCAAATGTACCTTTTTCATACAAATGATTATACTACCCTAAGTCTTTGTTTTCGCTAGATTAGTTCAACTCATTAATGACATAATCAACATTCAACAAAATAGACTAAGCGGTTATGTTTCATTGTTTCTAATTTCACTTTCTTTTTTATTTAATGGAATTAATATCTTCGGTGTTGTTATTCCAGAGATTTAAAAATTTCAATACATTTTTAAAATTATGGTAGAAAAAGAAATTGAACTCCAGTGATATCATTAACTAATTTTATGGATTGTAATAATCCGTCTTTTTCTCCGGCAACAAAATTGACCAACTTCTCAAAACTCTTGGTCCAAGTACTAAAATGATAACCTTGTAGATGGCCAAAAGAAATGTTACGGCAACGGGTGGACCCAAAAAAAAAAAACATGGATGACTGACTAACTTTGGGAAACTTGTTAAACAAGTTATCAGAATTTGGATGAAGCTATTTACCAATAATTTCAGACATGCTTGGTGTTAAATTTTGAGTCATATCGTAGCTGTATTACGATCCAAACTTGAGTCTCTTAGCTCTGGGAAAGTGAGGAGGTGCAACATCAGTCCATAACCTTTTAGAACTGTCGTGAAGATACAAGCAACTCTCGCCCATCCGACACCCCTTGGGCCTGTTAAAATACATGCACGGTTTCTGAATCCTAACCTTTACGATTTTCTTATGATCAACTCTTCCTTTGTAATTGTTAGTTTCAGTTGTTGCCGGTTTGACTGCCCCATGTTCCCTAATGAGGTTCTTGAAGTAGTCTAGATCTTTCACGGGTTTTGCAGAAACCTGATCATCCCGGTTTGTGTTACCATTACGGATTTGAGGATCTGTTTCAGTTCGCGCTGACTCCGGTACCTTATTCATATTCCAAGAGCTGCAAGGGAAAAGGAGTTGGGTCTTTTGTTCTGAGACTACAACATCATCCCCTGTGCTTGGTTTCAAGGGAGCAGCTGTGTAAGAATCCTCAACTTTGATCCCAGAAGACAATGGATAGTTGTGAACAACCGGGGTGGGTTTCTGGAGGGTAAGGTTCATTGAGAGAGCACTGGACATGGGCTGATTGGGTTTGGGGAGTGGAGGATCTGTAGCACTGGACTGAACCGAAACAGGTACATTATGTGGCGCAACATTTCCAGGCATGGGAGGTGGGTTTCTGTCCATGGTTGTGGAGGTGACATGTTGAGGAGCAAGTCTAGGTTCGGTGATGTCAGTGTTTAGACTGTTATTTGCAGTTTCAAGTGGTTTACCTTTCATGCCATTGATCAAGTTCTCAACGATTTTGGGGTCACTGAGTAACTTGACAAGTAAATCAGGATCGACCTGAGAGCCCTGTTCCTTAGTTAAGGCAGACAAAGCTGCAGAAGCAAGAAGACTTAACTCTGGTCCAAGTCCAGAAACAGCTGCAGGAGCTTCGAAACTGTGGGAAGATTCAGCAGCAGCGTCACGTTCATCTTCAACGTGAGTGAGAGGGATATTAGGAGTTTTGCCGTCGTCATAGTGTTCTTCTTCAACAGCTAGTGTGAGCGAAGGACTAGAAGAAAACAGAGAGAATTTGATAAGTGGAAAAACATGACATGGCACAAAAGCAAATCCTCAAATGATAAAATTACCGAGAAGGGATCACAGAGCGATGTGGATAGAAAGCTTCCAAGACTTTAGAAATCCTAAGATTCTCAGAACGAGTCTCGATGCTTTTTCCACCACTCCCAACAAGCAAAGCATCATCGAGGACAAACTATTTTGGCGGCGAATAAAGAAAGACAGTGAGAGTTATATAAAAACAAGAAGGGTCACATTGTTTGCAATTCAAGAAAAGAATTATACCAATGGTGGGCGTTTCCATTTGATCCGAGGAATGTGTGAGATGATTCGCTTCGTTGCATAATCAGTAGCTTCAAAACCAGGTGGAAGATTCGATGCAACTTTAACGGGACAATCATCACTAAGAAACAACTTTACCTGTCCAAATCCTTTACTTAGTTAGTAACCAAATGCGTGTGTACTCAGCAGCCACAAAGTCCTTTTTTTTACATGAGTTATATATATAAGGGGAGTCCTACATGTTTCACTATTTCAGGAGGAACACAATCTTTCTAAAATTAGTGACCACATTGGTACATTGTTCTTCTTTTTTTTTGGGATTTCTTGCTGTTTATGTCCCTACTATGTAAAGAAGATTTCATAACATCAAGTCATCAACATTCAGGCACACAAAATTAATTAATTAGATTCGCCATTACCAGAAAAAAAAAAAAAAAAAACGTCATCTTATTAAAGTTTGTTGCTTTGACGGTGACTTATGGAAAAGGTTTTATCTTTGTGTAAATTTAAAATTAAGAATAATTAATCAAAAGCAATCAATCAAAATCAATTCGTTTGTTAACTGTCCGATTCCAACTTTGATAACTGGTAAGTCCGAACCGAACAATTACAAATTTGCAGGTAAGAGAAGAATAAGGAACAAGATTGGGTCGACGAAGAAGACGACGGGTTGGCTATACCTGACAAAGCATACTATCTGATGCCCACGATACTCTCCCTTTCTTCGTTTTCTTCATCATTACTATTTCTCTTACAAAAATTCAATCGCAAACTCTTTCTAAAGTCTATTCACTAACCACTTTCTCAGATTCTATACGAAACGAGAAATCAGATGTTAGACCAAACTCGACAATGAGAAAGACAGATATGAATAAGAAGAGAGGCGTCGGCGATACGTTTTGTGTTCTGTGGGAGAGATAGAACAGAGAGAGAGAAAACCCTAACCACACTTTTTATGACTTTTTGACTTTCCCAGTGGAGAAAAATAAATACTATCAAATAGAGAGGCGCTGATTGGCTCCCATTCCTAATCGTTTTTTTTATTACTTTCACCGATTTAATTTCCACCACTCATATTCTTTTAATATTCACAATTACTCCTTTTAACGTTACGTGTTTTTTATTTTTACGCTTTCATTTTTGAATTTTGAATCTAATAAATAGGACATGCAAGTTGAGATCGTGTGGGGAAAAAAAAAAATCAATGGTTATTATAAGGCCGAGTATAATATAACTAAATGGGTTAACTTAAGGCAAATTACTAAAGTCCACAATGATGTTTAGTCTGAACGCAACCCGTAGAGCTATATATATATATAAGCCCAATAAAATTAGCAGTAATTTAAAGCCCATCTTGGCCCAATAGATAGTAAAATATTCGTAATCGGTCAACGCTTGCCGGCGATTTGCCATACAAGTACAACTTTACGTAGCCATACAGATTCACCTTTAAAGTTTACAGAAGTAACCCTCTCTCTCTGTCTTCTTCGTCCTTGGGCTTTATTATATATAAGTCATCGAATCAGTTGACGCTAAAATCAAAAACAGAAAGCGCGACGTGCCCAATCATTTCTTCTGATCCGATCTGACTCTGCACCCACCCATCAATGGCCTCCAGATCTCTCAATGGCGATTCCGACATTGTGAAGCCGAGGAAGATTGCACTGGTCACCGGAATCACTGGCCAAGATGGATCTTACCTGACCGAGTTCCTGCTCGAGAAAGGCTACGAAGTTCACGGCCTCATCCGACGATCCTCCAATTTTAACACTCAGCGACTCAACCATATCTACGTTGATCCCCACAACGTCAACAAAGCTCTCATGAAGCTCCACTACGGTGATCTCTCTGATGCCTCCTCCCTCCGCCGTTGGCTCGACGTCATCAAGCCTGACGAGGTCTACAACCTTGCTGCTCAGTCCCACGTTGCCGTCTCCTTCGAGATCCCTGATTACACTGCTGACGTTGTCGCTACTGGAGCTCTTCGTCTCCTGGAGGCTGTCAGATCTCACAACATTGACAATGGCCGCGCCATCAAGTACTACCAGGCTGGCTCTTCGGAGATGTTCGGGTCAACTCCTCCTCCGCAGTCAGAGACCACGCCCTTCCATCCGAGATCTCCCTACGCTGCGTCCAAATGCGCTGCTCATTGGTACACAGTCAATTACCGAGAGGCCTACGGTCTGTACGCCTGCAACGGAATCCTCTTCAACCACGAGTCACCTCGCAGAGGCGAGAACTTCGTGACTCGGAAAATCACTCGGGCCTTGGGAAGGATCAAGGTCGGATTGCAGACCAAGCTCTTCCTGGGAAATATACAGGCTTCAAGAGACTGGGGTTTCGCAGGAGACTACGTGGAAGCAATGTGGCTGATGCTGCAGCAGGAGAAACCAGATGACTATGTGGTTGCAACTGAGGAATCACACACCGTCAAGGAGTTTCTGGACGTGTCTTTCGGGTACGTGGGGCTCAACTGGAAAGACCATGTCGAGATCGACAAAAGGTACTTCCGGCCCACGGAGGTCGACAATCTGAAAGGAGACGCAAGCAAGGCAAAGGAAATGTTGGGGTGGAAGCCAAAAGTAGGGTTCGAGAAGCTGGTGAAGATGATGGTGGACGAAGACCTTGAGCTGGCCAAGAGGGAGAAAGTGCTCGCCGACGCTGGTTACATGGACGCTCAGCAGCAACCTTGATATGGGGAGGTGGCAAAGAAGAGTAATCATTATCTGCTTTTTCATTGAAATGTAATTTTGTTTCATTTGTTGTTGTTCTCTTTCGTTGTTTCAAGTTGTTCAACTCCATACACTGCCAATCGTCCATTGTGGATTTTGTATCAAAAGGCAAACAAAGCATATTTATTACATATGAATTTTCCCCTTATCAGAACAATGGTTTCTTACTGGTCACAAGCGATTGTACAAATCGAAAAGCCTAAAGATGAAATGACAAAAGAAAACAATGATTTGTAACAAAAAGATCAATCAATAGCATCATCATGCATCTATGCAAAATCAGAGGAGATCAGAAAGTATGCTGTAGAACTACACGTATTCGATTCACCAATCTAACTACCATTAAGAGTATTTACTCTTATGCCTCGGGTTTAGAAGACAGAGTTGTAGTAGTATTTATACTGACCGAATCGGGAGATGCAAGAGAAAAAGGCGCCACTGTGGACCTCAGAGATTCAGGTCCCTCAGAATTAATTCTCTTACATAATGTATCGCAGTTGCTGATCACCTCTGTCAATCTTCCTTTAAGCTCCCCGAGCTCCACCTGCAAACCATGAACTAGAAATATGTTCCACATATATAAGATCAGTGGATAATGCAGTCCAGTGGCAAATCCATCTCTATCTTAATCTACGCTACAATAATTACCTTGAGATAAATGCTGGGCAGTTGTCCTCATTGCAGAAACAGAGTGGTTAAACCTCTGTAAAAGTTTAGTCGCCAAAGCATCTGCGACTTCTATCTTGTTTTCTATATCTTCCTAAAGACATGATGCAACATATTAAAATTCATTTCCCTTTAATTGCTACACCTAAAGACATCATAGTGATGCAAACCAAGATTTCAGACCAATGAACACTTGTAATTTTCAGTTTCAATTCACTAAACCATAAGAGCAAAAGAAAGTAGAACATCTATACTTGATTTTTTTTCTTTTTTTTCCAAAAAGAAAACATTCCTTTGGCACCACACTTGCAAACCAAAAGCTCAAAAAACTTACACTATCTTAGTGTCTGTTTCAATTTAAGAGAACCCTTAGGAGTAGCCTGAAGTCTAGTTTAAGTTCTCGGCTAATAGCAAAAATTTCTTAAAGACTGCACTCATATACATACAAAAAAAGGCAGAAAGAGAGACCTGTCTCTTGGTAATTTCTTGAGCTTTGTTCTCTTGCCATTCTCGGTAAATGGAGAAGAGCTCTACAAGTATTTGAGGATCAACCGTATCTGGGAAACAGTTGACAACAAAGGCAAAAAATTAGAGTTGAAAAAAGGAGACTTGTAGATGAATGAAAATATCTTTTCATTATGAAGCTTTAACAGTAAACGAATACATTAGCAAAAACAAAAAAAGTCCAAAGATATGTCTTCTTCTATGAATAAATTGTCTTCCACACAACAAACGATCAATCATTTTGAACATGTTACATAAAAACAGCAAGTCCTCTTCCTAAACTCAGTTGAGCAAACTAATCAGATAGGTATAAAACTCACTGGAAGAGGAACTGGATAGAGCTTTTCTCACTAAGATATCTGTTAAGCTACTTTCCGTGGGAGGAGACTTCAATATTGGCCTACTCTGCAATTATCATATTTTTAAGCAAGAGCAAACATGTTCAATCGAAAAAACATTGAAAAGGGAAAGACAAAAGAGGAGTAGTAGTAACTCACTACTGTGAGAGCTTTAAGATTCTCGAGAATGGGATCGACTATTTCTGATCGATGAGATATAGTCGTAATCACATCACCTCGATTTTCCTGAGAATCCATCAAAAATTGAATAAATCAATCTCGCATATATAATAGACCCAGGAAGATGCCTGGAGAATCAAATCGCGATATATCAGTTACCTGAGAGCCTAGCAGAGTTGAATCTGATGCTCCCATTTGCTTCACAGACTCCGATTAGGGAATTTTATTCAAGGAATCAGCAGTTCCGTTTTGGGAGAAATCTGGAAACGCTCGTAGCAAGGTTTTCTCAACTCCGCCAAGGAGAAGGAGGAGGAGACCGCAATATGACGTTTCGCGCATGTGCAAGACAACAGCGTGCCGTTTTAAACCCCCAGTGACGACAATGTGTTAAAACAAAAAACGCCAGCTCGTTGGATATTCAATGGGTAGGACTAGGAGACAAAGCATGAGTAACACAAAGCCATGCTTCACCACGCATGGTAGACAAAAGCCCATTTTATTGGGCCCACCTTGAGCCCACTTCTTTATTAAATATATAAAAATATAAATCACCGTAATTTGAACGTATATTTTCGAGTCACTAATACATTATACGAAACAAACTGAGTAAGTGTAAAGCCCTATATATATCTTCTTATTCGATTCTCACCTTCTATTTATCCATCGAAATCAATTCCTTCGGTGAATTATTACGACCATATATGTAAATCCAAAATGCGACGACGTTTCTAGTGCATGCATGCATAGGAAAGCCTTTTTTAGTCTTCTCCACTCATCAAAAATTGAGACGCCACGAACTTATCTAGATATCTCCAGTCAGTGATCCTCTTCTCGGAGCTCATGTCATCTTTCCGGCTACTGTTCTCAGAAAAAGTAGTACTATGGGGAGTTATTTCCGACGGAAGAGAGGGGCTCTCGAGCTGAGGAAGCTGGGAGAATTGATCATCATCGATGCATTGAAGGTACATAGATCCGAAATCTCCATCCTGGACGTGACTGGCCTCGGAGAGTAGTTCTTGCTTGAACGGTGTGGCGGTAAAATCAGGATTATGTCTGGCTCGCTTGTCGAGAGGTTCCAAGAGAGTGGCGTCGTCGTAGAATAAGCAGTTCGGATCCCAAAGTTGCCTCCTTTTTGTTGGGATGGTCGTTCGTTTCTTAAATGCTCTACACACTACCCATCCTTCTTCCTGCTTCACCATTTAATCTAGCTAGATCAATCAGAATGTGTGGCGCTATAAGTGAATAAGATTCCGAATTACCTGTGGAGGAGAGTTCTGGTGTGACTCGAGGCTGTAGTATTCGTGAATGATCCAATCGGACTTTTGGCCATTAGGCGCTCGACCTCGGTAAAAGACAAGCGTTTTTCTCATACCGATAAGTTTGGAGTTGAGGTAAACCGCCTTGTCCCGGCCCGTTGCTTTCCAGAAACCGGCCACGGTGGCTCGGTTTGTCCTAGTCCCAGTCGGATACTTCTTGTCTCTATGGCTGAAGAAATACCACTCCGTTTGCTCCTCGTACCCTATCCTACATCTCTCTACACGTATCACATTTAGGTTACATATTACTCTTTCGAGCTACACAGTATAGTTGCTTACATGTGTAGGTGGTATCGTTTAAATCATAATTCATAAATTAACCCTAACTTCTAAAACTTGACCTCTCTAGATGTAGCCTTATATGTAGGGTCACTCGGGCACATAATTCATAAATTGCACATATAAAAGACGGAACCAATTATATTATATGAACGATTGATCACATGAATAAACATTGGTATCGAGAAGATATAAGAGAGACAGATAGAGAGAGATAGATATATAATATACCTTGTAGATCCCATGGTTCGATCTTGTAAAGATCAATTTCTCTGATAACGTCGAGATCAATCCTCTGGGAGGCGATTTTCTTCTTGAGATAATATCCGACAAGTTCTTCATCTGTCGGATGAAACCTAAATCCAGGCGGTATACTACACGAATAATCTTGATCAACCTTCATCATATTGATAGTTATTTTCTAGGATTTATTTCGCTGCGGTTTCTTCTTGATCTTAGAAAGATCGATCATAGAAGAAACCCGATCAACCGACTCTATCAAGGGAAAAACAATAGAACGAGAGTCTTATTGAAGATGTTGGTTAGGTATAGGAAAAGAGAGATATGGACCGTCCACTTGAACGATGACATGTGTGTTTAGACTTCAGAGTGTAATCATATGTTCATTTCGCGTTGGCGTAATTCACCATCACTCTTTCTGTACATATATGCACATTTATATACAAGATACACAAAAATATATGTTAGAAGATATGAATCTACAAATTAATATATATATATATATATGAAACGAAGTAATGATTATGTTACAACTTAGAATGGAGACATATGAAAAGGAGATTAAAAAAAAAGGTGGGTGGCTCCGTTTTGAGAGAAACGGGAGAGAGAAGCTGTGATTATCATCATTTTGTTTTTGTGTTACTTCATGCTCAAAATGATGTCTCCTTCAACAATCCTGTATTCTTTATTTTATATCATATATTCGTTTCCTCTTTATATATGTATTTAAAACACTCCAAATTATGAAAAGAATGACTATTGGAAATACTGAAGCTCGATGGTACGCGCGGTTGTAGTGCTACATTTTCAATTACAATCTGACGTTATGTGTCAAATGTGCTGATGTAAAACTTGTTTTGTCTGTTTGTCGTTAATTCTAGGGTCAGCACTCTGATCTCTGTGTTTGACAAAACAACTACATATTTCTCTCTCACACTTGATCTCACGCCTACAATACGATATGTATGTATTTTTACCTATAAAGCTAGTTACGTTGGTGAAGCGATGACCCGATCAAGTATATAACTTAATGTTAATTGGATACAATTCCTGCCTTTTTTTCAGCCAAAACCAAAAGGTTATATATGTAGAGGATGTTAGAGATGAATAGAGATTAAGATTTTTAGATGAAAAAGACATGCAATTGATCTTATATAAAGCATGCTTTAAGCAAGAGATCATATGTGTTTGAAAGGTCATCGGGTCATAAAAGAGGAATGTATACTGTATACAGTTTTAGACTTGACTTTGTGAGAATTGGACATTGGAAAATTGTGGAGCCCCTCCGTTTGCGCATGGTTTTTATGTAATTCTTTGGGAGTCAACTACTAGTAGTACAGTAGACTAGTAATGGTAGTAGTAAAGGGTTATATTTGTCATTTTGAACGCGGCTGTTGAAAACAATGCCAAGAATGTTCGGAAAGAGAGGTGAAGTGGAACACACGTAGCCGAATAGTATTGGTTAAACGGTTAAGTTCTTTACGTAGAAGGGTGAGGGCAACAAAGAAGCGAAGGGTTTGAATGGGTCTTAGCAAATTAACATTTACTAGAAATAAAAAAATAAAAACGTTAATGGACTCCAAATTTGGCGGTGGTAAAAAATCAGATATGAACCAGCGCATTGACAAATAAACGTGATTTATTAATCATGCTCTGGTTTGAAAAGGAAGTAATTAATATCAATTTCCTTATTCTTTAAATTATGCATATAACAAAAATAATTTCAATGCAACCATTATGAATTGGGATTACATGATTGAAAATCATTCACTCTATACACACTCCTAACCCCAAATCAATAAAACCTCTAGTCTTAGTGTTTTGACTTTAGCCGCTCATAAATATCTGAGAATGATGATATATATATATGCGTTTTTATTTTAAACTTTTTGTTTGGTATTTAAGAAGGAATTGTCCCGGCTTAACATTTCTATCTATGACTAGATATTAACCCGCGGTATACCGCGAGCCTATATTTTTATTAAATAAAAAATAATTGAATAATTTTTAGGATGATTTAATAAATTTATGCTATTGTTTGATTTAAATGTATAATTCACCGCGAGACGAAATTTTATAACTCAAATTTTAAAGTTTTAAGTTGTATTTGTTTATTTTGTTAAATGTTTAATATTGTATAATTGTATTTTGATTGTTGTTTCTCGGATTTCACCCGTAGTACACCATCCCATATTAATATCGAATCAAACCCGTCAATTCTAGAATTTCACCCGTGGTAGTATTTAATTGTATAATTATATTTTAATTGTCATCGTAGGATTTCACTCCTAATTCTATCGCAAATTATTATCAACCCAAACCAGTCAATTCTAAAATATCACCCGTAGTACACCATCCCATATTAATATCGAATCAAGCCCGTCAATTCTAGGATTTCACCCGTGGTAGTATTTAATTGTATAATTATATTTTAATTGTCATTGTAGGATTTCACTCATAATTCTATCGCAAATTATTATCAACCCAAACCAGTCAATTCTAAAATATCACATGTAGTACACCATCCCATATTAATATCGATTCAAACTCGTCAATTATAGGATTTCACTTGTGGTAGTATTTTATTGTATAATTATATTTTGATTGTCATTCTAAGATTTAACTCCTAGTTCTATCGTAAATTCTTATCAACCCAAACAGTCAATTATAAAATTTCACCCGTAGTATAAAGTTTAAATATTTATAATGTTTAAATTTCTTATAAAAGAATCAAAATGTGTTTTAAAAAAATTAAAGTTTTAAGTTTTTTTTTTTAATATTGTTAATTTTGTTTAGTGTTTAAGATTATATAATTATATTATGATTGTTATTATATGTTTTTTTCCATAGCATACTATCCCATGTTATTATCCACTCAAACCTGTCACACCATATAACCCCGTCCCGTGAAATTAAACACAAATTTGTCATTTTATTATAAATTTCAAATATTTATAAAATTAGAAACTTCAAAAAAGATTAATATTGACCCAAACTTCATCATTGAATTTTGAGTGTTATATCTAAGATTTCTCTCGCAGTATATCGTCCCGTATTAATATCTTTTATATTGTTTAAATTTCTTGTAATATTTAATTTATAATTTTTTAAACTTTTTAAAGTTTCAATTTTTTAAAATAAATAACCCTAGTAAACAAACTATTTTAATTTTGGACACCTCATAAATCAAGTTTCATGCTCATTCGTAATCGAAATCATTTTGGTCTTTTTTATAGTATGGCTCTTGACCATTGTCCAATTTTTTTAAGCGATATGGGACATTCTAAAATCGTAATTATTATCCACCCAAACCCGTCCTACCATATAACCCAGTCCCGTGAAATTAAACATAATTTTGTCATTTTCTTATAAATTTCAATATTATAAAATTTGAAACTTAAAAAAATACAATATCGACCCAAAATTCATCATTGAATTTTGATTGTTATATTTAAGATTTTTCCTGTAATATATCATCTCGTATTAATATATTTTTTATATATTTATAATGTTTAAATTTCTTGTAAAATTCAATTTATAATTTTTAAAACTTTATAAGTTTTAAAATTATAAATATTTAAAGCATTTTTTAAAGATAAACTTTATAAAAAGTTTTTAAAATTATAATATTTAACTTTTGATAAAGTTATAATATTTATAATTTCTTGAAACATTTTAAAGTTTCAATTCTTTAAAATAAAAAAATCCGAGTAAAATCGGATAACTATTTTAATTTTGGACGCCTGATAAATCAAGGTTCCTGCTCATTCGTAATCAGAATCATTTTGGTCCTTTTATAATATGGGTCTGAATCATTGTCCAATTTTTCTAAGCGATGTGGGACATTGTACACATATTATTTCTTCATAGGTTGAATAATATATGTCCGTTTTAAAAAATTTGAATTACATCATATTCAGAAAAAAATTAATATTTTATTAATTATATATATTTTATATAAATTCAAAATAAATAAAGTATAAGATCAAATAAAATTGAAAGAAGAATTATATATTTATGTTTAAATTAGGTAGAAATATTTTAGGAAATTAGTTAAGGTAAATAAGAAATATTGTTAGTTTAGAGATATTGTTTATATTAAATTTGGTAATTAAATCATTAATTTTCGTTTTTAATTATTAGTTTTTAGGTAACTTTTCCAAAAATTAATGTTATCCAATATCAGAACAGAATTAAACATGTTATCCAGGATCCGAACAGAGTTAAACCGGGTAAAACCCACCCATTTGAATTAATTGTTGAATTATGGCTCAAATCTTCAACATTATCTTCAAAAATCCCCTCCAAAAATGTATATATAACTGTCGTGAATTGTTTCTTTCCCAAAGGACTCTGTGTTGTTGCCTTTAGGTTTTATGCTGTTTTAGGGATTATAGCTTTTATATTCCTTTGAGGGTAACGTTTTATTTTTGTGAAACTTTAGAGGTTGGTTTCATCAAAATCTGATTTTCCATTTCCATGCCTATCATTAATAATCGTAACGCCATTAAACGGTCCCGTACGACGATCATAATCAGATATACGAGATACGAAGATTGGTAAAGAAACAGAGTAGATGCGCTAATCACAGAAAAGAAGCCACTACCTTCAAATTCACTAATTGTGAGAGACGATTTAAATCAACAGGATCAGAGAGAACAAAATATTTGGTAAGATTTGTTTCGTGGTCTTTGTATACAGTAGTTACAAAAAGGAGAGGGACAAAACGCTGCGTTTCCAAAGACTAGATTTCTTGGGACGTGGTGGTCTGAAAGCATAGTTGACGCCAAACATCTCTGTGGAAGTCAACTTCATGTCCACGAACCCATTGAGCTTACCAACGAGGGAGGCGCTCTCTCGGACATGACCCATGTCTTTGTAATCCGACCAGAGACGACGCGCCAGCTGGACCCGTCTGTGATTCGTGTTGAGCCCAATGCCCCATCTCAAGAACAAGTTCTCTCTCTCTTCTTTCGACAGTTTCCTCTGCATCAGCTTGCTCAGCTTATACCTCTCCCTCGTCAATGCCCTCGTGCTGCTTGTTTTTATATATATTACATTACTTTAGTGTCTTACTAAACCAAAAATTAACGAGGTAACAAAAAAAGATACAATGTGACTTTACCAGGAGATTAGGGTCATATTGTTGCCATCGTTGCTATTTTGGGCGAAAGATTCTCTGATGTACTTAAGTCTACGGAGCTCTACCTCCAAGTACAAGCAATCTTTCTGATCTCCTCTGAACAGAAGGAAGAAGTAGCTTCTGTGTGCCATTGAGACTTTACACACGTGCCATAGCTCTATTATCTCCCTCTGTAGCCTCTTGAACTCCACTGGCCAATTCAAGGCCGTGTCTAAGTAGTCTTGTATTGGGTCCATTGCTGCGTCCTTGAAACTCTTCGTTGAATTCGAGGCCAAGAACTTCTGTTCCCTTTCCTCCATCTGCCCACACATGTCAGATCAATCACACATACTAATTAGGTGATTTATCGAAAGCAAGTAAAGCAAAACTAACCGATCGATGAATGATTTGCTTGTCTTTTTGAGCAGCAGTCTCCTCTGTTCTGTCCTGGCTTATTGAAGCTCTACCACTTGTCTGGAGCTCAAACACAGAAGCATCAGATGGCCGAAATGGTGATTCATTTGGCGACATTTCGTTGCTGACACCATGTGAAGCAGCATCCACCGTTTGAGTGTCACTCAAGCTTCTCTCGAACCAAGTTGTTGGCATGCTCCTCCCACTAAACTCATCCTGCAACAATCTCTGGTTCTTGATGTCGCACATTGTCAAGTTTCTCTCAGCTGTTTTGATAAATTCTTTGTCGTACCAGCTTGGCGGTGTATCAGCATCTTTCTCTAACCAAGAGGAGGAAGGGCTCGATAATAAGCTTGGTCGGCAGCTTCGACTTCTAGTCAGCTTCATTCCTCTGAAAAGTTGTGAATCTCTCTCCATAATCCAAGAGAAAGGCTTTTCAGGAGAGGGAGTGATAAGGGCTGGAGGTGTTGAGATTCTACTCAGGTTAGACATGCTTGTATCAAACTCATCAGGTGAACATTCCAAATCACACAATGCAGGATTTTTTGTGAGGTTGCTTTCTTGTTTTGGTTCAGGAGAAGCACCACTGACTTCCTTTACTCTTTCTTCTTCTTCTTCTTCTTCGTTTTCAGCTTCTGTGGGATGTTGTAAGTTCTTTGTCTCTGTCACACATACTGCTTCTTCTGTCGGATGTTGTAAGTTCTTTGGCTCTGTCACAGATACTGGTTCTTCTGCAGTTACAGCCTCGTATTTGTCTGGACTGCTCTCCGGCATATTTTCCACTGGACCTATACTAATATCTGACTTCTCTGTTTCTATGCACCGAACTTCCCTGCAGTTATCCTCAGAATTTCCGTCAGTGTGTTCAGCCATTTCATAAAACCGTTCCTCCTGAACATGAGGTTCTTCTATAGCTTCCTCTTTGTGAACATGAGATTGGTCTACAGTATCTGTCACGTGAATATCATCAAGTGGAACCTTAAGGAAAGGAGTTACAAACGCAAGCTGTTGCGGACTACTTGATGCAGAATCTATCCTGAAATCTGATAGCTGAAAGACATTCTCTTCATAACTATATTCAGTTGATCGTGGAGATATACTGGAACGGTGAGCTGATATAGGGCTCAGTGGTGTTGTATTCTCAGAGTCCCATGTCCTGCGCACCCGCAGCTTGGGGTATTGATGTTCCATCAGAACCTGGACAAAAGCGAATCAATAAGCAGTAAAAGGATATATATATCCACGCTCAGTAAAATTAACAAGTGAATATAACATACATTTAACCCTTCTGTTTCTGTTGATAGCGTCTCTTTTTCTTGGTTTTTTTCTTCTTCAACCATTCGTCGAAGATCCTTAATCTCGGAACGAGCTTGCTCTAGTTGTTGTGCTAGTTGGAATACCTCTTTCTTAAGCTGTAGGAAAAAGGATAGATCATAACTCAAACCTCCAAACTATAGATCACTTGGATTGGGAGCAATAAAAAACGATAAACGCAAGGAAAAGGTAAGTGTAGCTGCAATACCAAGGAAGATGATTGCTATAATAGTGAATTCATGGTACTACCTATTTTCTAAGATTTCAAAAGGGTGATTGGAGTACATCCAGCTACCTTTTCAACCTCAAGGTCTTTCTCCGTCAGTAATGCAGTTGTGTCAGAAACAATTGAAGCCTGACTAGGGCTTCTCAACTCACTTTCCAGTTTAGCCAACTCCCTCTGCAAGTGCTTTACTAAAGCTTTATCAGACATGACAACATTGACTTGTGCATTTGTTGTCACCTCCTTTGCGCAGCTTGCAAATAACAGTGTGTTTCTTGATTGTTCAACATGGATTCTCGCAGGACTCATAGTGCAAATTATGGCAGTTCTTGCATTTCCTCCCAAAGAAGACTGAAGTATGCGTGTCAGTTTTGAATCTCTGAATGGAATGTGCCCAGTTTTTTCTTTACTGCATGAAGTAAACCACATAAGCAAGTTACTAAGCTATTGAATCGTAAAAAAGAGAGCCTTATTCATAGGAACTGATCAAAGGTAAAAAGAAGAACAATACAGCAAACTAACATAAACAAGGTAAAAAGGTGATAACAGATGTATGTAAGCCACGTTTGAGCCAGAGAAGTTGATTTTCAAGACAGAAAGTGGCTGCTCAACAATATTAATAGACCAGGAAATTTACTTTCAAGCTCAAAGAACAGGTATTAATCTAAGGTGGCACAAAAAAAGAAAACTTTGAGGAAGCTAAGTGCTTACAAGCTTACCTTAGCTTACGGATCACAGTTCCCAGTGTTAACAAACTTCGGTTTATATGACAACCTTCTTTTAACCTTGTGCCGGCTGATAATGATTGAGACGCACGTTCACTTCCAGCAAGATCAATGAAGTTCTGCACGACAATTATTTACTCAATGGATCCCCTTCAACTGATATTTTAGCAGATTATTTGATGGGAGGTTCAAAGATATGTACCACTGTCGCTGTTAGAGTACTAAACTTATCATTGGTAGAAAATTCACGAGCTATGCTTTCTACTGTCTGTAAGAAGGTAAGAGTGCAAAGATATAAGTTTTAAAACATGATGAAGAAGGCAGTGTTGAACCATATATAGAAATCAACAAGATGCCTTACCAATCTCAAAATCTGATGAGACCGGGAGCTAACTTCATTTAGAGCTGTCTCACCAATTTGCCTTTGTGCTGCAAATGGTTAAAACACTTGTCAATGTTGTTGCAAAACATCACTAGTATACCATTATTGATTATCTATACCTTTGCAGACAGATAGGAGCTCCTTGAAATGATTCCAGTCTCGCAGAGTTTCCTCTGTGAGTTTCTCAACAACTGTCCCTTTCTGTCAAAAAGAAAAAGCCCAGCATGAGAAATTGCAAAAAGATCAGTTCTACAAAATAAAAGAAAGTATCATATTTACCTCAGGGTCATCTAAAAGTCTGAGTGGACTAGTATCTGTACTTAAGAGATCTCTTACAGACTCATTGTAGATCTCCATAGCAGAGAACTTAAGAATGAATTCTCTTTCCTTGTGCTGCAGAAAGCAAATACACAACTACATAATGGGCTCGGAAGTAAAGTAGTAAGATATAAGGATAATGTTTGCTTTCTTTACCTTGTCAATGTAGCCATATATATCAACCAAGGCGCAGTCAGTAATTCCGCTCATAGTGTACGTCTTTCCACTGCTTGTTTGCCCATATGCGAATACACTAGCTGAAAACAATGCATTTGAATTATATATGCAAGACAAGGGGAGAGAAAGAGTAGTAACGCAGAGGGAAGGATGACAAACCATTAACGCCACTGACAACAGAGAAAGCGACTTCCTTTGCCCCTTGTTCATACACCTGCCTTGTACAACACTCAGGGCTAAACACTCTGTCTAGAGGCAGAGAAAAATCTCAGTAAGATAGAAAGAAGGATGAGCTATGTTGCAGAAAGGGTACAAACAAACAAAGACGAATGTCTCTTACCAAATGTGTAAGCAGAAGGATACATGGAACGCTCGGAGATAGAAAGATGACTCCTGTAAATGATGGTAGTATTGTTGATGCACTCCCAGTCAGGGACATCATTCCTAAACTTTTCCTTGTCGTTTAAAGGTCGCATACGAACAGAAACATAGATCTTTTCCTGGGTGCCGCTTGGTCCTAGCATCTGATCATCATCTTCTGTAGTCATCTTCTACCCTACCTCTACCACAAAGGAAACAATGACAACAACATTATATATATATAGAGAGAGAGATAGAGGCAAAGTCTGTAATATGAGAGACAAACACGAATAATTGTAATCAACAAGTCAATGATTGCAGCTGGAAAGTCCAGTCAAATTCCAAAGCAAAGTCAGAAAACCAAGATTCCTTAGTCATAGAAGTGTCTGAGATAGAGACAAACACAAGCTCAAATAATAAAAAAAGATATAAGGAGGAGAGGAATTGGAGTTATATGGAGATAATTGGTCCCCTATAAGAGCAGTCTGTCAAAGTGTTGTTACATAAATTACAATTGCCTAATTAAGAGGCTATAAATATTATAATTGCATTTGCTAGAAAACAAAACAAAAACTAATGAATGAAATGAATAATTACCTTAGAAGAAGAAGAAGAAGAGGGGAGGACTTAAGAAGATGATATATCACAGCCTCTTCTGTAGAAAGTTCGATCTGGCTCTCTCAAGGAATCACATGTGCAGTGAATTATTCGTCCTTGTTTCAAAGACACCTACCTACCTGCTTCCAAACAACAACAATCCAAATTACATTTAGCCCCTTAATAAAAAACAGAATCATCTGGAAATTGTGACATGCATTTGCTATAGCATGAACCTCTAAGCTTGGGTGAGGAGAGGAGGATAGCCGATAATCATTTATAAAAAAGGGACAATGACTCACAATGGACCTTCAAATTCGACGATTACACATCCGGAAGCGTAAAATTAGCCGGCATTCAAACAAATTTCATACCTCAGAGGACGTGCGTAGCTCCGGATGCCCTATAAAGTATAAACCCCAAGAAGGAGATCCAGGGGAAGCGACGAATTTCTCCTAGTATCTCTCTCTCTCTTCGTGGACAAATCAGCCTTTCAATAATCGGAAATGCACAACAGCTCTTGTAATCGTTGTTAATGGCGTTTTCTGCACCGTCATCGTTGTGAGATTTTTGCAATCTGGCAAAATCCTCCTTCCCTCTGCTCTCTCATTCCATTTATTATTATTAGCCTTCTCCGACTTGGAAACTGCCGCGCTAAAGAAAGCTCATATTATTTATTTTGTACCTACCTGCCATTAACTAGGCATCTTTCAACCTTTTTACCCCTATCTGCCATTAACTAGGCATCTTTCAACCTTTCGCTGTATCTGTTTAATACATTCCCAAACTTTTTCCAACCAAATATTTTTGTTTTTCCAAAACATTTACCTCAGATTAATTAGCTCATCGTTTTCCTGTACCGACTCATTGGCAATTTACATCATTTCTACTTGACCTAATCACCTATCGATGATCTTAGTAGCACATCACAATCACAATGAAACTTGTAATATGCTTTTGCAAGCAATATGATTCATTCTTGATTCTTCTACCAACTAACATTACTTTTCCTTTCATTTATCTATCGTTAAGGATTTATAGCCTTATAATTAATACTAATAATTTCTTACAAAAAATTATACACACAAATTTAAAAAGAAAAACAGAAAACACACAGCACATGGGTGTTCCGTTTTTGTGCCTTTAAATAATGCTATATCGCTGAGGCAATGCATGTGCACTTCTCTTTTACTTACTTACACCCTAAGTACATTTACATAAAGAAGAGCTTTGATGCCCACTTTAACATTTGCATTATAATGTAACAATGACGGGTTTCATTTTTCCAAACTAGTTTAAGAAAGTTACTTGAATTTTTTTTTTTTTAATGCCTCGTTGTTTTATCAATTGTTTTGACAAAAAGAGTCTAAACCAGGGTAATTCAAGTTAGGATTTATTGGATACAGATGTTGGTTCATGCATGAATACTAATCTATATCGTGGTCGGTAGTTGAAGTATTGAAGAGACTTGTGTTTTTTGTATCGTTTAATATTGAAAGCAATGCAATAATTTGTATTATTTATTAATTACATGATGGGTATTCTTTTTAAAAAAGAAAAAATCGTTCTATAATTCCGTGACAGTGTACACTATATACACTACAAAATTAACGTCAAAGTGGATCTTTGGGAGATATAGACATGTAATAAATTAGAGGGCCATGCACATGATGTGGATGTGGACAAAACCTAACAGTCTCTCAATTATGAGATGTCACATGATGATGCGGACAAGTCAACGCTTCTACTTCCTTTTACTCTCTTTTTTTTTCTACCTTAGGGCCTCGTCACAAATGGGTCGGCTCTTCTCATTAAAGCCCATATTTTAATAATTAAGCCCACAAGATAGGCCTTAGTACACCGACAGATCACAGATGAGACCCAGCCACTCGGTCCTTTTTCTATAAACGAAATTAGAGAATCGCAAAACACACATCCCAAAAGAGTCAAAACAAACGGAAGAAATAGTGTGCCGTTCAAAGAGGGAAAATGGCACAAAATGGTAAGTCCATGGAACGAATTTGTGAATCAAAAGAAAGTAGAAAAGTAACGGAGTTATTTTTGTTGGCTTTTTTTTACCCTGCCATTTACAGCAACAACGTTGAGCCGTTCCAGAAAAACACAGTTGGCCTACAGAAGCACCTCCTCCCATTATTGATAGTTCCGTTGATGGGTTAGTGCTAAGGCCCATTATGGTGTGCCAACGAAAGTAAGCCGTTGGGAATGAAAAAGCCGAAAACACGTTGACGTCGTACGATTCTTCTAAAGTCAACAAGTTAGGCGAGTTCGGTACACTGGCTTGTCTCTACTCCATTTTTTCTCCTTAGTATAAAAGAACTCAACCAGAATAACAAAGATACCACCTTAAAAAAAAAAAAAAAACTTTTAGAAAATAATGTGCTAATGTTCATTTAAACAGTGAACTGATTTCTAAATATCATAGTTAAGTACTTAATATGACTACATGATTCCATTTTGAAAGTTGATACCATTATCTATTAGACTATTACTGTTCATTTGAATTTGACAGATACTGTTTCAATATCGATGACTTTTCTTATTATTCCAGTTTACATCTGTAATAAATAAGGTGTGTCTCATATACTGGTGAAAAATGTAGGTCACACATAAACCAAACAATTTGATTCTAACTACATATATTAAATACCGTGTTTGTCCAACCCTAATCTAGATATATACGTTGTTAACTCGAAATCACATGTTAAATTCATGTGACTTGTACAGTCACTTGAAAATACACATTGGCAATCACATATATAATCCTTTCTAAGTGTCGTATCATACACAGATAAATTCATACAAAACAAAAAAAAATGAATAAGAATTTGTATTTTGTATAACTAAATATATAAGGTTTGATGTTTTACACATAGTTTGTTTTTTTTTTAAAGCTTCTTCTTATAATATATAGTAAATTAAATTAGTCTTTCTCCATCGCTAGTTTCCAAATTTAAGACTCGGTACTTTTCTCCGAAAGAGTTGGAACGTGAATGAACTCACGAACGATGTGGAAGTCACGTGACTCTCGTCCTAACATCCAAAAATCAAAATAAAGAAAATCTTAACGGGTGAACGGAACCTACTTTAAAATGTATGCGTTCAAATAACTTCTCCAAAATGTAAGGGTTGAGTGTAGTAATTCTAATAGACGGATCGTAAAATGAACGAAGATAAATAATGTGACGATAAGAATGTTGCTCCCTCACATGTCTTGTTGGCCCTCACTGACCTCCCTAATGTGGGCACACACCTCAAAATTAAACTTCCATGAAACTAACTTTTTCTTATCCATTGCAAACAAATTTTCAGACTTTAAAACAACGGAAACAAATACATAGCTTAATATTGAAACTCTGTATGTGTCGTCTAAGTTTGCCTTTTTTGTTTGTGATCTTTTAACAATGACAATTTGGACCGTAATGAAATTGTATGAGTCTCAAGTAGTCTTTTACTAATATTTTATATAAATGCCAAATGAAATGGTTAAGCAAATTTAAGAGACTTCGGGGTAAGGGAAAGTGGTTGGATGGAGCGGGTAGGCTATGCTAATCACGTGACTCCCAAGCTTTCCATTTCAATCTTCACCATTTTTAATTCCACTTTTCCAAATAAATCTATACGACTATATCCTTTTGATTTCCTCTCGTTGAAATTTTTAGTTGTTACCAATAGGTTTGTTAACTTTTTTTGTTACTCTTATTTCCTGCTTAAGGTTTTTACTTTTTAGTCTATGAATTGTTTGGAAATCAATACCAAAGCAATTTAATAGTAGTATAATAATAAGAAAGTAGCATCCAAATCTTTCAATTCTGTCCCAAAAAAGGATTGAGCTATATTTGATTACAAATCTGTACCTTTTCTTTTACAGCAACAAGTCTGTCTGACTGAAAGAACTCGATTAAGTCTTATAATTTGTCAACATTAATTTATTCCATATTTCTGTTTATAAAATCCCCTTAAGTCTTCAATAGATTTGGTATATTTGTATTCAGTTTTTTTTTTTTTTTGCTAGCCAGTTTTTGGTTAATAATTTGTGGAGTTCATAAAAGTTGCACTTAAAATCCAAATTTACTGTTATTAGTTTTTGAATTTCGAGTTTAGAGTCTTATACATTACACACGAGCTATGGCACCTCGTGCTAATCCCAACCAACAGTCAACGAGTACATTCTACATATAACAAATGCATAAAAGCATCCAATCCGTTTTTTCGATTATTTAATGAGTACAATTCTCAATCTAGGTTGTAACAATTTCGTAGAAACAATAATTATCATCTGACACTGTCGGTGATTTCTCAATAAATATAAGGTTATCCATGTATAAGACAGTTCTATGATTTATGATTTCATGTTAATGGAACTATACTACTAATTAACTGACGAATAGTAACTTTATTATATTGCCTTTCATGAAACAAATACAATTGACGATACCGCATTGACTACGAGGTTTTGTTCTTGGAGTGTTAAAGCAATTAATTAATCTTACAAATACAAGAGAATTGAAGTGTCAATAATGAGTTTGACTAATAAAACAAAAAGATTTATTTTCTTTGACTTCAGAAAACATGAAGAGGTTTGATTTATCTACTAAAAATCGTCGAAACTGAAAATTCATTTACGAAATTGATGTTACCGAGTCAATGTTAAGTTATAGTCAACCATTTTGGCCGTCAAAGAAGGCCTCTTCCTCAATTAGTCGCGTATGTTTTAAGCAAAAAACGATTATTACTAATTTACTATAACTATGAAATTAAAAATAAACTTATACCATTTTGGGTTTGACGCTAGTCAATAAGCAAAATTAAATGATTAGAGGGTGAATTTAACGATTCCATTTATTTTCTTCCATCTGTATAGACCTAAAGAAATACGTTAAACCAATATATACACATAGATATAAATTTTTTTTGATCAAAACACATAGATAAAAAACTTGTTTTGGTTACAGAAAGTTTCAAAAGTTATTTTAGGTTTCAGTTCAAAAATTCTAGACTATAGAAAAAACTTAAGAAAGAGACAAGGCCACATGTCGCGTGACCATGAAACAAAACATATTGGTGTCACTTTTAGTTTGGTCCATTCATTAATGCGATGGTTTGTAGCGTTCCTAAAATCAAAGCTATAAACCAATTCGAACGGTTTCAAATTAACTCCATATTTCCCATTATGTAACGTATCTATATGTAAACAAACTTTAAGCTATAACGCAGAACTTTGAAATGGGGAAATTTAAACTGAAAAAATTAACGCGAAAGAGTACAATACAAACGAGTTTTTGACCTAATCAGTTACTAAGAACTTACGGATACTCCTAGCATGAAAAATCAAACTACTGTAACAAAAAAAAAGTAAATGCTAAAAATAATGAAAGTAATATACAAAGAAACAAGTCAATGAGAAACTAACTTGGGGCTAACAACTGAACCGGTTCGGATCCTAAATCTCTGCTCTAATTAAGGCCCTATTTCTTCAAAAACTTGGTACAGCTTGTGGGGACTGAACCAGCTGGTTTAAACCGGTTTCGTTGTCACTGGTTGGCTCCTTCTTCCGCCTCATCTCTATGACTTTCCGGTGGTGGTTCGAGTGCAGCTCACTCGAGAATGTCGGGCTACAAGCGGGTCTGTATTCCGGTAGCAACCTACCCGACTTGTACCGGACACCGCACGCATTGCACAGGGTCTTGGCTCCCATTGGCCCGGCTCTCCACTGCGGAGTTTTCTGAACGCCGCAGTGGCTGCACTTTCGCTGAGGTTGCAGCTGCTGCAGCTCACCGGAGAAAACAGACTCGGCTGACCTTTTCTTATGCTTCTTGGGAAACGGTGGCCTCTCTGACGTGACCACAGGCTCGAGCAGCTCAGCGCCGGAGAACCACGGGCTGGAAGGACCCGAAGAGGAGGAGGAGGTCGAACCGGACGAGGAAGGACCCGAGGAGGACGACGAACCAAGCGACCAGACCTTGAGGCCATTGCGGTTACGTTTGCTACGGGCTTTAGCCGGAACAGGGGATTTGAAACAGGTCTCTTCCGTGACTGCAGTCACAGGATGTTTCCGGTCACCCGTTAACCACGCCGGTTTCTCAGTCGGGGTTCCGGTGAGGTTTGGACCCGAATATTCCGTGAAGGAGTCCTCCACGAAATGAGAGAGCCACTCAAGGTTCGCTAAATCATCCGCCTTCACCAAAAAGAAACAAAAATCAGATACAAATTCGTGGGAAAAAGAATCAAAACTTTAATCCAATGGTTTATCTAATTACCGGAAGAGAGAGTTCGCTTGTAGGGAGAGAACCAAAGTCGTCACAGCCGGAGAAATCGCTGCTCCGGCGAAGAGCGTCTCCGTCGTCGTTGGGTTCCTCAGAGGAAACACGGACCATCTCATGTTGAGCCTTGAGGTCAGTTTCTTCGTCGGCAAAAACGTCATCGTTTGACAAGTCAAGCAAGTCGTCTACAGAGAAATCGTCGACGGAAAAGCCATTTTGAGCGGTGGTGACGGCAAGAAACTCTTCGTAAACCGGAGAAGTCGTTTTGAGAGCCATCTCTTTCCTGACGCTGCTCTTCAACGCGGCTTGTTCCATTTTCCTATCGAGAAAAAAACTAAACAACAACCAGAAAAAAAATGAAAAAAAGAATTCAATACTTATGTCCAATTTATTCACATTCTTTTTCAAACGAAACGTAAAAAAAAACGTTCCTCTTTTTCGCAATTCCAAGAGAGAGAGAAGGAATAAAAAAAATCACGAACCCCAAAAAAAAAAGACGACCGGGGAAACTCAATTACGAAAACGACCCACAAACAGAGTCAGTCACGAGACTGAAATGAAAACGCAACGAACGAAGCAAATTCAAAAGAACATGAAAAGAGACATACGAAACCCTTAAAAGAAAACCCTAAAATTGGACAGGAATTAGGAAAAAGTACCTGATACAGAGAGAAGGAGGGAGGAAGGAGCGGTGGCGAGAAGAAGAAGAAGAAGAAGAAGAAGAAAGAGATTAAAGATTAAAGAAAAGGGTCAAGAAGAGATGGTTATGTGAGTTTGGTAAAGCATTCAATTTGGTAATCTCAGCCTCTCCCTTGGCTACTAAAAACTCCTCTTTTTCTTATCTCTAGAAGAAACGCTTTTTACTCTCTCTCTTTCTTTCTTTTAAAACATAAAAAAGGGCAACCAAAAAAAAAGTGTTTTTTTTTTAAGATAGGAAATAACTGACAATAAATCTATAAATTTTATGTATCAGTAGAAAAAAACGGCACTGTTCAATTACAGAGATAAAATAAGATCTTCATCAGTCATCATCAGAGTATTTCTTTCCTAAAGCTTCGAATTAAAATCATATTCACTCGTTTTCTTTTATTTTTCAAAGATTTGGTTTTAAAAATAAAAATAAAAAGTTACGTGTCTTTCCTAATTTGCCCTTGACCGCATTGGTAGCCGCTCATCTTGGGAAATTAATACTTCCCGCTCATTGGTTTTTGATTTCACATCTTTAAGTTAAAACGCTTTATTTAGAATAAAAAAGTTAAATGTCCCCAACACTAAAGTATTTTTATTGTAAGCAGCACTAAGCAGTGTGAATTTGGATTAAGGTGAAATAACGAAAATAACCCTAAAGAGTAATAATGGAGAAAAGCATGTCTTCGGAGTAAAGGCAAAGTGAGGAACTGAGATGATGCAGAAACCGAAGACAAATGGCGGGCCAGCTTTTGTCCTTCTAACACACCACGAGAAAATGATTCTCCCTCACTCACATTATCCTTCAAACCTTTCAAATTAAAAAACATTATTCTTCATTTTACAAAATAAAATAAAAAATATCCATTCAGACAAAATAGATAAAAGAAAAATATCTTTGGAGATTCTCTTTTCTTCTTTCTACAAATTTCTGCCTTATTATTCAAATTGTGTAGATTCTCTTCTAATCTTTTGGTAACTATTAGTTGAGTTGGTGGATAAAATTTTATTAGTTAGCATTATCCAATTCGGAGTAAATATTACTATTGCTTAGCCTTTAATTTTAATTGTTTGTTTGGTTGAACAATAGTTTTGGCATTTTGCATTTATTTGTATCATATACAGAATCTGCATGTTGTTTAAAACTGTTGAATTTTAGAGCAATGGAAATCTCCCCCCTATATTTGGAAAATGCGTGATGATTATGACTTCCAAACAAAGGCATCGTTGTAATTATACATCAAAATGAATTGGCTATACTTTATTTCCAAAATGTGCATACAAATATTTTTAAACATTTTTGTCTCAATCTTAAAGGATTAAAATGCAATCCTAGGAAAGTTTTAAATTTAGGTGAGATAAAAAAAAAAAAAAAAAAAAAGTGGAAAAGGTCTTCGGAGCCGAGCCGCCGGCTTGAGAAGTAGTAGCCACGTGTAATGCTGACGTGCCGTGCTCTGTTTGGCTGTATCTCATGCATTTGACGTGAGTCGACCAATCAGAATTCCCCGACGGCTAATCCATTGATGTTTTGTTTTCACAATTATTTAGGGTGGAAAATCATCACACTCTTGCCTAAATTAAAACACGTATATTCATAAATCACTCTAATTCTGTCAATGAAATGGATAATCTGAGAAGATAAATATTTTGTAACAATGCTAAATATTAAATGACAAAACTAGCCTCGACGTATCCGTCGGCAAAGCTGCGTTTCTTGATATGGGGTCTTTATGTTTGTTGTACTTTTTTTTTCTTTTAAATTTTGAAATGTCAAATTAAGAAGAAGAAGAAGAAGAAGAAGAATAGTAAGAGAAGCTATGACAGAGAGTGTGAGAGAGAGGAGCTAAAAAGTCCCACGAGAATTGTTAGCCACTTTTGAATCTTCCATCTCCCATTTTTTTCTATGGAATGGATCGTACCACCAATGATATGAATTTGTTCATTAAAAATAGAGAAAAAACAAAATTGACAGCGATTTGTTAATGTAAATAAGAAACACTTGTTTGGTTTTATGCATTAAGACATAGAAAGCAAAGGAGACAACATATCAAATTCGAAACCTTGGAGCGGGAAAATGAAAATCATTCAATTTTGTCACATACTGACCGTGGTAGACTATTCAAACTATCTCACCTTCTTGCATTACGATTTTTTTTTTCAAATATAAAAGAAAAGCAAATTTTATTTGTCTTTTGTATATGAAACGAGTTTGAGGAATCAAAACTATCTAAAAAGACGTACCGAAAGTGAAAACTAAGAATATACTGTATGAGACATTAGAGGAGGTTGTCATCTACTCATAGTGTTGACTTTTGATGAAACCCAAATGAATGAATGAATGGTGGCGCCATTTCCTTTATGAAGGAACACCCCTTTTGTTTTGTCATTTTCTATTTGTACAGCCTAATTGTTAGGTTGTTTTCATTTTGAAGACGGGCCTACGAGATCACTTTCATTTGTTTATCGTATCATATGGGCTCTATAAATATGACCCAACATGTAAAGCCCAAGCAATCTGCATATAGAATTCTCATAGCTCGATATTGTTGGTTATGAGATTGTTCTGTTCATATGACCTAATCATCAACTGGGCCACCAGCCTACAAAATGGGCCCAAATCATATTCATGGTCGCACGTGCTGACCATAGCACATCCCGTGTATCTTATCCATTTTTGTTACACAAACCCATTTGTCATTAGTTAATAACAAGATCGTCTAGTTGGCTAGTTGCTGTCTCTCCAAACGGCAATTTTATTAAATTAATCACAATTTAACCGATGCAATTATCGGGTTAAGCAATTGCCGGAAAAACTCGACCGGACCGGATACTAACAAGGAAAGAGAAGATTACGGGACGACGCGGCTAAACTTTCTACATTCCTTCGGAGATCTCTGTTCTTGTCCTTGGCAGAAGAATAACGTCGCCGGACACCATGAGAAGCAGTTTCCGGCGAGCTGCACGTTCGCTGATCCAGGCTTTAACGCCATCAAAGGACCCGGTACGACTCCGAATAAGAAATTTCCGCCTAGTAAAAGTCTCTGAAACCCGGCGAATTCGGATCCGGGCGATACGGTTTTCCAGACGTACTGGGTCGGAATCATACCAAAGAACTTGTTGTTCTCTAACGACAATGCTGAGAGCTTTGGTGATAGACCCATGAACAGAGGTAACGCACCGAGGATCTGATTGTTGCTGAGATCTACGGATATGAGCTCGCTGGGGAGACCCAAGGGAGAATAGTAGGGTGACTCTAAAGAGGTGAAGCCATTGAAGGAGAGTGTTAGCTGCTGTAGAGACTGATGAGTGAAGATAAACGATGGGATTGAGCCACTGAGTTTGTTGTGGCTAAGATCGATTACTTCGAGAGAATTTAGAAGTTTGAAGCTTTCAGGGATCGTTCCTTGGAAGAGGTTGTTTCGCATTGAGATTTGGACTATAGATTCGGGTAAAAATGATGGGATCCGACCGGAGATGCGGTTATCGCTCGCGTCGAGGTAATACAGGTTTTTGAGTGAGCTCAGATCAGGGAATTCGCCGGAGATGTTGTTTAGCTGGATTTCCAGTCGTTTCAGGCTGGAAAGGCCATTGAAGCTCGCCGGAATGGAGCCGTAGAGGCGGTTGCTGTCTAGCACGAGCTCCTCAAGAACCGTCATTGACCCGACTGAATCGGGTATGGATCCGGAAAAGGAGTTTCCGGACACAGTGAGGCGGGTGAGACGGGTGAGATTGGAGAGCGAGTCGGGAAGTGGACCGGAGAAGTAGTTGCCGGAGAGATCGAGGGTCTGGAGATAAGGAAGGTTGAAAGAGACGGAGGAGAGGGAGCCTGAGTAACCGGCTTGGTCCAGACTGAGCTCCGTGACCCGACCCGATCCGGTAACGACGGAGTCGCAGCGGAACCCACAAGTGAATGTGTCGCTGAATATATTGTCGCAGGGATCGACGGAGAAATCCCAAGAACTCAGGCAAGAGCCTGGACTCATGGATTTGGCATCCACTGAGTTCTTGAAGTCTTTGAGAGCTGCCACGTCACCCCAGAAAGTCTTGGACTCTGCTGAAGATAAAGTGAGCAAAAGAAGAAGAACAAGGGAAATAAGTGAAGCCATTACAAAAGAGAGATGGTTAGCTCTGCTGAGAGATGTTTGGAAGAAGAAGAAGCAGAGTGGGTTTGGAGTGAATAATGACCGTTGGATGAGAGGGTCAAGGCGTGTGATAGATCTACAGAAAGTTGCTCTGAAACTTGAAAGACAGAGGAATTTATATATAGAGAGATTGAGATATTAAAATAGATAGTGTAAATTTATATCATGTGTGTCATTGTCCATCAGACATATGCGTGAAGACAACAACATCTGTACAGTGAGGTGTGGTTGGCCCTATCCCCATCCACCATAACTCAGAGGTTATGAGTTTTAGATTCTGTTGAGATTCCAAAGCAGAACAACTCTTGATTTAGGATTATTTGACATATTACCAATTCACATGTCATAAATTGACTAATAAACTTTACAATTTATTTCATTTTCTCCCATATGTGACGTACCCATTTGACCAGAAGTTGTCAAAATCTAAACTAGTCTTGGTTGATGACATAGATAGAAGAAGTAATTATAGCCTTACAGGAAGCAAGGTTGATGGGTTAATGAATGTGCAGCTGTTGCAAGCAAAGGTTCCAAATCATTGGCTCTAACTAACTTTAAATCTATGGAAGACGACGAAAATGTTCATATATGATAGGATCACTCATTAGCGTTAGGTGTCTAAAACTCTAAACCTAAGCCATGTGGGACACTAAATCATCCTAACGGGTCACTAAGACTATGCAGAGATTGGTAAAACAAAAGGTACTAACATAATCTATTGGCACCATCTGAATTTGTTGTCGTCCTTGCTTTTCGTCGGTATGTTGTTCTTAACGAATAATTGTCTCACTGTTTCTTTGTTAATCTTGAACTCAAAGACCATCCCTATAATAGTTAGAAAGATGCACAATTACAAAGCAGAAACTAGTGCTTACATCGATCACGATACTCTCTTCTCTGACCTTCTATTTTCCTCTAAGCTGTGATTTATGCTTATCCAGATTACTATTGAAATCGTCGACGAAGTGCGTTTGTTGCCCAATGCCATCTTTCCAGTCTCCGGAAGAAGAGATAATGGAGAAAGACAAACAGGGGAGAGAAGAGTGGATCAGGAACAGAGTCGAATGTATCCAAAGTTAGTTATGTGATTTGCTCGTGAGTCTCATGGAGAGAGAAAAACAGAGGCCCATACCTCTAGGGCTTAGTAGTTTTGTTTTACCCAGCAACAGCATGGCTTAGTTTTGGGCTACTTCATTATTTGGTCACTGAGGACTACAGTGTCGTCTTCTCTTTATGCAGCGAGCCTGCGACACTCAAATTAAAAATTCGGTTTGGAAAGCTTGATGCTGTGGACCTGAGGCTTCTGTTTTGTCCCCTTGAAATGCAATGATGGAATTGCAAATTGTCCCTCAGACGTGTTACTCTCTTATTGGTTCACAGTGAAATTTCCTAAGGCCCCACTTGCGTTCGGAGTTTAAAGTTGCTGCTTTTATCACCATCCGACATCCGTCTTCAAGATCCTTTCTACGTGCAACAACATCAAACTCTTGAGTCTTGCTTGACCAAGAAAATAAAAAGCAACTTAGGTTTTCCAAAAGAGAAATTTCGAAGACATGGTGCGAGTAGTACGGAGGAAATAATCGGGGACAAATCAGCATAAGCAAGGTGGGATTAGCTGTTTAAGGTTTAATGGGACCAATTCAATTATAGAATGATATAAATGTAAATCACAAAATGCATGATTTGTGTGCATCTTTTTTACAAGTCTTCACAACTCCATGCAACACTTAATTAAATTTTAATCCTAATGAGTTATTATAATGTTAGCTCGTTTTCCGATTCTTTTTGCATCTCGTTATCATCATGGCTTTCTTGAGGTGACGTAAATTGAATAATGAAAAAGAGAGCCTAAGAAATGAATTGGGAAAGAAGAGTTTTTTTAGGTCCAAACATAAACACCTGCAGAAATAAAGATGCATACCAATTTTACACCTTTTTCTGTTCCCCCACTCACTCATAATCTGCCGAATTTACAGCCTCACTCGTTGTAACAAAAGAATCAAAATACACATACAGTCTCACTGCTTGTCAGATTTTGGGGATTGCATTTGAGATTTGTATAGTAAAGCCCCTTCAGATGTGGCTAAAAAATACACCGTAACGTACGATGTGAAAACTATGTAAGATAGAAATATGGAGAAACTGGCTATCAGGATATATATATATAAAAAATAATGTAAAGAGTCGGATGTGGCAGTAAGTCTCTCTTCAAATGTAAGTGTACTGACATTATATCAATCATAGGAATGAGAGCATCACTTTAAAAACGGCTCAAACTGAATAAAACTTAAGATTAGGGTATGGCATATTGCCGGATATATAGTAGTCGTAGACGAACGATATACCTGTGCTAGTGTGTCTGATTTGTTGACCAAAAGCACAAGACACCTAAATACATGTCTTCACCCAAATTTCAATTTTGTAACCTTGTTTTTCACATTAATATTTCTACAGGCAAATCATAATTGCAATTAATTGACCTAAAGTAGTAATTTGAAAGGTAAATTAATGTTAAAGTAAACCTAAAAAAAGAGTAATGTGAAAAGCTGACAATAAAACAAGGCTGAGTTTAACGATCACAGTTGAAAACTGCCAGCTGCAAATCTTGCTTTTGATGTGAGCTTTCACAGAGACAGGGTCGTTGACTTTTGTAACAGTTGAAAATTGGAGTATACTATTACATTAACATTATACCTACAAAATTTGAACTTAATAATAAAAGATCAGGTAACAATTGTTTTAATAGAACATTATCTCCCTTAGTTAATTACTTTTGAAAACCAAGATTAGTACGTTATAATCTTCACCTCCGAAGATGTTTTAAAACCCTAATTCTACCGTAAGAATCTAAAAAAAAGTTATGATTTGTTGTACTCTCTCTGTGTGGAATTCAAGATCTTGAGTTGGAGAAGAAGTGCGTACCAGTCATGAAAGTGTTAATGGGAGTAGGATAATTAAGTGAGGCAGGATCGATATAATGATCTGAAGTGGAGCCAACGACTCCATTGTTGCAGCTCACGTTTGGGCTTGATGATGAGGCCGATGGGCCTGCGGTTATGAGATTCAACGGCTGAGATCCACCGCCCGAGGAGCTTCTCTCGGCCGGGCCTTGATCGTAGAGAACACCTTTGAAGACGTGACCGCCTATACTCACAGCTGTTTTATATGCATACTCTTCTTCTTCATCATCTACGGAACTCACACGCACGCACCGAAAAACTGCCGACGAGCTAACTTCCGGCGGAAAATTCCCAACCTCCAACCCTAGATAGAAAACATTTAATTAATTATTGTTAATTATAAGAAAAAATCGTAGGAGTATTTTCAACGTATGATTTGTTTGTTTGTTTTTATCTTAACTCAAATTAATAATTACAGCATTAACAAACAAATAAACAAAAACTTAATAATTACAGGATATAAACACAAATATCAAGATCAGTGAGAACAGTTTCTTCCTGTCATTCCAAGAGTCAGTCTTACTGATCTACAGTATTTCCATATTAAAAAAAAAAAATAGGAAGAAGAAAATCGTTCACCTTTTTTTTTTCTTGAAAATGAAAAAAGAAGAACAAAAAAAGCTGATCAAAATAGGGTTTCTGTTTCTGCAATTGAAACTAATAACTCAAGTTATTCAAAGCTCATTACTTTAATTTTCATTCAGGGGTGAATAACCATAAAGAGATATTATGAAATACCTGAAGTGTTGTTAGAAGGTATACGAGTGTAGGCCATGGAAGTCGATCTCGCCGGGATACGCTCTCTCTGTCGTTTAGGGACGCTCCCTCCCAGTTGCTGCGGTTGCTGACCGGTAGAAAGCTGCTGCTGGCGTTCTCGGCGTTTAGCGGCAGGAACCCACGTGCTCTTCACGTGAGTGGGACAGTCAAGGCCACGGCTCTTGCAGCAAGTCCTACATCTCATGTGAGAGCAGTCTTTCTTAGATTGATTCCCACAATCCTGGCAGCTTGGTCCGCCGCTACCGCTACCGCTTCTCATCATCATCAACGCACCGCCGGAAGTTTCAATTAAGCTCCGGTTGCTCGGTCCAACACCTAAACCCGCAGCGGAAGTGTAAAGATCCAGCCTTTGTTGCTGTTGCTGCTGCTGCTGGAAAATGATTTCTTGATTGTTTGGGTGTTGCCATAGCTCAAGGGTTCCTTTGTAAGAAGGACCAGCTTCTCCACCGTCAGCGTTAGAGTTAGGGTTTCTGCACCAAAGCCAAGATTCTGTTCCCGATGAAGAAGGATTATTAGTGTTTGTTCTGTGGTTGTCTGGAGTGTTTCCTCCTCCGCCGTGTCCTAACGAGAAAAATCCTGCCATTTTCCGATACCACCAGCCATATATGACCAATTTCAAGAAGGGCTTTGCTTTACCACATATTTACTTGCCTAGACTAAGATCTTGACTTTCAGAGAGTGAAGATCTATCAAAAGATTTTAACAGAAGAAGACAATAAAAGATCTCTCTCTTGATAGAGATCTTTAATTATGAGAGGATGAAGAAGAAGAAGACGAAAGAGATTAACTTAATGGAAGAATGTAGAGTAGTCTATATCTAGGGTTTGTTTAGAAATCGAATAGAGGTTTCTTTTAGTACTGAGAAAAAAGTTGGTTTGTCGGTATGGAGTGTATTTAAGAGGGGATAGAGAGAGAGAGAGAGATGTATCTCAGAGAGGTTTCTTTCTCTGTCTCGCGCTCTGCAACGCCGCCATCACCTTAATACTCTTCCTCTCTTATTAAATTCTCTGTCTCTCTTTTCTTTTTTGTTTGTTTTCCAGATTTTCCTTACACCAATTAATATCACAAAACACTTCTCGGACAAGATATATCTTACCGTTGATCATCACGTGTTTTAGATCCTGCGGTCAATATGTTGCCACGTTTACAACTTCGGCTTTTACTCTCTCCGTCTTTTCTCTACCGGAAAACACGCTGCCTCTTCCTTTGTTTGTCTGTTTGTGTTTGCCAAAATGCTACTATAATTAAATCCTACACTATTTGTTTATATGATTTACGTTTAGATATTAATCTGTGTATTATTTGTTCGAACGATATTTTAGTGAAATGAACGGAAGATTTCTTTATTTATGAGAAATCTATAGTTATGTAATATCTAAACTAAAACTTTATAATCATATATCGTCCTACACAACGTTGGGGACTGGGTATACTTGTATTTTTAGATTCTTTAGTTAGATTCGATGCAATTTTAATTATTATTAGCGAAATCTTGCTTTGGTTGCGTAGTGTATACCTGTGACTTTAAAATTAAGTGCCTAAAGTTCGCAGCTGGAAAACAGTTGCTTATCCATGTTTCCAAGGAAGCAAATTACTACTCTGTTATTTTTATCATTATATATACAAACTTTAATAATGAACACCTGATAGTATTAAAATATTTAATTATGTATACAATACATACACTGATGTATATCAATTGTCCCGTATACCTATACCCCATGAATCTTAATTTAATTGACCAATTAATCATTCCAAATTTTAACGAATTTCAGTTGTTTCAGAATATCAAACTACAGACAAAGTAAAAAACTGAAGATAGTTCATGGATTTTTCCAAAAGGATATGGAGAGTTGACTAATAAGAAGAGGGGCACTATAGTCATTTCCTAGTGGAAATACCCACTGTTGTGTAAAAGAGAGAATACATTTAATGAAAGTGAGGTTGTAAAAAATACATGTATTTATGAAATGGATGAAAGTTATTGTTGACATAAACAATCAGCAAAATCATCTATCCAACCTCTTCACCGTATTGTAAACAATGTTAATGTGTATCTATGAAATAGAGTATAAAAGACAACTTTAAATTTGATCTAGAAGCTGTAAATTTCAGAAATCAATTTGGATGTTTTAATGGTTTTCTTGTTATGACAATCTTAATGTATGTGAGGGTTTGTACTTTGTTGAATGCAAAAATTATGAGTGACTGAAATAGAGGAGAAGAAAATTGGGGATAGAGTTCGATGAATATATGCAATCATTTAGGACCGAGAAATTAAGAGAGGGAGTGGGCAAAAGGGACAGTGACATTCTCTCGGATTTTATTCTTGTATATAACTAAATTACAAATCCATAAATTCCAAATGTATTGGTAACATCGATTATCTTTGCAAATAGCAACAAACTCGCATAATGAAAGACTCACCATGAGCCAAAACTATTAAATTTCTTTTATTTTGGAGTTTGAATCTTGAAATTAGTACAAATAGAATAGTCTTTTTTTTCCAAAAGAAAAGGTTTAAAGTATCTTCTCGAGCACTGTGTTCTTCTTTTCTTTAAGTTTTCAGTGTCATAATTTATACAAATTTAGGTAAAGTTACTAACATTTTCTTAACTATTTAACCTTCCATTTCATGTCCTAGCAATTTTTCTAAAAACGTTGAAATTGTTTCCACTACCTTTTCTGCCAAATATCTGCACTTCAAACGCATCTAGTCATCTACCATTCTACTTGACCCCGGTACCATCTTTTGGAGATTTAGAATGTATGTTATGCCCATTATCAATAAGAAAACATGGAAATGTGGAAAGAACTTTATAAACTAGAGAATAAAGAAAAGTAAGTTTGGAGCATAGTGTTTGTTGGCTTCTAAATATCACTTGTACACAATTACACATTATTACCAATAAAGAGAAAATCACTTCTTAATATATATTTTTCTTACATAGGCAGAAAGAGAAGAGTGTTTACTACAAAAGAAGCACGCACTGATTTGTTTTTTTCACTTTCACCCATTCATTGCTCTTCTACACTCTTTTAAATCTCTCCTTTTCTCTTCAACTTTGAAACTGAAAAAGGACATAAAAGATTTGGTGGGTTATGTTTCTTTTCTTTGGAGCCAATAACGGAGCTTAGAGATTCTTGCAACTTTTTTCCCCCTTGCATCCTCCTTTACTCAATAGTAATTTATGTGTATTCTGTATCTCTTCACAAAATAATAAACAAAGACTGTCTTTCACCACAAAATCTCTTGAGAAGCTGCAAAGTTGGGTAAAACTTAAATGAAATGTACACTTTTTTATATACTACATATCCGTTTTCAGAAATAGATTTCATAAACTATGTGTTCCATATGGATCCCATTTCACCTTCAAAGGCCCCCTTTACATTTATGTATATTAATGATTATATGTTTCTCATTGCTCAAGAGAAGATTGCATCATTGAATAAAGGAAGAAAGAAAAAACATAGAGAGTGATTTGGTTCATGTGGGTCCCAAGGAAGTGGAGTCATGGTTCCTCCAAATGCCATGCTCATGCTCATGCTCATGCACATGCAGAGACGCGTATAGTCTTTCTAAGCTGATATATCAACTGAGTTATTAGATGCGACAAAATCTACTTATATAATCCACTCGACTTACTTTAACCCAAAATTTCACTAAAACAAACGTGAATCACATAACAAACTCGCAAAACTCAACCAAAACAGTTTTGCTGTTGTATGTTGAAAAATGGCAAGATATAACTAAGTTGATAGATCGGGTGCTCATGGGTTATTGAAAATCCCCCACACTAGAAACGAAGGGTGGTATCAAAGTTATAGTATAGAGGCTGCTGTAAAAAAAGTGGACCACTATTTTTCACGCCTAATTTTCTTAATTACTCTATTATTGTTAATTCCGAAGTTACAAACCCTAAATTATAAGGCTAGCCTTTATATTTATAGCATGTTCTTCTGAAGCTGATACAGTTTTCAACACATGTATCCATCATAGGAGAAATAAAAACACCAAAAGAAACTGAATCGAATTGTGACGCTTTTTCATGTGATAATACACATTATTTTGTTTTTTGTGTGTGTTTATTTTGCTTAATTTTAACATTTTCATATGAGTACCATAGGGAATTAATCAAGAAAAGAGTGGTGTGTGACTGAGGTGATATAATGTAAAGTAGAGAGTGTTGACAGATGTCATGATAATGAAAAAATCAACTGAAAGATATATATGTTTACACAATAAATCAAAATTTGGATGGAAGGGACAAAAGGAAGCATATATACCGTCCGATCATGTAGAAAAGAGATAGCAATTACACCGACGAGAATAGTAACTTGGCAACGTCATGCTTTCTTTTCAAGATTATATGAATTTTCAAACTTTATGTTCTTCCAAATAATTAGACGACTTCATGGCTCTCACGTTACCATTTGAGTACGTAGTCCACTAGCGTGGTCCAAAATTCTATATCCATCATTTTTTGTTCTTTTTCTTTTATTTTACAATCAATCAATCTATGGATGTACATATAAGTAAAAGTCTACGCCAATTGGATGATTAAGAATTAAGATAAGCGTCGTGAAGAAATAAAAAATAATTGGGCCTTGGGCTAAAGGAATATTTGAGAAGCATATAAACAATTGGCCCACAAGGCCACAAGGATCTCCTTCAAACGCTCGGAAGTTTCCGCTTTGGATTCCTGTCACCGGCGATTTCGTGGGATGATAACGACGCCGAGCTATATTTCGTGACTGAAGCAAAGTGATGATTCTTCGATTGAAAGACCAAACGCTCATCAAAATCAATTCAACTCGTTCGTACTTATCTTCCTTAGTTTTCCGACGAGATTCTCACTCGCAGGCTCGGACAAAACCCGATCACGACCGCCGGAGAAGAGGATACGAGAGGGATGTGAGAATCGAGGAGAAGAAGGAACACGATGGATTGTTTCTGTGCAAGAGCAAAGGCCAACACCTTCTTACCAACACTAGAATCCTCGACTCCATTGTTCGAAGCTCCGATATCAGGCCGACTGATACAGTCTTGGAGATCGGACCTGGCACTGGAAATCTCACGATGAAACTTCTTGAAGCTGCTCAGAATGTCGTAGCCGTCGAGCTAGATAAGCGTATGGTGGAGATTCTACGCAAAAGGGTTTCTGACCATGGTTTTGCAGATAAACTTACGGTAAATCCTGCTACTTCATTGAGATGCCGTCGATAAATTGAGAATTCATTTAGGTTTGGACATGTAAGGGCCTTATTGTTGTTGCTAGGATTGGATTAGGGAACGAAATTATTTGTTTTTGTGGATTAGTTTCTAAGCGCACACAACCTGTTCGATAAAATGCCGAAGAGAAATAATAGGGAACTACATTCACTAACGCTCTCTCTTTTTCACTTATTCTCTTGTGGTTGGATTCTATAGATTATTCAAAAAGATGTTCTGAAGACAGATTTTCCTCACTTTGATCTCGTGGTTGCAAATATTCCTTACAACATATCTTCCCCTCTTGTGGCCAAGCTTGTATACGGCTCCAATACTTTTCGAAGCGCCACACTCTTGCTTCAAAAGGAATTCTCCCGCCGGCTCCTGGCAAATCCAGGAGATTCCGATTTCAATAGATTGGCGGTGAACGTTAAGTTAGTAGCTGATGTTAAATTTGTGATGGATGTAAGTAAAAGAGAGTTTGTTCCACCTCCTAAAGTTGATTCATCTGTAATTAGGATTACACCAAAGGAGATAATACCGGATGTTAATGTTCAAGAATGGTTGGCATTCACTCGCACGTGTTTCGGGAAGAAGAATAAGACGCTTGGTTCCATGTTTAGGCAGAAGAAAAAGGTCATGGAATTGCAGAGTTTGTCTGCAGGGAGGCATGGCTCGAATGTTGAGGTTATGAATCAGACAGGTGGTGATTCTGACAGTGATGTTGAAGAAGATGGGAAAGATGATTTGTTGTGTTTGGATACAGATGCAAGTATGTTCAAGGAAAGGGTAATTGAAATTCTGAGAACAAATGGGTTCGAAGAGAAGAGACCATCCAAGCTTTCACATCGTGAGTTGTTACATTTGCTTTCTTTGTTTAACCAAGCTGGAATTTTTTTCCATGATATTACATCATTACAAATGGATCTACACGAATAATGATAAGTTTTCTTTAATGTTTTATGTTTTTGGTCGAACCCTTTGAATTTATTTTTCTTACAAATTGGAAGATTACAGTAAAAGCTACTTAATGCAGTAATTTCGGAAGGGAAATAAAATCGTATTTTTGTTCCCTTGGCAGCTAAACAAAATTGTATTTAAATTAGGAATGTGAGAAATTCCCGCCATGATAAAATCATGAAGATATTCAGAAATGATAATTTCTGCTATTCAGAAATGAATCCATGATAACATCTGGAGTTAAAATTAATTAGATACTGTAAAATATTTTAAAATCCATATCTGCCACCGGCATCTTACAAAAAAAGGTGACAAAATCTGAGAAAATTTCCTCGATTTTCCTCTGCTAATACAAAAAAAATAGCAGAAAGAAAATTCAAATGGAACCAAAAGAAAGTGTTTCGTCGGATACAAGCAATAAACCCTAAAACACAGGTTTTGCTCGATCTCGGCTGAAAATCCTAATACTAACCGTAGATACTATAACCTGGATATGGATATTGGTGATGGTAAGGTTGCATCGCTAGTGACTGAGAATAATAAGGCGGATGCTGGCGAGAGTAACAATTATCACTCGGCCAATAACTGTTGTAAGATGGTGGCTGGCCGTAATAGGAGTCGGAGTTGTAATGAAGATTAGGTTCATGTGGATAATGATGCTGATGATGATGATGATGTCCACCGGTTTTCACAAACGTCATTTCAGCTGCCTTGCCTTTTACCGAACCCATTAGTTTTAGTAGTTTATGTGGATCTCCTAAACCCGAAATGTATGCTCTTCCTTCGTCCGCGTCTAACAAAAAATCCCCTCCTTAATCACAAGAAAAACCCAATGTAAGAATTAGATTAACAAACATAATCAAATTGTAGGATAACAAAACCTACCTTTGACCTTCTTTAGAATCCTTGTGATGCTCTTATACCACTCAGAGGAGTTGGTGTTCACCTTAAACCCACAAGTCTGCCCAAAAAAACGGTTGAAATGTCATGTTTAGTCAAGAATTAACAGATAGAAGAAACAAGAAAATATGTTTTGTCACGAGAAACTGAAAAACAAACCAGTTGTGTAGAACGATTATTTGATGAAAACATTTCTGATAAATCTTTTGGAACTTGAGGAAGCTAGCTAGAAACAAGGAAAATATGTTAATACTATATAAAGTATTGCAAAATGATGATGCTGTCTCCTAGTTTATATAAACTTTTGATTGAAGCATTTTTAACGGATCCTTAAGAAATGTGTTTTTCAAAAAAGTGTTTCGAATTAGGAAATGGTTTCATTAATTTTAAAATCCTTTCATCCCTGATATGGCATACTTTAATACAGATCTTTGGTATGGACAAAGTGATCACAGCTGAAGTAACTATGGATAATGAAAGTTTTAAAGTATATCTTTAGACAATATTCAAAACGTAATACATGTAATCTTTTTCATCTTTTTTTTTTAACGTGTAATCTTTTTATCAGTGTAAACATATTGTCACCAAACAAATATAAAAATCGAGATATTGAAATAATCTTATTAGCATTAATTTCGTTATATATTAAAAATGATTAGCATTAACTATCATTTATTTCTCTACATGATCTTGATTTTGGAAACAGATCCTTAGCTACTACTACACTCGGCGCCTGATTTCGCATATCTTACCGATTTATGGGCCATTCGAAACTTATTGGGCCCTAATAGCAGAGGGAGACTATAAGCCCATCTATCTTCTCTTATTCAACAGATCTCTCCCATATTGAATCGGTTTGTTGTGTTACTTTTAGCTGTGATCGTAAAAGTTAGAACCATGGAACGCACATAAAATATATGTATATCAAAGAATAATTCTCTAGTATTGGGAGTGACAAGTCAACCGCGTGCGTGTTGAGTCTAAGAAATAACGGTAAAGGAAGAGGAAGAGTCTAATCTTTTGTTGTTGGATGCTGTTTTAGCAATTTCAGAACGTTTTCATAGACGATGAATGTGATGGAAGACGCAGGTACATTTTTCAAAAGATTAGCCGTTAGTCCCCTGTAGAAACCCCTGAGACCTTCATATCTGCAGAGAGACCCAAAAGTGTTACTCAGTGAAACTAACCAAAAAGATCATCATTCCAGACATAATCGAGACCAAGAATATGCCCTGACCTCGCGGTTTCTCTGATGACATGTAAGCTGTCTATATATCTTGGGATTCCGTTGGTACTAGGTCGTTGCTGAACAAGAAAAGAACCATGTTTATGAAATCCTCATATATTGCAGAAGGTCAAAGGTAGAAAGTAAGGAAGCTCAAGGAATTTAGATTTGAGCTAACAATAATAAGACTGAAGAAGACACGGTCGATAGGTACCTGTAATCGTGCTCGTATAACTTGAAATGGATACGTAAGAAGAACTGCAGCGACTTTGGAGGAGCCACCAAGTGCAGCATAATCTGCTGAGTTCTAAAGAAAAATTGCAATGGAGTGTGTTAGAATAGTATATATCCGTGATGCTGGAAATAGCCGTAGAATTAAGATTAATGTGGCTATATAACTTAAGAACCGCAATGTAGCCTATTCAGAAGAATTACTCTGTACCAATAGATTGTCAGTGGATTCGGACTTTCTTCTCCTTTCTTTCAAATCCACAATGATTTTACGGAGTTCCTCATAAGCTGTGAACTGAATAGCACCATGAGAAACCTGCTGAACCCAAAATGTAAACCATTCAATCTGTAAGGCCTCCTCTTTCGCAACTAATAGTCATCTTTTATAGTTCCAAAACTGTGGATCTTGTGGTAGTTTTACGAACGAACGTTACAAGAGATAGATCAGGATAGTTACTAACCAGTACAAGACCAGGGACAATACCCTTGTAGAGCGCCCTGGGTCCTTCCTCTTTCACTATGGTTCTAAAGGCATCTTAAGATCACAAAATACACATTTAGAATGAAACACTAGAAACAATGAAAACTGAATTTTGTGTGTGCAGCATATTGCAAACCTAATAGCCCTGAGTATGGTTGAGTTTGATGAAGAGGTGTCTGAAGCTGTAACCTTGTTTTGACAAGCCAAATAGGATTTGTGCATAAACAGACCTGAAAGCATCATTCCCTTGATACTGAGATCGAAAAAACATAGGAGAAATGAGATGTTTATGGCGCCTGTTAGACTCACCAAGGCCCCTGCTTCAGCAGCAGAAGCAAGGTGGAGAGCAGGGCTGAGTTTCTCATCGTCCCTGCCTCTAGCGTACCTCTGCTTGGCTCTTCCATAACTACAGAGAGATAATATATTTGTTCCAGAACATTTTAAACAAGATCCACGGCTAAAAACATTAAAAAAACTAACAGAAAACTGTTTGAATAGAAATCATGAAGAAAGAAGATATGTGCTAAACGAAAGTAACACTCACAAAAAGAAGTATAAGCCCCAGGAAACAGTAGAACCGATAACTGCAGGGAAGAAGCCTGCATAAAGCCCTCTCAAACCCTACAGAAGATTTAAACCAAATGAGTCAACCACATAACATAGAGAAGATAATATGGAAGATGCCAGAAGAGAGTTTCATCTGGGAAACCTCGAGACGGGCAATGGTGAAGACAGCGTGAGCAGTGTTCTTGTACGTCGGCAGACTTGACCCTCTTCCGTCGTTGACTGTTGTTCAATCAAGTTAGCAACTTTTTAAAAGCAAAATCGATGAGTTAATCCAGGAGTGAAAAACCAGACCTTGGAATCTCGTACGAACAACATCAAGAGAGTGCATAGCAGCTACGGTGGCGAATCCAGCGACGGCGCCGGCGGTGGCATTTTCCCACTGCCACGACGCCGCCATCAACGAATCCTTAGATGCAATCCGGACTAATCGCGATTGTTTACAGAGCTAATCTGAAGTTAAAGACTCATTTGACGCGTATAAAAAACGAAAGGACAGTAGATGGAAGATTCGCCGTCCTCCGGTACGATCTCCGACTCCGAGTTCTGCCGTCCGTTCAAGATATGCTTCCAACACGGCGCCGTTTTACTCGGAAGCTAAAACCCAAATCAGAAGAGGTTTCGATAGTTATTTGAGGCCCAATACGTTTAGTTAATTCTAAAAACCCAAAGCCCAACACTTTTAGTTCATTCTGAACAATATATGAGGCTTACTATTTAAAACGTTTAGGTTAATGTTGGTTGTACCATTGCAAGTTCAACGCTGGAAATAAAGCAAATAGTATATAGATAATCTTTTTCCGAAACAAAATCAGATTTGAGTAATAAACATATGATACACACTCATGCAAACAAAGCCAAAAGAAATTGAAAACTCAATGAGAAACGAAAGCATTATATTGTACATAAATTATAAAGATGGATTTGTATTAATAAGCATGGTTAACCCTCCGACAGATACGCCTGATCTCTCCCTTGGCGCCTGTCAACGGAGAGATATTTCCCATCTTCACCATCGATTTAGCAAACTGCTCAAAGAAGGCCTCTTGATTCTCAGCGTATAGCTCCACCAGCTCCTTGGACTGTTTGTTCTTCGTGAACAGAATCTCATCAGAGCTCAATAGACCTTTGTACATTATCAGGTTCTTGAAGTAGTGGTTGTCAAACTTGAACGGTGTCGCGAAGTCGAGGAAGAATAGGGTCTGGTCACCTCCGGATCTCGGACATCGTTGACGCAATAGTGTTGCATAGTATTGGCTAAGAGTCATATCAGGCTTTCCGTTGCCGGATTGATTGTATAACCTCTGTCGGAAACTTGTGCACCTCGAGTTTCCAATGGTGTGACTTCCTATAAATCATATGTATCCGCTTCTTAAAAGTGTAATAAGTTATTGAAAATGTTTCGTGTAATAAAGATGGATAGATATGTATACCTGAGAGGGAGACAAGATCGACGAGATCAAGGCCTTGACGCTTGAACTTAGTGAGGATGGTTTGGAAAGTGTTGTTTGGAGCAGGAATGTCGTTGTTGGAACCACTCAAGCTTGCTCCTCTCGCGTCTCTTCTTCCTAGAGGTACTTCCCAGCTCGGTCCACCCGTCTGTTATTTCATTTGTCAAATTATTGATAATAATCAACTAATTTTGTGTGTAGTGAATTGTGATGAGTACTTACAATAACAGTTGAGTCTCTAGCGGCTAGAGCCAAGATATCAGCGCAAGAAACTGTTTCAGGACACTCTTGTTCTAAGGCATGTTTGATTTCCTCGATGAGTTCGAAACCACGGGCTGAGTTTCTGTTAGGGTTTGATCGTTTCTCGCTGATTATGGTTCCACTGCTGTCCAATAGTATGGAAGCATCACATCCCTGCAGCACAAATATATATCACAAGGATAAAAATATATTAAGATTGGAAAATTTCCGTATGTTTTTAAACGTTACGAAATTTTGCTAAGCTTGAGACCTTGACGAAACAGTCGTGGAAATGGAGTCTGAGCAAGGAGGCAGGCATGCGAGGATCATGTTCGAATGCTTTAGCGACAATGGACTGAACAATCTCTTGAGCTTTAGGACACGATTGGTCATAAAACTGAGGAAAGAGATAGCCGCCACTTCCATAGGCTTTGGAACACAAACAAAAAGGAGAAAATGCAATGAGCGAGAGAGCTGCAATAAGGATGTTCAATGACTTGGCCATTTTTTGGGGGGATTCTTTCTCTTGATGACTCGTTGTATATAACTCGGTTACTTGTACTTGGTGATTGTGTGTGATGCCAAGGGTTGCATTTATAGAGTAGACTTTGTGGACAATTGAGAAAGACGTTGGAGTTGGTATCTAATTTTAGCTATATATTGGATTAGATGGATACATTGATATTTGAATTGGTATGAATACAAGATTTGTTAGAATTCTTTTCGTATATTTCTCATGTATGATCACTTTATGCACCTCATATCAATAGATTATTCGCAGTTGTTGTGTGGGATTTTTGTTCCATGCATTAGCAACACTTAAAGCACAATTTTGCTTTTAATAGTCAACGCGGAGAAGATTTCTATGGGGATTTATGTTTTATTAAATTGAGAGATCAGCCTGAAGATGATTAAGCTACGCAAAACAATTACATCCATAGGGTTTTACTTGGTTGACCGTTGAACAAATAGTCAAAAAAAAATGCTAATTATTCTGCAAGCAAACTAATTAACATTGTGTGCTTAACAAATAGATACGGTTGATAGAGTACGCCAAAGACATAATAAACGCTAGATAATGACAAAATCATTGAGAAACAGCTTCAACTGCTCTCCTTCACAAAACCAAACCAACTATGTCCTTTTCTTTTCGTGCAGTAATGGCAAAGAAGAAGAAGTCGTCATTTTAAAGAAATATCACCGGACGATGTATTGAGACTTTTTCAATGTCTTTTGATCATTTTCTCACGTCTTTTACCTACGTTCAGAAAATACAGATCACTAATAAAATCTCTCCATTTCATAGGCCCAAGCATCAAATTATGATTCGGCCCAAGGTTAAACCCAGCAAAATGGGGAATACGAGTTCGAAAACAGGCCTAATCCCATCTTAACATGTACGTCTACACTCTACTACACTAATTGTAGTGCGTTAACGGAGTTCACAGTGGACGAGAGGTGTAACACAAACTAAGCAGAAGAAAGTAGATTTATATAGATGTGAAATTACATAACACAAACATCTCAGAACATAAAAAGAGCCAGATGCTCATTACACACTCATGTAAGTAAACAACACACATCGCAGGACGTACATACATAAAAAGCACAATACAACGACCGAATGCGACTGCGTTACAAACCCTCATTATTTTTATTTAATATGTATACACGATTGTTCGAAGCTTAACGGCCACCACCGGGAAGCTTTTCCTTGATCTTGTCCATCATCCCCTTCTTCTCGTGGTGCTCACCACCGTAGCCACCAGCATCATATCCGGATCCCATGCCGCCCATCGCTTGAGCTTGACCAGACTGATCATGATGACCTGGCAACTTCTCCTTGATCTTTTGTGTTATTCCCTTCTTCCTCCTCCCTCCTTGTCCATCATCCTCCTGTTATACATATAACATTCGAATTACGCTTCACATACTAAACTAAAACATCATAAATCTTCTTTATACACTTGATACGTACCGAGCTAGAGCTGGATCCAGATCCGGAGCGGTGAAGCATTCCTCCCAAGCCACCACCACTTTCCTTGTGGAGTTGCTCTTGGCCGTGGTGCCTAGCTCCTCCGCCAGTTCCAAAGCCTTCAGTCCCGGTCCCGGTTCCGTATCCTTGGCCACCGGTTCCGTACCCTTGGCCACCTGATCCGTACCCTTGGCCACCTGTTCCGTATCCTTGGCCACCTGTAGCTCCTCCACCACCACCAGTTCCGTATCCTCCTCCTCCCATCGGATTTCCGTACTCGTCATACTGCTGCTGGATCGGGTTTCCGTACTCGTCAGTGGCCTGACCTCCTGGACGGTTCTGGTAAGACGCCATGTTCTTCTTGTCTTAAGCAAACACTTTGAGCTAAGCTAGTTAAAAAAACTCTTTCTTTGTGATATTAGACTTTGATGAGTTTGATCGATGAAGATTCGTTAACGCATTGAAGATAGTTTTATAGTCCGGTTTCGGATATGGATCAACTATTAGTTTAATGAATCAATATTTGGAAAGTGACGCGTGGCAGCAGCAGAAAATGTCGGCGTGGTGTTTCGCCATACGTGTTCGTATTTAAAATGAACTTCTGATATCACTAAAGGAATCGGATTGAATTTATTTTTGAGCTTTCATGTCGATACCAAGTACGTGTTCATATCAATCCCATGACAGGGTGCTGGAAAGCAAAATATCTATCCTTTTCTTTGTGGCGGTACTAACATTATCGTAGCTAACAGGACACGTAATGCTCCTCCTCGAAAGCGATGCGTCGTGTTAATGATTTTCATACACACGTACATCGTCGTTGATTGGGTGAATTTGAAGAAACTTGGCTGGGTCTGAAACATTTGGGCTCATGTGTGGGCCGTAAATCACTTACTAATTAGCCCATGGACTAAAACTAAGCCCTAACAAAATTTACTCAACTTTTACCAAACGCCGCGTTTAGATCGTTGGTGTTCATTGTCGGGGAGTTTCTCCTCTCTGCACCAGATTTCAAATCCTTGTTTACAATCTCTTCTCTGGCTATCTTAGAGGGATTTTTGATTGAGATTTTAAAATTTTCTGAGTTGGATTAGTTGGTTGGTAAAGAGATGGATCCGGATACGGTGAAGTCGACCCTCTCGAATCTGGCATTCGGGAATGTATTGGCGGCAGCTGCTAGAGATTATAAAAAGGTAATTTAATCTTCATTGTTTATTTCGTACTTCGAAGCTGTTCTCCATAAATTCTTCTTGGATCTTGATTTCGCGTATTTTCAAAGGGTAAATAATGTGCTTGGTTTTCCACATAATCAATCTCATGTTGTTTGGTAACCCAATTAACAGAGATAGGCTAGATTCTATTTGTGCTGACATGAGGTCTACGTGTCAGGAAATTTGATAGTGTATAGCGAATTTTAAGTGTTTTTTTGTTGGTTACAATTGCAATTAGAGTTTGATGTTCTTGGATCAAAAACATTTCCGTATTTTTGTTGTGCAGGAAGTTCTTGCAAATGAAAAGGCACAAGGATCAAGACCTGTCAACGAGGAAGTTGATCTTGACGAATTGATGGATGTAAGTTCAATGGGGGCTCTCTTTGAATTGTTCTTTTATAATCTGTACAATGAAATGTTATGTTTCTCTTCTGTCTCTATGGGAGACTGACTTGCTCTTGTTCTGTAGGATCCAGAGCTAGAAAAGTTGCACGCAGATAGGATTGCAGCACTCAGGGTTCAACTTCACCCCCCACATTCTCTCATTATCTATATTTGGTTAACACTTTTGTCTTCATTAGTATGGACTATGATCTAATCCCAAGATGTGTCTGGACAGAGAGAAGTGGAAAAGAGAGAAGCATTCAAAAGACAAGGACATGGTGAATACCGAGAAGTTAGCGAAGGCGACTTCTTGGGAGAAGTCACAAGGAGTGAAAAAGTTATATGTCACTTCTACCACAAGGAGTTCTATCGCTGCAAGTAAGATGAAATACCCTTCTCTCCCTCGCATCACTTTTTTGATATGTGAATATTCAGAATTTGAAGCTTATGCGTTTGAACATTCTAGGATAATGGACAAGCATTTGAAGACCCTTGCTCCTAGACATGTGGACACAAAGTTCATTAAGATGGACGCTGAGGTCAGTAATCCACTTCCTTAACTCTTCTTTGAAACTCCATTTTGCCATCTTCTAATACTTGGGAGACACTTCATGTAGAACGCTCCCTTCTTCGTCACCAAGCTTGCAATCAAGACTTTGCCGTGTGTTATCCTTTTTAGGTCACTCCTACATTTTTCACTCATTATTTCTTAGCGCAGTTAGGTCTTTATGTGTTTAAACTAACGAAAACACGAATGTTGAAATCATTATTCTTCAGCAAGGGAATCGCGATGGATAGGCTTGTCGGGTTTCAAGATCTAGGTGCCAAGGACGATTTCTCCACGACGAAGCTGGAGAATCTTCTGGTCAAGAAAGGTAGCATCAATGTCTCACATTCTGGGCTTTTGGTACTTATAGTTTACAGCTTTGGTCGTTGAATTAAGGTTTTTTCACAGGAATGCTTAGTGAAAAGAGAAAAGAGGAAGATGAGGAAGATTACGAGTATCAAGAAAGCATACGTCGGTCCGTTAGGTCTTCAGCGAATGTCGACTCTGATTCAGATTGATCTCGAAGCTTTTCTCATAGTAGACCTCCGAGCCTTTTTGTATTTTGTTTTCACCGCTGCTCTGTTTGAATTGTTTGGTCTATGAATCTTATGCTTCTATAAGTCTTTATAGTGGGAAATTTCGTTCCACAATGTTTTTGTTTATTTGAAAACTGCAAATTATGGTGTCTAACCATATAAACAAAAGTCATTAGGTGAATGACAAGATTTGAAAAGAAATGATAAGAGTTGAGCACTATGAACTTTATTAAAATACAAAAACGTGTAATACAGAACTAGAGATCATATAAGATCCTGCAGAGGCAATCAAAGATGACCAGAAAAAAAAAACCATGCAACAAAAGGAAACATCCACACCCATAGGCCACAACACATGCAAATATACTAGAAACACCAAAGATAAAGGTTTCTAAGTGAACTTATTATTTTGACTTCACTTGATCGATATGGACTTGTATTTTTGAACAGTGTTTGTTATTGCTTGTTCTACAGGTAGCCTTTCCATGCTTGATGCTCCGTAGAAGCCATGGACACAACCCTGTGTTCTCTTCAACACAAACTCTGCCTCTTCTGGACCCGATATCGGACCTAAAAACAAAAAGCTTACTACAACAAAACTTCTATATCAAACAGTGAATGATGGATTTTAGAAGTTACTATACCTCCGTGGCAGAGGACGATAATGTCTGGGTTGAATCTACGAGCAGCATCTGCAATAGCTTGTACACGAACAACGCTTTCTTCCACTGAAACTGCGGTTTTCGCCCCAATATTTCCGGATGTCGTTAGACCCATGTGGGCTACTATGATATCAGCTCCCGCTTTTGCCATTTCTTCTCCTTCTTTTGGGTTGAAAGCATATGGAGTGGTCAACAGCCCCATTTTGTGCGCTTCTGAGATCATTTTAACTTCAAGACTGCAATATCGGACAAGTTTATGTGGAAATTTAAACACAATCCATACACAAAAAATGATTCTTGAAACCTGCTTTGTAGCTTACCCATATCCCATTCCTGTCTCCTCAAGATTTTGTCTAAAATTACCATCAAAGAGACCAACAGTTGGAAAGTTCTGGACACCAACGAACCCAATGGACTCCAACTGCTTCAGGAAATAGTCCATACGACGAAATGGATCTGTTGCGCACACCCCAGCCAGAACAGGCACCGCCTTCACTACCTGCAAGTTAAATTTGACATATGAAGACGGGTCTTAGAAAGAAAATGCATGAATAACTAACAGAAGCAACTGGAAAGAGAATGCAAGTTTCTTGGGTATTGTGGGAATGAAATAAGAAACTGACAGGTAAAACTTCATTTGCCATTTCAAGCACGACTGCATTGGCATCAGCAAATGGAAGTAAGCCTGCTAAGGATCCTCTTCCAGCCATACGAAAACGTCCAGAGTTGTATATCACTATCAAATCAATCCCACCAGCTTCCTCAAACTTTGCAGATATTCCAGTACCAGCACCTCCCCCAATTATTGGTATTCCCTTCTCTATTTGATCTCTCAACCGTCCCAAAATGGCCTGAGTTCGTTCCAAGGTTTCTGGAGCCAGTGATGATAATAAGTTTTTTAATTCCAACATGCAAGTTCCGTATCCAAATACTAGAACTACCAATTGATCTGGTCGTTAGTTTAAGGTAAGTGGGAAGCAAAAGGAAACCTGGCTTTGCATTGGGAAACTCTTTAGGACTGTATGGAATCCTTTCAAGCCTCGATCTCACATGTCCATCATCATGCTCTCCAGTACTAGGTTTAGTCGAAGTCGTTTCAGAGGGTTTGATTTGTGCGTAAGTTTTTGGACAAATCTCAAGAAATGAAGCAACCAATGCCTCTGCAAACTCAGGGTCATTGATGTGGTGAGAATAAATATTGACCTGTCAAATAATACAACATTTCAGTACCTAAAAGTAGATGAAGCAAAACAAAACACAAGTAGTAACAAGGAAATACTTGTCTGTCATCATTAGTTTGAATGAGCCCCTGTAATTCATTTATGAGAGCACCAGTAGCTTCTGGATCACAGAAAGGCTTCCCTGGAGCATCCAGTGCAGATAAACCTTTCTCTGGAATGCAAACCCTTACTTTTGATGTTGATTTGTTCAGTTTATCTGCTATAAACCTTGCAAATTTCTTATTCTCTTCTGCTGTCGTTCGGATGAGAGAAACCTGTCAATAACAGTTACAATTTGAACAGATACCACTAGTAAAGACAACTTAACATGGTAACATCTTTGTAACGATTCCTCACCTGTTCGTTGTGGACGTGAATCTTTCTCGTTTGGAAATGAGAAGGTATTGTATCTTTACCACCAAAGTTCACCATATCTAAGGCACCTACACTTAAAACCAACGGTATTCCTTTTTCTATGGTGATATCAAAACGGGAACTATCGCATGCCATCACCCCTCCAACGAGATGGTCGGCAACCTCGGTTGTTGTAATATCCATTACTCCCTAAGGAAAGAACAGGTAGAGGAAACATTAAAAGTAACCAACACCACAACCAAAAAATTAAGACTAACTGCATAAATCATAATAACAAATCTCATCTGAATGAAGAGAAAAAGAGAAACCTGTATAAATCCTTCTTTAACCAAAGATTCCATTGCTCTGCCACCAACACCAGTGGCATGAAACACTAGTGTCTCATAACCTTCTCTTGTTAATATCTCCTGGACTGCATTTACACATGGAGTTGTCACTCCAAACATAGTTATGCCCACAGTACATTTGCCGTTATCGCTTGGGGAGCTTCTAAACAACTCAAGCCTCCCGACTACCATACCAGCAAAAGAAGCCCCAGCGTTTGAAAAGACCACCCTGCTAACACTGTTGATACCACAAACATCTACTAAAGAAGGGATCAAAACCAAATCTGAGGTCCCAACATAAGGTTCAGTTTGACCACTGGCCACAGTGGATACAATGACCTTAGGAATCCCAATAGGGAGAGACCTAAAAGCAGATGATATGAGCGATGTTCCTCCGCTTCCGCCAAGGCCTATAGCCCCAGCAAGAGAATTATCCTCAAAGGCTTGCCTAAGAAAATTCTCAAGACATTTGCTCATGACACCAACTGCCTCGCCTCTATCATCCGGAAGTTTAACCGGTTTTTCCTCCTGGTTCGATCCAATGTAGCATGAGAGAACTTCTTCTCTTGTTACAAACGCAAAGTCTGCAACATTATCGATCTGCTTCTGATCAGCACCCGCCGAAACATCCACAATCACAACCTCAACCTGTTATTCCAATAAAACGGCTCACAAAAATATCAACCATTCACAATCTTCCAATTCTCCAGAAAACTTAAAATTGAGTCAAATCCTTCATATTTCGTAAAATTGGTCAATAGTGATTCAGGTGAGTCTTTCTTCGTCAGAGCTAATCTTACCTTGGAAGACGAGTTTTTGGAGAATGCGCCGATATTTGATCGCACTGATCCAGCAAGGAATCGTAGCTCATCAAGCTTGGTATCGGCGGTTCCGACACAGAACACTCGATAAGTTTCACCTTTCATATTCGTCTCCACAGATCAAAATCCTCCGATCCAACACTGCCGTCTGATTTCTATGCGGTGTTGTTTGTTGGATTTGAAGCAAAAAAACGTAGTAGCAAATAGTAGTAAGTTGTTAAGTCAGCTGTTCTTATTGTCGGTTGGTCACGTTCCCAATAATTCGCCGTGTAAATTTGTTTTATTGCAAAATTGCCTAAATGTTTTTGTTTTGTGAAAAAACATTCCCAGTGGTTTTTGTTTTTAACGAAAGTACCTTTAAATTTTGTTTATTACATAATACACCCTGTAATTTTCTGTATTAGAAAACTGCCCTTGAGTTATGTTTAATTCCCCCAGAGTACAGTTTATTACATATGTACCAAATACACATATCATATAACATTTTCCTAGTCTCAACATGAAATCTAAAAAATCTACATTGACAGATTACTTTCGTATCAAAGAAACGACTAGAGTAACAGTCGTTTTGTTCGTGCAGCTAGCATGTTGTGACACATGGTATGCAAATTTCTTAAACAATGTGTCCATAATGTCTACTCCGAAGTCAGCTACAAGCATTGATTCGCTGACCGCTCTTATACAGTTGGCTTCCCTCTGCCCTGCTTTAGATATTTGTGAATGTAACATGTAGTCCTCGTCATGGTTGCTTAGGCCAAGCTCAAATCCATGAATCTCCAAGTCATTGATCTCGAATGAGCCTTCGTTTCGAATCATCTCCATCACTTCTTCTTTGCTCGGATCATAAAACGGTATGTTGAAAGAGTCCACCTTTGACGCACTCACAAGACCCTATATTGTGGATCATAAAAAGTTTGAATCTTTTCTTGTTTGACCCAAAAAAAAGTTTGAATCTTTAAAGCCGATAAATTTTTAAATGTCGAAATTTGGTACTTTTATATGTTACCTCATAGACTAGGTCGCGTAGAGATGTAGATAATAGTGTCCAAAAGTGACAACAATCTCTATGCAATGGATCATCGAGAGTCTTTCTACCGATGAAAGTGAGAACCATGCGTCCATTAGAAACCATCTCCTCAGAACGCATTTCTAGAAATGACTTAAAGTCACTTTGGAATTGATTTAAATAAGCCTTGTATGCATTTGGAGGACTTGAAGTCGTTATGTACACAGACGAGGAATTCTTCTCCAGTCCTTTGGGAACCTACAAATCTCACAGTTCCATTATATATTATATATAACCTTTAATTTGCTTTCTACATATTTAAGCAAGTACTAGGCAAGTAAGTAGGTGAGACCTTAGAGAGCCAATGGAGGCTATAAGATGAATGTACAAAATGGAGACTTTTGCGAGGAAAGAGCCTCGAGTAGAATGAACCGGGGACTCCAGACACGAAGCACAATCTTTTGCTTTTGACCCTTTTATTGAAGAAAGGTACGAACTTGAATGTCGTGTTGAAATCGTTATCCGGAAGATCATTCAGACAGCAATCAATTTCTGGTGGCTTTTGGTTACATTGTTGACATAACACATTGATCGTGTTCACGATCTCAGCCATCGTCAAGAACGTGTTTTCTCCAGTAGCACATCCCAAATCAGCTACTTTGATGTAATTAGGAAAATTTAAGTTTATCATCATTCCTTTTGTGTTCTTAACCAAAACCGGTTTGGCCTTTGATAATACTTTTTTCTAAATTAGAAAAAGAAATAGATTAAAGAAACTTTTAGTTATTTACTTATATATATAACAAATCTGTGTGGGATATAACTAATGGATCAAACAGTTATATGGAATATGGGAGAAACCTGAAGAAGAGAATTGGTGGAGTAACTATTATCTCCATCTCCACCGCTCATCCTTAGAGCATTCACAAAACTGTACATACTACTTCTCTCATCACCCCCGTCACACCTGCATCACAAATATACATCGATGTCAATTCAACATAGACTCACACACACACGCTTGCATGCATGCCATCCATATTGGGAGAGAAAAACCTCGAGGAAGGATTAATGGTGTGGATGAAATCAACTTCTCCCATTATTAAGTTTTGTGTCCAGAAATAATTTATGTTGTTCAGGGATGCTAACGACACTTCAGACAATTATTTATAGAGGTGGGTGGGAATTTGATGTACGTAAGGTACACAAATGCATCCATATATTTTTACTCGAACTTTCAGTAATATAGCAAATGCATGCATCTTGTATTTTGAATCTTTCATGTTTTATCCTAATTGATCCAGGTATGTCACGTAATATCTGGCATGCAAAACACGTAATTCATATATAGAAACTTATCTTATCTAACCGTCTAATTTCAGACAAAAAATCGATAACAGTTTTGAGATTTCTTTCTCCATATTTAGAACGTTTGAAATAATTAACGCTCATTCGTATCAGATGACAAAACATAATTTCTAGCTTTTGACTTATTAAACTGTGTCCATTCTTTTACCCGAGAAAAAAAACACACTCTAAACATGTTATTTTTCTAATTACAAGACAAGATCAGATATTCAGATGGAATGATGAAATTGCCTCTTTGATATATTACTTCAATTTTCCTAGCTGAAATTTTTAGGCTTCGACCATACGATGAACAATGGATTAATGTGGGCCATTTTGGCCTTTCAGTATCACGATATTTCTATGCTCGTTATCAACCTCTGACTTCGGCCCATATAACTAAAGACGACAGGTCTCATATCCGTAGCAGAATCTTACTCCTACAGTTCAAATCATGATGAAGTGGGCTTTGGGCTACGCTTTACATGACCATTAATACAAGTGATAACTGATAACATTATAGATCTCTCTGTTTGGAAAATGATCTTGAATTAATAAAGGTGAACTATTTGGTTAGACATTTCTAGATTTGTGTGCTTATCAAGTACGTCACTACTATATAAGATTATTTCTGAATTTAGCGCTCTTTATTTTCAAAGTAGAAATTGCTTAACAATTAACATCATACATATATTGCATGTAAAAAGTTGTCAATGTCAATTATACGAGACTATACGCTTAGTCAAAGGTATAAAAATTAAGATGAAAGAAAACAAGTCGAGAGTACTCGATGTCATGTCCAATCAATTTATTGTCTTTTTATGTTATTTAAGAACCAAAAAGAAAAACTTTAAACCCTCTATCTATCTATGATGAATGAAGCATGTCGATAGGCACATAAATAATCGAACGCTAGGGAAATTCAAAAAGTCTATAGTACATAAGTTTCGACACTGAAACAATGTGTGGGCAGGGTCCGATATGAGGCACGTTGGCGTTTAAACACGTTGCATATGTATAAATGATGATACTGAAAAAATATAGAATAAGTAAAACTACCCTAAATGGATCATTGATAAAAAGCATTATATCTTTTCGATCGACCGTTGCGATTGATAATATTGCAAACTATATAATCCATAGGTATAAAAAAACTACGTGTGCGCTAATTTACGTCAGCATCATATCTTAAATTTGAGAAAAGTTGAAAAGGAAACTAAAGTGAAGACAAAATTCAGCATTGCGAGTCAAAATTATTTAATTAATATCAAACTGAAAAGAAAATTTAGGAATATATCTAAAAATAACATTAAAAAAATAATCAATGAATTTAAGAATGATATTTTCAACGTACCAATGTAATATTTGCTAGGCTTTGGTGAATGAATTTAAGAATGCTAATCGCTTTAAATTTCTTTTATGCGTTGTATTTGTTTTATTCAATATCTCAAAATGTTACGCTGTGTTGTGTTGTGTTCTGTACTTGTGTTAGAAATAAGGGTTTAATGACAAATCCAACAACACCAATTACAGCAATAGCCGGTCGGGGTGGAAACTATCATGATTGCTCCTAATCAAAGAGTCCGCCATAAGAATTCCAACACAATTCTTTAAAAATACTCCACTAATATCATTCAAAAGATGGATCGGCTCAAAAATATCAGAGAATCCATAAATGTCAAAAGAAGGGTAGAAAAGAACCGACTTTTATTTTGGTAGAGCAGAGATTACGGGACTTAGTGAAAAAATAAAGTCACTTTTCTTCTTAATTTTTCTGCGTGGGTGTCTGTCTGCATTAAAGTTAATTTTTTTGTACTTTTGGCCATTCAAAATTATTACACTATGATTGGTGCCAATACCCATCAGAAGAAACACGGCCGCTTCAGCAAATTAATATTACTTCTTTAATGATTTTTTATTAAAACAATTAATCTTATAATTGAAGGCTACAAGATCATTGAGATGACTGACTTACTAGACCATCAATCATTCCCGTGAAGCATTAGAAATGAAGCTTCCTTCAATTTTAAAATAATGGTACAAAATCAAGCATTCTCTTTCCAATTGTCTCCAATCCCATTATAAACATTCACTATTAATCAATTTCATTTACATAATATTTCTTTTTTTAAAAAAAATTATGTAACCACACCATGTGTATTGGTGTGTGCATGTGTCTACCTACGGTCTACTTCGGATTTGAATTTGATACACGCTTATAATTTATTATTCTTCTGGATATTGCATCTAATCTATAGATTTAATGTACAAATCTCCACGCTTGAAATCCATGAGTCTGACTGAGTACATTCTTGCATAGTTAATTATTGCAGGCATGAGACTTAGTCGGTGTAAAAGTCCAAAACGCCATTATGAGCGAAACTGAAGAAAGATGACTAGATTAAGTCTTTTTTGTATATAAGGATTTTGTCATCTACCAAATAGAAAGATACAGTAAATACTAAATAGGCATACAAAATATAATTGACAAAGTGATTGGCTCGTGTTTAGTTAAGAAGCTTGAAACCAAATTTCCGAAGGATGTAGGGATTCTAGGGTTTGGAACATCCTAGGTTAAAGTCTGGATTGCCTTCTGGAAATTGTAGGTAGCTCTAGTATTAGTTTATTAATGCTATTGATTTTTACTTTTTTATAAAAGTAACCGGAAGATCTCATGGCAAGAGAAAAAGACAGACCCAAATCGATTGTTTCTTGGATATCACTAAAGCTTATTAAAAAGGTTTTTTTGGTAATGTCATAATTTTGAGTGTGGCGAGACAACATTTCTACTCTAAGTCTGTATCATTAAAACTGAGGAAGTGACACTCACTTGAGACAAGTAGATTACATATCTTTCTTAATACATAAGCAACTAAAATTACTGTACATAGAGATGATATTTATACTACATACATGGAATATTTTTATAAAAAAACAAGATTCCATAATGGTTAACTTTCACAAAACTTTGTTTGTTTGTTGTTTGATTCGATTTATATTAGAATTTGATGCTTTTTTGATATAGATATAAAAAGATATTTAGGCTATGTTATGGACAACGACGGCTAAAGATTCTTGACGACGAAACATCCTCTGTTTTGCTATGAAAGCTTCTATCGTTTTCTGAAACTCTTCGTTGCTCAGATCATCCTCTGGATAGTTCTTCTCCTCCTCAGAGTCATCATCGTTCTCAGTTTCTTTGCAGAACTTCTCTGTCTCCGATCTCTGAAGAGAACGTTTCATCATCATCATCACCATGTTTGAACTCTGTTTTCCAGACACGTCTGATTTGCTTCTTCCATAGACCTTACTATGGGGACTCGAATCTGAGTCAATCTCGACGTGAGGCATATTCTCATCCACCGTTAGATTCGGATTTGAATCCAAATCAGTAACGATCACCTGTTTGTCGTCGTAGACAATCCCCTCCGTCAAATCTTCATCGGACGGTTTGGAACGATTCTCTACAGATCTGACGAACGCCTGGTAGATTTCGGTTTCTGCGCTTGCGACGGCGGTGGTTGTCTGATCGGAAGACTTGGTGAGAAGAACAACGACGATGGAGTTCCCGAGGAGGAAAACGAACAGAGGAGTAGATATGACGGCGGCGATACGGCGGAGAAACGCTCCGGAGATTTGAACGACGAAAGGAAGTTGCGAAAATGTCCAAAAGATGAAGAGTAGAGCGACGCAAACCTCCGCCGCACGGAAGAAACGGCCAATTCTACAGAAGCGGTTGAAACGCCGCAACGCCTTGGCTTTCTCTGCTTTCACGTTATCGAAATCAAACGAATCCATTGCGATTTGCGAGTGCAAGAACAGAGAGAAAGAGAAAGATTGAGAAAAGAAGAAGAAGAAAAAGTGGAGCAAGCTTCGTCTCTCGCATCTATCTTTTATAGACACACTCCACTCCTAAACCAGACTCACTTTTTTTTTTTTTTTCCTTCAAATAATTGAACTTTTTCTTTTATTTATGGTTAATATATCTAAGTTAGATATACATATTCCATTTATTATTCCTCATGTAGACACCACTTGTGCCCCTGCTATATTATATATTATATCCATTTCAATATTCCAAAATAAATTCAAAATTAGCAGTAATTTACTAATTTTTGTAAAGTTTAGTGTAATTTTTTTATGTAATCAAATCAATAGAATAAAATTCAAAAAAGTCAATTAAATTTTGCAAGGGTATAGTAGCATATCATTTTTTAAACTTTGTGTAAAAAGTATCAAAACCATTTTTACCAAAACAAAGTAGCATGAACCATACTTGTATACAAATGGAGTATAGCTGAACAATACTCTTCTATAATTTAAGGAAACAAATTTGATATAGTTTGTTGTTTGTTTGGGTCAATTTTGTCAGTGAGCTCATTATATATTTATTTGGGTGATACCTTAATACCAGTTTAGTAGTTTTTATCCAGATTTAGATAGACGAGTAATTGCTAATCAAACATTGCATAAGCGAATGAGTACTCCATTTCAAACAGAATCTGTAGACTTTGTTTGCTATAGAAATTTAAAGTTAGACTGATTCACAAGTTTCAACAACTCGTTATTATTATACAGCTGTTTTATCAAATAAATAAAATTGTAAAAAAAAAAACCAAAAATATTTGGACCGAGCAAAATTGTAAAAAAAAAGTGATGTAACAGAGAATCAATTTTTATTTATATTTTTGTTCTTTCACGTGAGACGTATGGGATCCGTATAACCACCGCTCTTCGAGTGTACCACTTCGTATTTGCTTAACTCTCTCTGTTTCATTCTCGTGCATTTCACCGTTTATATTTTCTTACTTTTTCTTACTGTAATTAATGCAAACTCTTTTTATCCAATTAACCGAAACTATAAGCCTATATCTTAATATTTGACATCCCTAATTTATTTTTCATAACAATAATGATAAATGAGCGGGTGGAAATTATGGTTTATTAACAACATACACTCTAATTATAATTCTCGACAAAGAAACAATATTAACTACTTAATTATAAGATGTATTCAATGAGGAGTAATATGGGTCGGTGTCTTGGTGGGTGTGGGTCATCAGACATTTGACTGGATCGGAGAAAAACACAAAAATTAGAGTTCAACGCGACGTTACAACTATGAAACTTAATTGAGAAATTGACAAAAACAAAACTGGAGTTATAAAACCTGACCCTTATATTATTATAACATGAAACAGATTAAGTTTTTTTTTTATATATATTTTTGATTTCTTCTTATGATTGTTGTAACGTGAATAGATAAGTTATAATAAAAATGTGAATAAATTAAGATTTCTTTTATGATTGTTGAAATGAATGGCAAGTGAGACACTCACACTACTTGTTGACTCTCTCATTCATTCCCTTTTCGACTAAATAACGATATCTCGGCCGGACTGATTATATATATAAAGTAAATAAAAATTATTGAATCCAACCAAAAAATAAATAAATTATTGAATGGACAATAGTTTTCTTATAAAGATACTCGTGGCCAAAAGATCATGACAAAGAATTTCGAATGGTGTTAATTAGTACTAGTAGTCAATTCGACAAAGTTATAAGAAAAAGAGGGTTAATTAATCGATAATACAGGCTGGTTCGACCCATGCATAACATATCATATTTCCTCTGCTTCCTTTATAAATTGTTCTCTTTAAAACTATGCGCATGTAATACCATTCTTAAGCATCATTCTTATATCCGCAGACGCATACCTGCACGCATGCGTAGATTTGTACGTATTAGTATCAATTAAAAGTTATGACCATAAATATCTTGGTATTCAATTTATGTATACACTAATAACTTGGTAAAAGTGTTGTACTAGATATGATAGGAGGAGACTAGAAGGAAGTAGGGCTGAAGATTGTTTCCTTGTTGGGGTCCTGGTTCAATACTTTGACCACTGTAAAAGCTATACGTTGTCAGTGATAAGAAAATCATCATGAATTTCAGGACTATCTGGTTCGACACGACACCGTATTAACCCCTTTTTCACTTTCAAACTTGAATATGTATTATTTTTTCATATTTGGCTCTCAAGTCATGTTCAATTTCTGCCACAACACCGTGTATAACTGTACTTTGTAGATTGAGTTTGACAGAGTGATAGACGCATCAACACATCTTTTATCTACGAGAATAAATGTATTTATAAACGACACCCAGTTTTCATCTCCAATGACAAGACGCTCTGGCGTGTGGTAACCCACACTCCAGCCTAACTTCAGTTTAAAACCTCGTGTAACTACTAACTACCAGTATTAGCGGTTTACTTTTCTCCATGTCTGTATCACTGTATGTATGTAATTAAACATGACAACAAATATTAAAACTAGCACGAAGAAGCAAGACCTTAACTGACACATGATTTTCGACGATTACTTTAAAATAAGAAAAATAAAATTAAAAAAACAAAACGTCTATATTTTACAGATATCAAATAAAAATTCTCAAAAACAAAAGTATTGATGTTATAATTTAAAGAGAAGAAAACATCGTTCTACTATAAACCATGTCCTTTAAACCAAGAAACATAAGGATATTTTTTTGTTCGAGACGATATTCGATCGTTGCTTTTGTGACTATAATCATTTTTAATCCACAACCAAAAGCTATAATCGAAAGTAAATATTATTTTGAATAAAAGGAGTATAGATTAAATAATTAATATAGTTATGTTGTGCAATGGGAAAACTTTTTTATGCGAGAATCTATTTACACATCAGCCTGAATGTATAAAAACTAAAAAGGATAACCAAGAATATATTTCTAAGACCTAAGTATACGTATAGTAATTTAATTGGTCATCTTCTTTGTTCCACCTTTTCTTTTTTCCTTAGCAAAGTTTGTTAAGCATATTCGACCTCCAATATACTCCATATAATGTATACTCCATATAATGTATTTTTCTCCATCACATGTATGTATGTCTATAAAATTCCAAAATAAGCAACAATGTTCTAAAACGATGAGACATTAATAATATTCCTAAGAATAAAAATCGTGTACACGGCTTTCCCACCGTTAAATGCCATTATTTTCGATCATATTCGGGTTTCAACAGTTCAACTTGTTAACAAATTTCCTTTTCAATTTCATCTTTTAACTTTAGATTCTTTTCCCCTAATATCCATTGGTTAAGATAAAAAGCACAAATTCCTTCCTATAATCCACAAGAAAGGTAGAAGAAAACTAGAAACCGAGAGATAAAATGGATTCATCAATGGGCCTATTTTAAAGCAAATTGTTAATGAGCTTTTTATGGGCAAATTTAACAAAGACCAACAGAAGATTGGATCGCAATTAATGGGCTTTTATGCATAAGATTAAGTGATTATGCATTTAATATTTGAATTACTAGAAATTAACACATACTTTGTAATAATAACCACAACTTCCCAATCTTCTTCATCAGATTTTGCTAGTTCGTCACACACACGGATCATGTAATCTGCTTCTTCTTCGTTTTTACGATTTGATCCCAAAGTTTTTCAATTCTATAAATTTGTGAAAGCGAATCGTTTGATTTGACTTATAGGTTGACTCTTTTCTTTGGAAATGGCAGCGTCATCATCTTCTCTTCTTCTTCTCCACAAGCCCACCTACAATTTCCATTTCGCCGCTTCCTCTGTTCCCACTTACATCAATTCCGCTCGATTTCGAATTTCGAGCTCAATCTTCCCTTTGGATCGAAGAAGAAGAAGAAGAATCTGGTCTGTCTCTGGCTTTAAATCTATGGCCGATTTGGTTAAAACCAATGCTCGCAGAGACGGTGAAGATCGATTCCAAGCGCTCGAGCAAGAGGCTTTCATCAGTAATTCGTCGTCGGAGCTCCAGAACGAGTTGGTATCCGACGCCGGCGATGGTATTGAAGCAATCGCTAATCGTCTGGTTGGTATTCGAATTCCCTGATGCACACAACCTGTTTGATGTAATGCCTATCTTCTAAGAAACACAAAGCAAACATTTTTCTTTTGTTGCTGCATTTTTGTGAAATGGCAGAGCAAATGGATTGTAGCAGCTCTGTTTGGATCCGTTCTGCTTCTACGACATGATGGTGCAGCTTTGTGGGCTGTGATTGGATCGGTTTCAAATTCCGTGCTCTCAGTAGCTTTGAAACGTATACTTAACCAAGAGAGACCTGTTGCTACTCTCCGTTCTGATCCTGGGATGCCTTCTTCTCATGCCCAATCCATTTCTTTCATCTCTGTGTTTTCTGTCTTCTCCGGTAAACAATCAGTCACAATGCTCATCTGTTTCTTCCCTTGCATTTGATCAACTCTTAAAGATGACTTTATTACTCTTATTTCCACAGTTATGGAGTGGCTTGGAACCAATGTACTCTCTCTGTTCCTTAGCGGCTTCATCCTCGCATTGGGTTCTTATTTCGTAAGTCTTCATATCATTTTAGGACATGAATCAAGTTAACAATTATCGTTGAAAACGAAATATTGACACTGATGTTTTATTTTGGGGTATAGACGTGGTTAAGGGTTTCTCAGAAGCTTCACACGACAAGTCAAGTGGTCGTAGGTGCAATCGTGGGTTCTGTTTACTCCACCTTATGGTATGTAACTTGGAACTCTCTTGTTCTTGAAGCCTTTACCTCAACATTCTCAGTACAAATAGCTCTCTTTCTGGTTGCTGCTGCGTCTGCTTTAGGTTTTGCAGTTTATGTGCTACTTAACTGGTTTAAAGATGACAGATGACAGAATGATAATTATCAGTACTTAGGATGTATAAGGAATGCATTTGATTCTCCTTATAATTCATATTGATTGAGCTATTTTAACATTCAATGATACCACTTGTGCTGCTATTGTATCAAGGGCCAAGTTTGTTTTAACATATTAGAGTTAAGAATCATATTATGAGCTTCTGCACCGGATACTACTAATTCCAATATACTGTATATATCTTCACTTTGTGAATGAGACCAACTGCACGTTGAATCCCTATCCATGATCTTAGTTGATGACCATCCAGGCACTTTGATCACGCCGTTTGATTTCATTACTTTCCTTACATGCGCAGCTTCTTCCAATTTCCCTGTGCTTGAATATATATTGGCTAGTGTTACAAATGCAGTTTCAGAAGTAGGATCCAGCTCTAGAATCCTCTCAGCCGCCCTTCTTCCACGTTCAGTGTCTCCTTTCGCCTTACACGCATTGAGAAGTGTGGTCCAGACTACATCGTCCTTCTTCCATGGCATCTCATTGATCATCTGCTCTGCAACACTTGGCCGGCCTGCTCTACACAGCAGATCAACCATACATCCATAGTGTTCCTTGGTTGGTCTGATAATATACTTCTCTTGCATCAAGTTGAGATAGTGAAAACCAAGGTCATGATGTCCTGAATGAGTAAAGGGCGAGAGAATGCTGATGAAAGTTACAGAGTCGGGTCTGAGACCAACCTTCAGACTCTTCTCAAACAGATCTATAGCTTTTTAGGTCTTTCCATGTTCTGCATATCCATTGATCAAAGAAACAATATCATCTCTGTCTATTTCTGCGAATACTTTGAAGCTTCTTCGATACTTCCACATTTTGAGTACATATTAATCAGAGCACTACGAATAGTAGAGTTCTGTTCTAAACTAAGATAAAGAGCAAGCGCATGAACTTGCCTGCCTTGCTCAAGAACTGCCATGGTTCCTGAAACACTCAGCAAACTAGTAAGAGCAGGATTTGGTTTTGACCCTGCTTGTCTCATCCATGAGAAATACGTAAAAACTTCTTCTCCTAAACCTGGCTGAGTGCCTGAGAGTACCCTCGAGTAATCGTGCTCCACGAAATAATGTGAACACCTGATTCGAGATACGGACAATGTTCTCGACCGGTTTCTCGAGTAATGATGACGCATTTGTACAAAAACATGTTGAATTTGTGGAATCGCTAATGATTACGGTTAAATGGTGGGATCCAAAATCTGGTTATATTTCAAAACGTCATTTTAATTTAGTATGTATAGAAAAAAATCAAAAAGAAAAAAAGAGTTGAAAACTTTTTAAGAAAAAAAAATTAAAAATAAATGCTAAATATACATGAAGATGTGAAAAACATGTTGGATTTGTGGAATCGCTAATGACCACGGTTAAATGGCGGGATCCAAAATCCGGTTAGATTTCACAACGTCATATTAGTTTAGTATTTATAGGAAAAAAAAAAGAGAGTTGAAAACTTTTAAAAATCAAAAACTTTGAGAAATATATGATTAGGGTTAGAGGGAAATAATATAAGACCTAAAATTCAAATTGGATTAGAAGAAAACTACTTTGAACATGGGAATTCGTTGTTTTGCGATTAACCAGAATAATTAGATACTAAAGATTAACAAACCATATAAAAAAGACGTTGATTTGGCCCAAAATTCCAACGAGATGTAGATAAGAAAATAAAATAAAAGAGAAACAAAGATACCTTTTGAGAACAGAGTGTTGGAGTCGGCGCAAGTTGATTTGATCTCTTGAAGACATCCTTTGCTTTTTGCTTCTGATCGTCATCCCCAAAAAACAAAAAACGACCTTTTGTTTTGTTTCATGAATCAAACATTGTAAAATTCACGACTAATATAGGTAGTGCTATCGAATGAAAAAGAGAGAAGGAAAAAGCGTACCTTTTGAGAACAGAGTGTTGGAGTTGGTGCAAGTTGATTTGATCTCTTGACGATAGCCTTTGCTTTTGCTTCTGATCGTCATCCCAAAAAAAAACAAAAATCGATCGTTTGTTTTGTTTTATGAATTGAACACAGTAAAATTGATGAAAGAGTAGAGTAAAATTAACGGTTGATCACAGATCTGGATAGAAGAAAAAGACGAGAGAAATAGAGTAAACAAAGAACGTTTGTACGATTAGGGAACGAGAGGAAAGTGCTATCGAATGGATCTCTGACTCTGGATTTTGTATTTGTAAAGGAAAAAAGGAAACTTGGCCGAGAGAGAGACGAAAATACCTAAATACCCCTTGGGAAAAAGGAAACCTTGTGTTTCGAACGTTGAAAAATTCGCCTACGTAATAACGGCTAGTGGGTGAGCTGGAACTCCAATGATGGGCTTTGAAAGTGACCAATGGGCTTCCTTGAGGCGGTTAGTGGAGACTGATTCTTTCATGAAAATACGTTTCTTTTGGACTTGTAACAAAAGTATAACTTGAAGCTAAATAATTTTTTTTTGTCTATTTTCTTCTTTAATCATTAAACCGTACAAATCGAGAATATAAAATACAAGTTTACGCCAAGACCTACCCACATAAGCCATGGAAGTAACAAATGGAGAGTCTTGTTCTCTCCGGCGATGTCTGAAATCAAACGCCGACGACGTTTTATTGTTCTGAATCTTCTTCATCCTTCAAATTATCAACGATAGTCATCTCTTTCACAGAATCCAAAACAAACATTGTTGAATGGTTTTGCCCATGTTATAACTCACATGTGGCTGGAGAAATTCTAGGCCCTTGTATTTCATAGTGGGCCTAATAAGTAAAGCCCATTACTAAATAACCAACCTTTTGAGTTTTGACGGGTTATTACTAATAATTTTCGTCGCACTAATAAAGTTCATTCATTCCGGCCAAAAAACTATATATTATGAAATCTATCACTATAACTTTCGTGGACGAGCTGAGATCGTTCCATTCGCTATAAAAAAGTGGTTTAATTAGTATCATTTCAGTTATTGATTTTGTGACCTCGTTTCCCAACTTGTCCCTGACCTCTCGCTCTCTTCCATTTCTCCACATTGATCATCCTAGCGAAGATTTTCCTAATCAAAGTCAACTTCCGCGATTGCTGTGAAATGACGTTAACGGTCGACGAGCTTTGGCTAAGTATGATCCCATACCCATCTTGAAAATTATCAATTCCGTTTACCAGAAGTTGCCAGAACAATCCTCCTGCTGCTGCACCTCCTCGTTTTGCAGACCCGTAAATCTTGCTGTACACGGTGTTGAAGACGATGTCTCTCTGCGCTGGGGTATAACCTGGTTTCTTCATTGATTTACCAAACTCTGCTAATATTATTGGTTTGTGAAGAACGTTCTGTGCGTCTTGGATGTGTGCGTCTAGCCATTTGTTCAAGAAATCCATTTGGGATTGCTCGCTTGAGTCTGGAAACCTGCACAAGAAAATAAAACAGCACAAAAGTCAAACAAAAGTGATTAATGATTCAACTGATTTGGCCAAAACTTAAGTTTTGTGGCCTTACCATTCATCAGGGTAAGAGTGAACCGTGACGAAATCAATGCCGGGAATGCGGTTATTGGCGATGAAATCGGTTCCAAACTGGCCAGGTGGGTTAAGAGTCTTGCTTTGAGGTGAAGACTGACCATAGAAACCTTCGAGGCCAGCTTCAAGCAGATGGTTTCTGTCTAGTGATTTCACATGAGCAGCCATTTCAGTAATCCAAGCCTGTTTTCATAATGTAAAAAACCAAACCAACCCAAACAAGTCAGATCCCAAAGAAAGACTAGACAAGTAACAGAGTCATGGTGTGAAAATGTGTTTAGGTGAAAGTGAAACCTGAATGGCTCTTCCGGAAGGATCAGAGGGGCAACGGGGCTCGTTCATGAGCTCCCAAGCCATAATGGTTGGGTCATCTTTGTAATGAACTTTGGTAAAGGTATTGAATCTGTTCAGCACAGCCTGCAGGAGCAAACAAAAATCCATTACTTTTTGCACTTTTTTGGTTGAATCTGCACAAGAGAGAAGATTAAAGGTTTGATTTTGAAACCTTGATATGGTTCTTGTAGAAATCTTTAACAAGAGAGTCAGTGAAGAAGTCGTCTTCAGAAGAAACGGGACGGCCTCTGCTTCGAGCCCAATCCACATATTGCTTCCTCCCTCCGAAGCTCTCGTAGTTATTGGCAAAGCTGAGTATTATCTTTATACCATGCCTTCTTGCCTCAGCTAACGCAAAATCCAAACCCTTTTCACCAGAAATGACAAAAGAAACAGATTATTCACAGAAACATCAACAGAGAGTCTCAAAACTTGGCCACAAGATCAAAAAGCCACCAACTTTAGCTTTTGTGTCAGTTAGTGTAAAACAGCCGTATCATCAGATAAACAGAGAATCTCAAATTTGTCCAAAAAGATTCACAGAAATTAATTCCATAAACAAGGAGATACCCAAATTATTGGTCTGATCCAACTGGTGCATTGATAAGTGTATATTCAATTTCTGATTAAACCATTTTTCCAAAGTTCTTCCAACTGAATCAAAACATAACATAACACACACAGACAAGTTGGGTTTAATGGAGGTTACCTGAAACATATCCTCGTTGTAGGAGCCAGGGGAATACTGAAGAGCCCTGTAACCGCCATCGCTGAAAGCCCAGGTTCGAGCAACGGTCAATCCATGGCGAGAAGCATCTTGGAAAGCGGTGGAGATCTTAGACCGTTGGGATGGATCGGAGGCTACGTACATGAGCCAGTAGGCATTGAAGCCATTAGCGTAATATGGATAGCCATTGAGACTAAACTGAACACCTTTCGTCCTCACGAACCCACCGCTCGGTAATGCATCTGTTCCTAGCTCCCAACAGCTGAGTTGGATCACGATCGCTAGAAATGGAAACAGAGCCAGAAGCTTCATCTTCTTCTTCTTCTTCCTCTGTTTTGTTGTTCTTGTGTGCTCTCTTCTTTCTTACACTCTTTATGGCTTGTCTTTGAGTGGGGTATTTATGGACTAATAATAATTAATCATAACGGTTTGGGAAAAAAGCATTAATCTCATTTAAGGTAGTGTTAAACACGCATACTCATGTATTAGGGATTTTTCTCGTTGTTTGTTGTATTAGTGGTTGGTTATTAGTATAAATCTGTGATGCTCTCTCTTACTCAAATCAGCTAGTGTAACAACACTTCAAACTTTCTTAAAAGGTGTTTAAGTAAGAAAAGCAAAGCAGGTAATTCCGCTAATTATCGTAAGCGTGAAACCAGCAAATGGATCCCACTTAACACGTAAGCGTAGTAACCGTACACATGCTTCACTGCTTCCCCATCGGATCGAGTTACACGTGGCATCATTCTATGTGGTTCTTACGACAGCAACCCACGCGTCTTCCGCTTCATGGATACAGGGCCCTTGCCCTTGCTCTTCATTTTATTTTATTTATGGGGTCGGCCTCTCAATTTAATTAAAAGGCCAAGACAATAATAAAGAAACTCATGTGCCGTTGCTCTTAGATTTTTCGGTTGAGTTCACGACAAAACAAAGGACACAAAAATTTATTGTGCAATCAGGAAAATGGTTTTCTTGTTAGTGAGAGAGCACTTTAGTTTTTTGCTTCTTTTGACTTACTTTCAAACAATCTTAAGACACTTTTTTTCTATCAACAGAAGAAGCATAGGCGCAATAAGTGGATCTTAACTTCCACCGACTCCACTCGACCCAACCAAACACACACAGCAATTCACTCTACTTATCCCCCGCCATAAATTACGCTTCACCTTTTTCATTTCTTTTAAAGCAAATTTAAATGCAATTGTTTAATTATAAGTCTACTACCTGTGATCATGGAATGAGATATTCAGTGGGGTTGGTTGAACAAACTCTTAAGGACAAAACAAAAGAAGAAAGAGTTCAAATTTCCAAAGGAATCAACTGATTGAGATTAAAAACAAAAGCTAGACTGAGTGGCATCGGCTAAATACAAAAAAAAAGAAGGGAAAAAGCTAACCTGAGCCGCCGAGTCATTTGCACTTTCTCATCTTCTTCAAGGCCCATTTGAAGCCCACATACTACATAGCTCGGATCTGTCCTCCATAGCCGTAGTACTTGAGAAGCCCCTCGTCTTGTCTCCAGTTCTCTTTCACTTTCACTTCCACCTTCATTTAACATCATTCACTCACGTTGTTAACTTCCTATACTTGAAAATACCATTTTATGTAATCAATCATATTCTATGCAAATTTATGCGCACCTCGAGGAAGACTTTCTTCTGAAGGAAATCTTCAATGTCGAGCCGAGCAGCCGTTGCTAGTGTTTTCAGAGCCTTTCCTTCCTACATCATTACATTGACATTCATTCAGCCAAATTATTCAGCACTTAACTTATCTTAAGTTGAGATCTTATGGCTTAAAGACAATCTTTGAGCAGAACAGCTTTTAAATCCAAATTGCAGTCTCAAGTCAATTATAGGCAATGCACTTTTTGAATGTCCACAAAATCTAACTATGGAATTTCAGACCAAGAATGCAAAATCAGAAATTACCCGTTCGGATGTTGAGGGTTATACACTTACTTTTCCTATAAGGATGATCTTCTGAGAATTTTTATCCACTACTACTTCCACTTGAATAAAATCTTTTGCAGCTGGTCTAGTTTTGTAGCTCAGCACGTTCACCTGTAGTGTTAACAATGATTGATTAATAAGGCCACGGCTTTTCACAGGACTCAAGAGAAAAGAAACCAAACTTGTCATTGTACCTGACATGCATAAGGAACTTCATTTCGGTACTGCATAAATATTTTCTCTCTAACAATCTCAGAAACAAAAAATCTCTCTGGATGCTCGCTCACAATATCCTAGAAATCAAATAGCCGTAAGACATTAGGTAAGTGAATTGTTGCATCTGAAGCACAAACCTCAGAATATTAAGCAAATTAGACTATAAGCTTTAGCTATAGCAAGGAGAGGAATTCAATACTGAAGCAGGGAATTTTCATGCATAGTACCTTTGGATAATAAGGTGGCCCGAAGGGAAGTTTGGATAATATCCACTCTTTGACATCCTCTATTCCATGTCCATACTTTGCACTTACAGGTATAACTTCATCAACATCCGTAAATTTTTCATACCACTGCAAGGAGTTGCAGCATCTATTAAGCAAAGAACATAGCAATACCATGACTCCAAATCTTGATCTCAAGTTTATAGTGAAGCATCTTCCACCACTGCAAGTTCATTCTAGAATGGTGGGATTTTAATAACAGGACAGTATTACCAAGGTTCAAGGATAGCAACGACAGCATACTCACCTCCAGTTTCTTGGCAATCTCACCAGGTTTGATCAGATCTTTCTTATTCATAACAAGCAACATGGGTGGCTTTTTCTCAAGGTCTCCCAAACCCTCTTTCAAAACTTCTTCTATCTAAGCACACAACACCAGAAATTAGGACAGGAAACTAAACTAACAAAGCATGAGAAACAAATCAAACAGAGAAGCATACATTAGTAGGCGTTTTACAAGCATCAACAAGAATTACTACGCAGTCCGCATTGATGGCAGCATCTCTGACATTCTTCATCATCATTGTATCTAACCTGTGCATCTTCTTCTCAATTACACCAGGCGTATCATAAAGTATCATCTGCAACACAAGCTTGTATCAGTCGACATCTTAATTTCTATATCAAACCAAGCAATGAACACCTGGTTCTTTTAAGAGTCAAAAATCAATGAGGCTTAGATAAACAAACCTGATATTCAGGGCTAGAACAAATACCAAGAATCCGATGCCTCGTCGTTTGAGGTTTATCTGTAACAATCGATATTTTCTGACCAATCATTTGATTCGAAAGCGTGCTTTTCCCGACGTTGGGCATCCCCACCACCGCCACATATCCTATATAACATCCGTAATCACCAAATTCAGTTTCCCAGTCGTAATAACCAAATTTCAATTTCTCAGTAAGAATAGGGTTTAGGGAGAAAACAAACAAACCGCTCCGATGATGAGTATTAGGCGTGTGTCCAAGCTCCTCCATCTCATAATCGTCGAGCAACGCCATGTTTCTGTCCGGTTTCATGCTCAGGGAGAGAAGACTGGCTTCGTCGACGATATCGATCTCCACTTGTTCTTCATCATCTTCTAATTGTGCTTGCTCAACCTCCATTTCGCTGAAGCTTCGTTGCCTAATCCATAGCTTCTTCGAGGAGGAGAGTTCCGTCCGGCCATAGCTAGTGGTACTGTTGTGCGCCTGGAGATGTGATTTGGTAACTCTCCGCCGACTATAGATACGATACGGAGAGAAATTAGGGTTTTCAACAACGGAAGTAGAGAAGAATTTGTAGCGGGAAAGAGTAGGCGAAATATGCGGAGAGACCGCCATTGTTGGACTTGGTTTTTCAAATTGATAGCTCTCACTGGTTGGTTTTTCCTCACAGGTGCTTTCTTTAGTGATTAGCGAAGGAACCAAATATGATCTTCATACGACGCCGTTTCAGAATTTGTTATTTCCACTTACACCCCTTGTTAAATATAATTCCCATTTCAACCGCCTTTATTTTTCTTTACCCAGTTACCCCCCTCGTTAAATTTAAGAACCAACATAACAAAAGCAAGAATCAGGCACGGAACTTCTGGCTAATAATAACATTGCAAGTCAATAAGCGACACAAACAGAACCAAATTGGTATGACCTTGATCGTATGAAGCTGAGTTATGTCGTCATCATGAATGTTCTATACATTCTCTAGAAAAGGTTAAAACAAAACCCATTTTCCTATTTTTATTCACAAGGCCTGAAGCTTTGATTCAACCTCATTATGAATCTTTTGGAGACAGCTGAGGTTGAGCTTCATCTGATGATAACATTCCGGGAGGAAGGTACGACCAGGCCAAGACTCCACTCCCGAGTGTGATGGTTGCAGCTATTGATCCCCAAATCCACCTCTGCCTCCTCTTTCTCTTTTGCCCGTCTCGCCTTGCCACCTCTGATATCAAAGAGAGTTGAAGCATTGAGATAAAGAAAAATAAGATAAGACATTCTTGTAAATTTAACTTGAGTTTCTTCTACCTATGGCCTCTTGGTTGCGCTGGGACATTTCCTGGTTCACAGTCTCGTAATAATGAAGACGGTCAGACAACCGGGTGATTTCAAAGTTCTTAGCTTCGAGCTCAGCTTCCATCTCCATCTCTACCTCTGTCTTGGCCAAGTCACTGCCTAGTGTGTCGGAGACAAACCTGGTGACCTCAAGTTGACAACGTAGCTCATCAGCTAGGTTCATGCTGTATTGGCTTCTGGTGGGATCAAGAGGAAGGAACATACCCACATCGGCCAACTGGTCACGGAGCCTCCGCCAATGAACTTGCATTTGCTCTAGAGTCGCCTCTGCCTGCCTCCTCCTTTCGATTTCCATTAGTAAACCCAATCTCATCTCCCTTACCTCAGATTCAATGTTGTTAGCTGAACTCTGCATTCCACTGTCAGTTGATAGTTCTGGAAGCCAAGAAACAGTAACTGAATAAATTAAAACCAGTTTCTTAGATATACCAGTGAATCATGCATGCAGATTTTCTATGTCTTTGGAAATCTGATTCATAACTATCACGAATTCAAGATGACTATAAACACAGGAATCCCAAGCCTAAAAGGCCACTTCACAACCAAAATCACATACTGATATATGCATATAACACTTAAAACTAAAGGAGAAGAGGCTCCAAGAACTGGCAAAAAGTGATGATGCTAGAAATGTCAGACATCATAAGAATTTTCTAGCTATCTCGTGGTTAAAAAAGTTAGTAGGAAGAAACAGTACCATCGCAAGCATCATAAAACTCTCCAACATGTGTAGCAAGACTGTGTGAGCTTTCAGCTCTCTCGAAATCTTCTACCTCTGTGTTACTTGTGAAGCTTACTAATTCACCTGGGTTATAGAAATTTTCAGGCTCAAGCTCCTTGTCTGCTTTTATTCTTACCGGCTCCAATAAGTAACTTTGCCATTCTAAATTACTGGTAGCATTATTACTTCCAATCCCACCATTGCTGATATCTCTTCCCGACTTCTCGTTCAAAAATGTCCCAAGAGGGGGACTGCAATCCCAAACAGGACGTTCATGGATGCCTTGGGTGTGAACACCATTGGTGTGATCCACCGCAATAGCCTCGGTGATAGGAAATGATAGGGATGTGGACTTGCTCAAGGAGGCAGTAGCCTCCACATCTACATTACCACTAATCTTTTCCTCACCAGAGGTTATCGGGTGAGAAGGCCCATCCACCTCAGAGTCCCTATTGAAAAGAACAGGCCCACGAGCTTTGTGATTGATGATATAGGGAGATGGAGGGTAGGAAGAAGGCGAATTGGGATGAGGGATTTCTTTAGTAGTGGCATATAGAGAAGGTGACATCTGAGGACGAGTGAATGTCTTTTCTTTAGGTTGCTTACTTTCATCATTCAAAATAGACGGCTTTGACTGCAGTGTGCTTGGAAATTTACTAGATAAGGACGTCCCTGAATTTAGTGATCTACCCAAAGCGGCAGCAGAAAATGTAGGCATGACTCTGCATCATTGAAGATTTCAATTAGAAATCCACCAATAGGGATACACAACAGCGAGAGAGCGTTGTTCAACTAATAAAGTAATGAACATCGAGAGAGTCGATAACGGATAAACAAAAATCCAAATCAATGTCAAGCAATTAATAACCTATACAAACAAGCTAACAATCTGAGAGTTCAATTTCGGGAAGGAGCAAACCATAGAGTGCGAGATTATCAAACTAATCATTCAACATCAAGTAGCCTAAACTAAATTTAACAGAGATTATCACGGAACCAAGACCTTAATCATCAAATCGAACAGTCAGCAGCTAGCAAAATCACTCGATAGAAATAGTTACCTCGCGACAGAGCATCAATCGGAGAAGACGAAACGAAAAGATCAACGCAGACGGAGGAAGAAGAGACGATCGATTGATGGTAGATTGATATGACATGGTGCGAAAAAAGAGCAAACAGAGATTAGATATATACTGAGGAGGAGAGAAAAAAGAGAAACCTCTTCTCCAAGGCTTTAGTCGCAACAAACTCTTAATTTAAACCTCTTCACCAAGGCTTTCATTCGCAACGACCGCGTATCACGCTGGGTTTTGGGGAATCACCGGAACGGCTGCGTTTTGATGGGGTTTTGTATGTTTAGTGACGTGGCATCTCCTGGTGTTTCGGGTAGGCTTTTGTAGTCATCAGGGGCCCCACTGTGTTTATTCGTAAATTTGTAAACCCAGTCTGATTACTGATAACAAGTAATAAACCGAGAATTTTTCTTACTATCAAACTGTAAACTTAAATTACATGGATTTGTCCACAAAGAAGCAGAATCATGGCTTATGGACGAGCTTTCTACTTTGATGTATGTATGTATTCATCCTTCTTATTCAAATAGAAAGGTATATCACAAATCGAAAATAAATATAAACAACCTCTGTGAAATCTCTTTCTCCGATCTATCTGTAATATATGGCAGGTCCATTTGAAGTGTTATCCCAAACACCTCCTTCCTTGACATACTCCAAGTACCTAGCGAATTCTGGTTTTGCAGTCGTCGTGCTCTTCTTCTTCTTCTTCCTCTTTAGACTCATTTCGAAGAAACTAAATAGAGGGTGAGCCGAACCCCTGGTTTTCTCCACCGGTTTATTCACCTTCGGGGATTGACCATGGGGATTTGTAGGAACGCTCTCCGGTTTCACTTCTAAAAGCCCTGCGCCTGCTTCTTCTTCGTCGCCGAGCTTCTTGTAGCTGCCTCGAACCTTCCTCGTGCTCAGCGCTCTAATCATTATTTCTTGTGGTTTTGATCAATTCTCTCTGGTGATATGTTTTTAAGAAAGGATAGATTTTGAAAAGGACACATCTTTTGACTTCTCTTCTCCTTATCCCAACGACTCCTTTAACTTAAACCTTATGTGACATTGCCCTTTCACCTACTACTATTCGTGGGTCAATGCTACTTTATTTTTGACTATGTCTTCTTTGGTGTTTGACTTAATTAGGACAACGAGACAGTTCCACAACAATGCTTTAGACTTTAGTGGACTTGCTCTGTTTCTTGACACAAAAACAGTAGCTCAAGTGTAGTGTAATGCTGAAAAAACAAAGCAATTCATATGAATAAGCTGTGTCCTGCTGTTTTAACCAAACCTTTATTCTTCAGTTTTCCTCTCAATTCTTCAACGACATCCCACTTCCCCATCGCTGCATAGAAATTCGAAACCAACACATAAATGCTCGCGTTCTCTGGACCCGTCTCTTCCATAAGCCTCCTTGCTACATATTCGCCTCGCGTAAGATCCATATTAAGACTACAAGCACTGAGTACCGCTACCCATATAGCACAAGGAATGCTTTGATTATCGTTCTCCATCATTCTCTCGACTAATCTCCATATCTCTTCTGTCTCACCAGCCTTGCTTAAGATATCGATGAAGCATACGTAATGCTCTGTTCCAGGAACCAACCGATACTTCTCCTTCATCATACCAAAACATTCCTTACCTTCTTTAACTAGTCCTGCGTGTGCACAAGCCGATATAACAACAAGAAATGTCACTGAATTCGGTAAAACTCCGCTTCCTTCTTCACACATTTCCCTGAAGATTTCAAGAGCTTTAACCCCATCCCCATTAACCGCATACGCATCTATCATACTCGTCCAAGAAACCACACTTTTAGATGGAATAGCTCTGAAAATAGTACGCGCTTGCACAATCTGACCGCATTTTCCATACATATCCATTAAGCCATTGCATAGCTTAGAATCTGAAACGAAACCATTACGTAAAGCGACACAGTGTATCTGTTTACCAATCCACAGATCAGAGTTATCAGAGCAGCCAGCAAGAGAGCTACTGAGCACTCTCACATTGGGTCTCTGCCTACTCATAAGCAGAAACGCTTCCTTGTAATTTCGGTTTCGAATGCAACCTGATATCAAAGAATTCAACATCACCTCGTCCGTATGAACATTCAAACTGTTATAAACCTTCATGGCTTCATTGATCAAACCTACACTCGAGTAAAAACTAATCATTGCAGTTCCTAAAACCACGAGATCGCGTCCGGTGACCACCACCATGGCATGAACTTGCTTCCCTTGCTGCAAAATCTTGAGAGAGGCACAAGTTTTAACAACAGAAGACAAAGTGAACTCACTGATTTCTACTCTTTCTCTATACATAGCTGCGAAAACGCCAAGAGCTTCTTTGCCTTTACCGTTTCTAAGGAAACCCGAAAGCAGAGCATTCCATGAGACGAGATCTTTTTCCTCAACGCTTTCGAATACCCTAACGGAATCAACCAAGTGTCCGTACTTGGAGTACATGTCAATAAGCGCAGTTTTGGATATGGTTCCTGTTTCAGCGCCTTGTTTGATCATCAAGGCGTGAACTTGGCGTCCTGTTTCTGGGTACGACAAGAGGGAACAGGCCCCGAGAACCGGAGTGAAAGTGTGCGAGCTGAGATCAGGGCTAGCCCTATGAATCTGAAGAAAGAGAGCCAAGGTGTCATTTGGGTTTCCACTGCGGAGGTGAGACGAGAGTTGAGAGTTAAGTGAGGAGAGGTCTCGTTGCGGCAATTCGTCGAACAGGTGGTCGGCATGGGTGGCAAAATTTCGGATAAAGACACACCTCAGTACCAAATTAGTGGATTTAACGGTAACGTTACCCAGACGAATAAAGCGTCCAATACGCAAACATGCGAACATGTTTTACTTGTTACCGCTACAGACGAAACTTATTGAAGCAGAGCTATCTTTTTATGGGCAAAGGTCAACCTAAATGTCTGTCTGATCAACAATTTATTAGACGACATAAAAAGGAAGAAAAGGTTACAACTTTTCTTTCTCAAGTTACAAGAGAACAAAACCCCTCACAATCTTTAACAGAGAAATGAATGCCTTTAAGCCGAAAACTTTCCCAGTGAGCACTGGCCAATGGATTTTACGCCCAAGAAAACTTTATTGGAGAAGCAGGAAATCAAGTTCTTTGTTTTTACTTTTCAAATCCAAACAAATCAAGATTCGCAAGGCGGCACAGGTTAAACGCCTCAAGCTGCTTTTGGTACATTCTCAGGGAGCGTGAGATCATCGAGTACTGAATCATATTCTGTATCGCGAGCGTTCTTCTTGTTTAGAAGCTTCTTGAACTCAGCCTCGTCCAAGTTCTTTGCGTTCTCTGTGGCGTGAGCTTGAGCTAAGTTGGAGTACTCCACAGCCGAACTGGAGAAGAAGACTCTTTCTTCTTCTGTCACCTTCCTCAGAAATTTAGCTGGGTTGCCTCCCCAAACCTGCAAGGAAAACCAGAATTGTAATTTCACCAGAGCTTAAGCGAATAACAAACGTTTGAGAAGGTCAACATATAAGAGCGTGGCTAAGAACCTCGCCAGAGGGAATTCTAGTGTTCTGCCTAACAAGAGCTCCTGAAGCAACCATGGCATGTTTTTCAACATGAGCTCCATCCAAGACAGTTGCACTTGTACCAATATAGGCCTCATCCTCGACAGTGCAGCCATGTAAAACAGCACTATGACCTGCTCCAAATTCAATTTGCTTTATCCATTACCCTGACTTTAATATTCACACTTCAATTTTATGACAGCAAATGTATTGAGAATTTACCAATGGTGACATTGTCTCCAATGACAGTAGGTAAGACCTTCCCACTTAAGTTGGTCTTAGCAACGTGGACAAGAGCGTTGTCCTGAATATTGGTCCCAGCTCCAACACTAATGCTGTTAGCATCTCCTGCAGAGTCGGTCATTAAATCAAAGGGTATGTCTGAACTAAAGAGTGCCTATCCTCTCAATGAAAGCACATTTGAATCAACAATGTCAAATACTCCAGCAGCTTACCTCTCAAGACACATCCATACCAAATGGAAGAACCTCTTCCCACATGGACATCACCAGAGAGAGAAGCGTTAGGAGCCACAAAAGCCCCCTTATCCACATTAGGGGTTTTGTCAAAAACATTCATGAGTGTGCGGTGCCTTGATACTGGAACAAAAAAAGAGTTTCAGAAGATAGACAAGTGAACCACCCATCATAGCACAGGCTAACACATAACAGACTTGTCTAAGTGAAGAAGATTTCAACTAGGATAATAACTAGCCAAATACAGAGAACATAAGAGGAACTTGTAAGAGAAAATTAACGAGAATCTCTCTTCGCAACCACAGAAATGGATACCGTCACTAGCAAAATGAAGAACATTTGATCTTAAGCTCTAAGGTTTCTAATCAAAAATGCCATAATCAATCATCAACATAAGAGGAAACGCATCAATCAAAACTATGACCTGATTCCAGAGAAATACACAAACATTTCGAAGACCCGACGAGTAATGAAACAAAAAAAAATCATCACCAGGATTCGAATGGAACTAAGAGAAGACAAGGCGATCCAAAAGACATACGCTGTTCTCGGAAATGATTTTTCCCTTGGAGGCGACAACCGAGCCGATCAAGTGCTTGACCAGTTTCACGGATCCAGAATCCTACGCTGTAGAATGCTTTACCCATTGTTCCCATCGTGTTCTTCTTCTTCTTCCACACGAGAGATCGATTTGCGTTTTATCAATGAAATCGAAAAGGGGTTTTTCGCCGGAGCCAGAGGAAGAGGAGAGAGTGCAGTCTTTGACGACTCATCCCCATTTGTTGGTTTTGTGCTCAATTTTCGGTCGGACCGTTATTATCCGGTTCATGTTATTTCAGGTTGCTGTTGGTAAAATTAGGAGGTAAATTTATGGTGATTATGGTAATTCTTCGCCACGTCACTTTATCCTTTTAAGTCTCGAACAAACGGCACACACTTTGGCGTCCACTGAGAATTGAGAATATAGTTATCATCAACATCAACCAAAGAAGAACCTTATCTCTCAAGAGGTCTCTCTGTTTTATCGAATGAACTACAATGAATGTGATCTCATGCTCCTTCTCATTGGAACATAATCTCTACGAGACAATGTCTTGTCTCCAGAGATGCTCAAAGCAAGAAGAACTGAAGCAAATCCACGCTCGCATGCTGAAAACTGGCTTGATGCAGGATTCTTATGCAATCACAAAGTTTCTTTCTTTCTGCATTTCTTCAACGTCTTCCGACTTTTTGCCTTATGCCCAGATTGTGTTTGACGGGTTTGATCGACCAGATACTTTCTTGTGGAACCTAATGATCAGAGGGTTCTCGTGCTCAGACGAACCCGAGAGGTCTCTTCTCCTGTATCAACGTATGCTCTGTTCTTCAGCTCCTCATAACGCGTATACTTTTCCGTCTCTTCTCAAAGCTTGTTCGAACCTATCTGCATTTGAAGAAACAACGCAAATTCACGCACAGATCACGAAACTTGGATATGAAAATGATGTCTATGCAGTGAATTCTCTGATTAATTCATATGCTGTGACCGGGAATTTCAAGCTAGCTCACCTTCTCTTTGACAGAATCCCCGAACCTGATGATGTCTCGTGGAACTCTGTGATCAAAGGTTATGTAAAAGCTGGAAAAATGGATATTGCATTAACGTTATTCAGGAAAATGGCAGAAAAGAATGCTATATCATGGACTACGATGATCTCTGGGTATGTTCAAGCAGACATGAACAAGGAAGCTCTGCAATTGTTTCATGAAATGCAGAATTCAGATGTTGAGCCTGATAATGTTTCCCTAGCTAATGCTCTCTCAGCTTGTGCTCAGCTCGGAGCACTCGAGCAAGGGAAATGGATCCATTCCTATCTTAATAAGACAAGAATCAGAATGGACTCTGTTTTGGGTTGTGTTCTTATAGATATGTATGCAAAGTGCGGTGAAATGGAAGAAGCTTTGGAAGTTTTCAAGAATATTAAGAAAAAATCAGTGCAAGCATGGACAGCTTTGATTTCAGGATATGCATACCATGGCCATGGAAGAGAAGCTATTAGCAAATTCATGGAGATGCAAAAGATGGGAATTAAGCCAAATGTGATCACTTTCACTGCGGTTCTCACGGCTTGCAGCTACACAGGACTAGTTGAAGAAGGAAAGTTGATATTCTACAGCATGGAGAGAGATTACAACCTGAAACCGACCATCGAGCATTATGGCTGTATTGTTGATTTACTCGGTCGAGCTGGATTGCTTGATGAAGCAAAACGTTTCATTCAGGAGATGCCATTGAAGCCAAATGCTGTGATATGGGGTGCGTTGCTCAAAGCCTGTCGAATTCACAAAAACATCGAATTGGGAGAGGAAATTGGAGAAATCTTAATTGCAATAGATCCATATCATGGCGGAAGATATGTTCATAAGGCAAATATTCATGCTATGGATAAAAAGTGGGACAAAGCAGCTGAAACAAGAAGATTGATGAAAGAACAAGGAGTAGCAAAAGTTCCAGGATGTAGTACAATTAGCTTGGAAGGGACCACACACGAGTTTTTAGCGGGAGACCGATCACACCCAGAGATAGAGAAAATTCAATCTAAATGGAGAATCATGAGAAGGAAACTTGAGGAAAACGGGTACGTACCAGAGTTAGAAGAGATGCTGCTTGATCTAGTTGATGATGATGAAAGAGAGGCTATTGTGCATCAGCATAGCGAGAAATTGGCTATTACATACGGGTTAATCAAGACTAAACCAGGAACCATTATTCGTATAATGAAGAATCTCCGAGTATGCAAAGATTGTCACAAAGTAACGAAGCTCATCTCTAAGATATACAAGAGGGATATTGTAATGAGAGATAGGACAAGGTTCCATCATTTCAGAGATGGGAAATGCAGTTGTGGGGACTACTGGTAAAATTTGGGAGAGGAAATAAAACTTTTATTGCTTAAGAAAATGGATCCACTGGACATTATAAGTTTAAAGTACAATGTTTTCAACTGATGCTGAGAAGTTGTGTTGCAGTCCAAGACTGTCCCGGCTCTAGCTTGACATCCCCAAGCTGAGAATTAAAAATGACAAGGAAGAGTTATAAACTTTTGAGTCTATAAGTTTTGTAAAGAGGAAAGACTTAAGTGTAAACTGATATACCTTTGCATTTTCCACGCACACAAAGTCTCTGTAACAAGCCTCCATCTGAGTATGCGGGTTCCACAAGACCGCATCCGACCAACTGCATTTTTCAAAAACAAGTAGTACTCATGAGGCACAGAACGAAACATAGACCCTGTAGAAAGCCATATAAGTGTCTCAGTAAATGTACTTTGTGTTTTTGATGATTATTTTATCACCCAAGCCATTATCAAACTGCAATTCATTGGGAGCATCAAGATAGACGGTATCCACAAATCCAGGAAAAGTGACTGCATCCCTGAAATGTTAGAAATTAAGGAGTTACAACCATGAAACAAGTGAAATAAAATAAATAAGATCTGTAGTTAATGAAGAAAAACAAATACCAAACCAACCTGTCTTCTTTACCCTCTATTGGGTTCTTAGGGTCTGGATCCTTATTGAGAGTTTTACAACCCTTTAGACCTCTCACGGAGGCCCCCGCAGAAGAAGCCTGATGAACCCAAAAAAAAAAATATTAGAAGAAAAAGTTGATAACATGGACTCAATTTGCAAGCCATAGTATCAAATCATAGGAAAATGATTTAGTGGACCTACACGGAAGTAAGTATGCAACGCAGTGCTGAAAGAAAATGGTTTATCGTCTGTGTTTGTAATCTTTAGCTCAGTGGAAAGGGAGTCCGCGCCAACAATGACCTAAAGTATCAACACAAACTGTTATGAAATACTATAACATACAAGAATGCCATTAGTGAAAGGCATGACACACACCTTGTATAGAGCCTGGAAAGCAAAGTCCCACATGGCTCGACTATAGGGACCATCCTTAAGCTCAAGAGTAACAGCAGCATTGTCATCTGCATTCTGGGAATCGACAACAGACCAGTCCATGTTCCTTCCAAACCCATGCTAATGATTCCAAAATGGTTCAAGACCACCAAATAAGCATAAACAACTAAAAAGAGATTTGATCAAGCGAGGAAACAGTAAATGAGAGTACCTGTTGAATTAGCCCAGGTCCAAACTGTGGAAAACAATGTGGAATCCCTCCGCTAATCCAATAACAAACAGTATGACGAAAAAAAGAAAAGACATTACTCACAATTTTATCTGGTTTAACAACAATTGTTGAAGTTCACACACACATACCTAATGGGCTTAATCTTATTGAAGACAGCATCTGGTCTGACAAAAAGAAGATCTTTACCGCTCGCAACTTTCCAAGAAGTAATGCAGCCTCCGAAGAGATATATCTCAGCCTCGCTGCATCCAATTATAAATCAACCCAGATGACATAAAGCTGAACCTGACTTACTTAGTATGAGATGGTCAATAGTTTTTGATACCTGTTCTGAGGAGAAGTAAGGACAAGTTTTGGCAAATTGCCTTCTCCTTCAGCGACTCTCACTCCAGTAGTTGAAGAAGCCATGGCAGAGAATCTTCTTCTGCAATATCCAAGATCGAGTTTTTTTTTGTGTGGATCAAATGCAAGGTAGAGACATTAGAAGCGAAACCAAAAGAAAAAAAACAAAATGCAGTAAGAATATTACCGGCTAAATCGGAGCTGATTGGGAGAATTGAAAGTGAGAAAAGAGTTAGAGACGGAAACAATCGCCATTTTTGTTTTTCTCTCCTTCAGTCACTCTCTATCTAGTATCCTATATATTGCGTCCTTCCCGGTCCTCTCGTACTAGGGCAACAAGAAGAAGGAAAAGGATTGAATAGAGATTTTGATTTGGGTCGATGAAATTGAATACTAAACGCAGCAAAACTAATGTAATTTTTTAAAAAAATATCGGACATTTTTATTTATATATCTATCCGGAAGAGACAAACAAACGAATGACGAGTGACGACGATGGAGAAACCGGCTCTTCAAATGGCGGTCGGGACCCAAAGTTTAACGTTGACCACTAACTTGAGAATAATATCGTTTATGGATTACGAATATCCTTCTTAAGTCCGACTAACTTATCAATAATATCTACAAAGAAGGGTATGGGCTGTTCAATACATTCCACCAGGTCCAATATTACTAATGGGCTTATTAAAAATTAGTGCATAACGCTAGAGAGAGGGGTCGAACCTCTGACCTTGTGGTTAACAGCCACACGCTCTAACCAACTGAGCTACTCCAGCTTATTTGTTCTATCTATTACCTTTTTACTATTTCACTTCTTTGAGGCTTTTAGCCCAATCGAAAGACTATAGAGTGGTTACACTTAAAAGGAGGAATCATGCTGGACTCGGAAAGGTAATGTATGCTGCTGCTGCTCTTTCATTATCTTACGGGTGTGCCTCATTAGTTGTAGCTAACATATCAAATTCAATCTTACCATTAGGATTCATGTTGGTGTTAAGAATTTTGCACATTTTTGTTCTTTTAAGATTTCTTTGGAATTTTTCTATCGATACAAGGAAAATGGAACTACTCATACAAAGAGAAAAAAATACAATAAAATTCAAATTTGTGAAAGACAAAGTTTAAATATTTCTCTCATTCAAAACTGTTGTTTTATCTAATCTTCAAGCTGTCTGTGTAGCAATGCTCTTGACCGAGATCTTATCATCTTGAATTTGCCTCTGTAACTCTCTCCTTTCTTCAACATGTAACTTCACAAAAGTAAGCAACGTTTAATTTTTTGATGCTTTTTGAATCTATAGTCAGTCATGTAAGAGCACAGAAAATACCAGTTTAAGGGTTCTTGGTACTTGTATCCAGCGCCTTTTTAGGCGGTTCATTTGCAGATTCAGCTGTTTCACAAGTGAAAAGCAAAGAGGTTATTATGCGTCTAAAATGCAACATGATGCACTCAGATTTTGTATTTTTTACCAATTGAGTATATATTCTTTTTGTTATTCACTTCCTTACCCTTAAACTTTCTCTTCTTATTCGCTCTCCTCCTCTTTCTATCTTCCTGTGTGAGCTCAGACTCATCCTTAATGTCACCTTTCCCGGAAAATATTTCCTCTGGGGCAAGCATTGCTGCATCTGAGACGGCCACGGGCGCAACCTACACAGTACACATGGAACAAGTTGATAAGTATAATGGTCTCCAATCCCAATTACCAAACAAACAAACAAAAAAAAGGAAAGGGCTTAGAATTACCTCTTCCATTGCTATGGCTGAAACGTTTGGTATAGACATTTCTTCAATCACCTGAAAGTTTGGAGAAAATAAAAAGTTTCAGTCCAGAACAGCTATGTCTAGACACTTGAGGTGATCATCATTTAGGATCTAAGCAAGAAACATACTGGTTTAGGTGTGAAGTGGAAGTGGGAGAGAGCATCCAACTTCAGGCATAGTTTCTTGAACAACATGCTTGCCTGATTTAACGTTTATAAGTAAGAGAATGTGATATATACACTAACAATGAAAGGAGAAGATAAATATGCAAACACAAAAACCCAGGAAAAATAAGTATCAAATCAAGTTGGAACCTCTTTCTTTAGTTCATCAGAGTGAGTTGTTGGGGCAAAAGCTGGATTAGCCTTCTGAAAGTATTCTGCCTACAAATAACCAAATGGACCAAAACACATATGTAAGTTTGGTTATCTCACAAAAAATGCAATAACACAATCAAATATTGTACATGATACAAACCTCGTAAACTTCGGCAAGACCTTTCTTGCTTTTGCTTTCGTCCTGCATATACCCAAAAGTAACAAATCAATTGTAACTATTACACCAGAGCAAGAAAAGAGGATAGAAGTAATAGTTCTTCAATAAAACTCACCAATTCCTTGGCTTCTCTTTTTCCTTTAGTGGGTAGACGAGGTGCTCGTTGAACATCATCGAAACGAGCCTAAAGAGTAAAAAGATCAGTCATGCAAAACCAGGAAGAAACAAGGGAGACCTTTGTTACAAATTACTGCCACAAGTAGTTACCTCAATGATTCTGCTCTTGATCAAATCTTCAAGTGAGGCTGTGACTTCTTCTGTGATTACAGGAGCAGGCCTGGCATTGTGCTCAAAATCTAAATCAACTTCTAGAGCACTATTCATTGGCCTCTTTGCCGCAGTTATCTTACAACAAGTAAAATCAGACATAAATTTAGCTACAGAAAGCAAGATGCCTCTTTTACAGTTTAATTGTGAGGGAAAACATGTCTGGCTACCTCTCCCTGCATTGTCCAATGTTTTGGGTCCAAGTTTGCTTTCTCCATCTGTTCAATCTTGGATTGAAGCTTTAGTCGTGCTCTCTCATGGGTAGAGAGTTTTTCATTGCCCTAAAGGTAGATAAATTAGTTCATAAATCAGAAATGAATTCATTACATATCACAATGCCATGAATAGTTAAGTATTACAGTACTTTGTTTTCTATTTCAGCTTCCTCATCTTCACTCAAATCTTTCAACTTCATTTTTGTCTCCTTTTTGCCACCAAAGAAATCATCATACCTAATTACCATTGAAAAGAAAAAACATCTTAGAACAAATCTACAGCGCTGCAAAGCGTGGTGTATTCTCTAATTAGTTCAATTAGTGTGTGATAGAGACTAGAGAGCATCGAAACCATACCTTGCTTTTCCTAATTTATCTGTCTCTTCGTCGTCACCACCAGCAAAAGCATCAAACTAGACGACAAGAACAATAAAAGATCATTCGAGAGAAAAACTGAGCTAATTGTAATCACTCACTCCACTTTTCTTAAACACTGAGGTATGTGCTTACCTCAACATCTTCTTCTTCATCATCATCATCTTCTTCGTCTTCATCATCGCTCAAATTTTGCTTCTTTCTCTGTGCCACTCCTTTTTTGTTTTTGTGGTCTATCCCATACTCTTCTGCTTCACCTTCCTCTAAAAATTCCTCCAATTCTTTTATCTTGAAGAACTTATCCTCTATTCCTTCATTGTCTCCATCCTTCTCCTCCTCCTCCTCCTCCTCTTCCTCCTCTTCTTCTTCCTCGTCCTCTTCCTCTTCCTCTTCATCTTCTCCTTCGCTGTCATTAGATTCTATCTCTTTATCCTCATCATCAACATCATCCGAGTCAAAACCATCCATATCCATCTCATCAATATCATCTTCATGAGAAACCTTAAGGGCCAACTTCCCAAGTTTACGAATCTCTTCAGGGTTTTTAGCAAATCTCTTGACTTCCTGCCGCAAGCTAGTCAACAAAGGTTGAGATTGCATATCAATTTGCTGCCAAATCTGCTCCGCATCAAACCCATCAGAAGAGAGCTGATCAAATGGACATTTAGGGTTATGCGGCTTCAACTTCATGAATAGATACTGAGATGCAGAGCGAGCATCCTCAGATATTGAACTTGGCGCTAGAAAAACTGGTGGCTCTGTTGCCTTAAGCTTCTCAAGGGCTTCAAACCCCGAATCCTTTACCGTAGCCATTGATTGAGCTTCCTCAGTGCCCTCGAAATTAGGGTTCCTTCGATTTGACGAAAACAGTAGAGTATATCAATGGCGGTGCCGAAGGTGGTTTAAACGGCGGTTAGGTTTTAGAAGAGGAACAGGGACAAGAGAAACCTCAATGGTATCTCTCCAAAACCCTGCGAGTTTTACCCCTTAGTCATTGGGCCAATATATGGGCCTTTAACATTGTGAATTGGCCCAAATCGTAATTCAGACATTAAAAATCCACATTTGTCTGAAACTTGTTTAAACTGCAAAAACTTTGACACATTTCAATTGCTTTATGAGAGTTTGAAATCTGAAAACATCATCACTACTTAAAAACATGATACGATAAATCTGTGTTTTACCAAATTACAAAATAAATGATTGATTAGAGAGATTCAAAAGTATTCCTACATAATCAAAAAGGGACTTGAGCTACAACAACACATCGTTTATGAATTTTTCTGTGAGTTCTTTAGGAAGTCCCATGACTGTATCAACCCCTCCCACCTACAATAACATTACAACAAAACTCTTTTTAGTGGAGTGTTATCATATAAACATCTCTTTGAACATCTATCTTAATGATATGCTGAAACAAAACTAATCAAACAAGTGTAGATCAAAGACGCGAGCTTTTTGTATTAAGGGAACTAACCACAGAATCGATAAAGGGTGAAATGAGGGGATGCTCCAGTGTTAAACCTCCAGCAACCTTATAAGTTATTGCATCATCAATCTGAAGATTGAATAGAACACACAAACTTTATATGTCAAAACAAACTAAGTTCAAGAGATCGATAGTAAGAAGAAGAGTGGTTTTAGAAGTTTTACAAGACCGTCAATGACTTGTTCTGGTATCTCATGGAAATAAACCTGCATCACCACAACATTCACATCACCACAAATTGTTCAATCCACAAGAAAATTTGACAAAACAGAAAGAAAAGTTTATATCTGCGTACCTCAGCTTTGTCCCATCCTCCTTTTTTAACTCCAGTTTTCAAGTTTCTAACAAGAACAGATCCCACAACTCCTCCGTGTGAACCGGAATAGCCTGTGTAGATTACAAACAAAACGCTTAAACACAACCATGATCAGCCTTACAAGTGGCTTATAGTATCATAGAACACATGTACATAGTTAACTTGTACGAAACCTTTGATAAATTCACGAGCTTCTTCTTTAGTGGTTGGTTTTTCTCTAATAACACCTTTGTACACAACAACCTAATAAACTCCATCACCATAACATCAGCTAAAGATACCAAAAAGTTAACATTCTAATCAAAAAGTGTTGAGGCATCAAAGCATACAGTGTCTGCAGTAATCAAAAGAGTTGGTTGAGGATCTTTTGCAAACTGGCTCTCACCTCCCAATTTCGATATAATCTCATTTGCCTAGTCAAAACAATTACCATCATCATAAATTGAAAAGACATTGAATCAAGATTACAAAACCCTAGAGTATTATTATGTACCTTGGCTTCAGCAAGAGCCACAACCAAATCTTCAGGCTTCTCTGTCCTAATAGCTTTCTCATCAATGTCTGCAGTCTTAAAAAAAACATAATCCCCAGCCAAACTCAATTTATGTTATGAACATCCATAGCAAAACAATAATAATCACAATTTGAACATACCACGATAGTGTAATCATATCCCATTTCAGCCAAAATCCTCTTTCTCGCCATGGATTGAGAACCCAGAATCAGCTTCACGTTTGAGCATATTTCGCATTTCATCAGCATTTTCCCATTGATTTTTTTTCAAATTTCTACCAAAAAGGGAAGAAATAGCAGAGAGAGAGACAAACCTTAAATCCTCTCTCCATGGCCTTGGTCGTCATCGTGGTGTTGTGCTCTAAGCGGAATAGTGAAGAAGGAAATATAACAAAAATTAACAAAATTCGTAGAAAGAATTTGTGTGTCTTTAAGCCCATGTCCAATCCACACGCTTCTTCTACTTTCAAGAATAACTCTTAACAATTCCCTTCAACTTTATCTTTATCTTTTTTTATATTTTTTCAATCTATGAAGAATATTATTGTAATACTCCATTTTCATTTATCATAAGTTTTAACTATAGCTTTATTATGAAAATTTTAAATAAAATCCATCTTTTCCATGTACAGTTTTTTACTATTTTTAACAATAGTTTAACATTACCGTTACATTATAGTTATATATATTTTTTGTCATCTCACCAATCACAACCAAACCTTTCACATGGAATTAGGCTATCTAGCTAATTAGTCATGGAAAATTAGGTTATCTAGCTAAAAAATCTTCATTCTTGCAATGATAGTAAGAAATTGGAATTCTTTATATTGGAATTTTTGTCTTCCCGAAAATGGTGTTTGTGAAAAGAAAAATATGTAAAGTTGATCCTCCATTCTTTATCACAGCCTGTAATCTGTATGATCCAATAAGAAGATGTCACATGTAAATGTAAAATAGGTATTCAAATTGTGGAAAAGAAAAATAGGTATTCAAATGGGGCATAGTTATCGACCAAAAAAAAATGGGGAATAGTTTACAAGCCATAAAAACAATTGGGCCTATTTGTAAGGCCTTACAGCTATTTGAATTATTTTATAAATTATCAAACATTATTGGTGATAAAGCAATTTACGTTTTTCAAAGGGGTTGCAATTATAAATACCCTTGGGCCTGTTTTTGAGCTTCTCGCACATATGGAAGTTATTGTGAAAATCGTACAACTACTAGGACTATTTTATAAATACTAAACACTACCGGGGAGAAAGTAACAGAGATAGAACAAGTGACATAGACTCTGAGTGAAGGAGTTGAAACGTGTATGACCAGTGGAAGAAATGGGACGCGGTGGTGATCGGCGCCCACGTTGTGTATCACGACCATCTCTACGAACAAACATCTCCTCAAAACGATGTGTTTTGATGATGACAAGGATGCAGCCAGAGGGGAAGAAGTTAACATTCCTGATGGCTCCTCTAAGAAGATGGCCTAGAAGAAAGAATATGTCTTCTTCAAGAAAGCTCGAAAGCTCTTCGATATTGACGTTATACTTGACTCTGATGTTCCTCAAGAAGGTTCCAGAATCAGCGTTGTGGTTTACCGTTTCGCCACGAAACAGCCAAATCAAAATGGTTTGATTGTTTCGTGTGTGCAGTTGCAAAAATGTTTGTCATGTCTATTCAAGTCTATTCATGGAAATTATAAGCATTTAAGACTATTCAGAGTCTACGTAAAGTCCAAAAGAAAAAAATCAAACGAAGCAGCCTCTGAACAAGGGTAACTTCCTACCCATAGAATTTTAGATTCTTAAATGAATGTTTGCTTCTTTTGGAGTTTGTGGTCTAAACTTTCGTTGACCGTTTATTGTATATCAAATGGTTTGTTTAATTTAAGCGAGCTACTAGACTAGTAGTTTGTGATATAGTGTATGTCAATTAAGGATAAACACAAATGTTACATTTATGTGATTGATATTCTGTTTTTTTCTAAAAATTGACAGAAGCGTTTTAGTTGTGAACAAATTTCAACGTATATGTTAACTAATGTTTAATGGTGTGAAAGTTTGAAATGGACGAGACGATGTGAGGAGAATATGAAACCACAATTGTTTAGTCTTTCGTAACTTTATAAAGCCAACATTCCATCAAATGATATTTCTCCTAACACGAGATCATAAGGAATAAGATAAAGCAAAAGAGATGAAGGAAAAATGAATGACTTCCAAAGTTCTCTTCGCAAAAGTCTACGCTTACTTTGATTGTGTTTCTTTTGTTGTCTTGTGCTATTAGTAGATGGAGTCCAAGATATTGCATCCATGCTTAAAAAGATCAAGAATACACCACATGTTTTTGGGGGAAAAGTATATTAAAGCCCAAAAGAATGTTTTGGAATAAGTATATATATATTTTGATACGATTTTTGTTTCATAAATGGAAAGCCAAAAAAATGAAACTATCATACTAAGAAGTTACATATTAATAGACGTATCTTACATCTTCATAAACTCCCAAAAAACCCTAAACCTAAGTGAAGAAAATGTGTACTAGTATGAGATGATAGATGAACATATTTAGATAAGCATTAAAAACATGAAAGGAAATGTTTGTAACAATCAATTCCAAAGAGGGGTCTACTACAAACATATATAATAAACACGAGCAACCGTAATGTTTGCTTCCACATTCAAAATTTCAAAAAGGTCGAATTATTAGTGTATTGTTTTTGTTTGTTTGGTTTTAGACTGTGGATGAACAAATCAATGCATTGATAATTGCACATACTTTTTTCTTTTCTCTTGCTACTCACTTTACATCTGTAAATATTGCAATAAATTTCATATATATATATATATATAAATTTAGAAAAACACCAATTAATGTCTCCTTGCAGTCCACATGGGCTTCCTAAACGTCAAATTTTCCCAATTTTCAGAATTAGGTGAAACGTTATTATATCTAAAAAACAGTCTAGATAATATGTCTGCCACTTAAACAAAAAGCAGCTTCCTCTTTTGTTTAGTTTTGATGATTTATCAAATGAATATCAATAAAAAAAATACGAATAAAATCAATTAATATACTTTGTAATATCAATTGAAACAATGCATTACACATTAAAAAAGAAATAGTAACACATAAAAAGAAACAGTGGAAAGCAGAAAACGAGAGGGGTGTGTATATATTACTAAAGAATTAGTTTAAATGATTAACAAATGAGTGGGATTTTTGCTTCTCCCAAAGCGTAATTTATCTGAAAATGTGTCTCGTGTTGAGAGTAGTTGAGATTCTTGCTGTTCTCCAACTAAACATTAACTTTTATTAAAATTAAAGAAAATAAAAAGATGGATCAAAAACGAGATCCCCTTTTTCGATATCCGAATAATGTTTTTCTTTGCTTTTAATGTGTCTCTTTCTTATGATTTAGGATTCCAATTCCTTCCCTTTCCCCTTCTTGTTCTCTCCATATTCTCCTCTTTAGAAAGAGATAGAGAGAGTCTTGTTTTTTTCCTGTCTTGAGTGATATTTTTTTCAGAGCCCTGAGTTGTTGTCTCCATTAATGGCGTCAGAGAAATCTACCTCCAAGGGCCAAGCATGGTGAAGATCAGCTAACACTTATCTTAACAATAATAATATTTTAAAATGTTGCCTAAAGAAATTTTCTCATTTCCTTTTTTTTTTCGTTTTGGTATCGTGATGCAGGTTTTGTACGACTGGGTTACCTAGTGACATTGAAATCGAAGTTGATGACATGACATTCCATCTCCATAAGGTGCGTTCACAAAAGCCTGAAGATTTGTCTTCTTCTTTGGCACTCTCTGTTTTTTCTTTGATTACTCACAAGATTTGTGTTGTTGTCTGTGGCTTTTCCAGTTTCCACTCATGTCAAAGAGCAGGAAACTTCACAGGTTGATTACAGAGCAAGAGACTAGATCTTCCTCTTCCATGGCGCTGATAACTGTAATAGACCCAAAAGTAGAAGAGACTGACAAGAAAGGTAAAGGCCATGAAATCGAGGACGATAAAGAAGAAGAAGAAGTGGAAGAGCAGGAGATCGAAGAAAATGGTTATCCTCACATCAAACTCGAGGATTTTCCCGGTAGTTCAGAGAGCTTTGAGATGGTGGCGAAGTTCTGCTACGGCGTCAAGATGGACCTCTCTGCTTCCACCGTTGTTCCACTTCGTTGCGCCGCCGAACACCTCGAAATGACGGAAGAGTATTCACCAGATAACCTAATTTCCAAGACTGAGAGGTTTCTCTCTCATTCCGTCTACAAGAGCTTGCGTGAATCCATTAAAGCTCTCAAAGCTTGTGAGTCAGTCTCTCCTTTAGCCGGATCGCTTGGTATAACGGAACAGTGCATCGACTCTATAGTCTCCAGAGCTTCCTCAGCTGATCCTTCACTCTTCGGTTGGCCAGTAAACGATGGCGGCGGAAGAGGAAACATCTCCGCCACCGATCTGCAACTTATACCCGGCGGCGCGGCGAAATCTCGAAAGAAACCGAGTAGAGATTCGAACATGGAGCTGTGGTTTGAAGATCTGACGCAACTGAGTCTTCCGATCTTCAAAACTGTGATCCTATCAATGAGATCAGGAGATCTGAGCTCCGATATCATAGAGAGCTGTTTGATTTGTTACGCTAAGAAGCACATTCCCGGGATTCTACGTTCTAACCGGAAACCGCCATCGTCATCTTCAACCGCAGTTTCAGAGAATGAACAGAGAGAACTACTGGAAACAATAACCTCTAATCTTCCATTAGATAAAAGCTCCATCTCCTCAACAACGAGATTCCTCTTCGGCTTATTACGAACCGCAATCATCCTCAACGCCGCCGAGATTTGCCGTGATCTGCTGGAGAGAAAGATCGGATCGCAGCTAGAGAGAGCCACGCTCGACGATTTGCTCGTCCCTAGCTACTCATACCTCAACGAGACTTTATACGATGTTGATTTGGTAGAGAGAATCTTAGGCCACTTTCTCGACACCTTGGAACAATCCAACACCGCCATAGTCGAAGTTGACGGAAAATCTCCGTCGCTGATGCTCGTCGGGAAATTAATCGACGGATTTCTCGCGGAGATCGCATCGGACGCTAATCTCAAATCGGATAAGTTCTACAATCTAGCCATCTCACTCCCAGATCAAGCTCGTCTCTATGATGACGGACTTTACAGAGCCGTCGACGTATATCTCAAGGTATAACAATAAAATTCAATGTGAAGAGAAGATCGGAGAATTTGGATCTGATTTGTTTTGAAAATTTCGTTTTCTTCAATAGGCGCATCCATGGGTATCGGAAGCAGAGAGAGAGAAAATATGCGGCGTGATGGATTGTCAGAAACTGACGTTGGAAGCGTGCACACACGCCGCGCAAAACGAGCGGCTTCCGCTACGAGCCGTCGTACAAGTTCTCTTCTTCGAGCAGTTACAACTCCGGCACGCGATCGCCGGGACGTTATTAGCTGCTCAATCGCCGTCTACGTCACAGTCAACGGAGCCAAGACCGTCAGCGGCAATAAGGAATCTAACGATAACGGAAGAGGACGGTGATGAAGCGGAAGGAGAAAGACAGGTGGACGCTGGGAAATGGAAGAAGACGGTTAGAGAGAATCAGGTGCTTCGCTTGGATATGGATACGATGAGGACGCGTGTTCATCGGTTAGAGAGAGAGTGCTCGAACATGAAGAAAGTGATCGCGAAGATTGATAAGGAAGGTTCATCACCGGCGACGACGACTGATCGGCCGAGAAGTTGGTCGATTACCAAAAAATTCGGATGTAAATTCAAGACACAGGTCTGCGATTCACACGAAGCAACGATGGTTGATCATAGATCACGACGGTCTTGAATTGTTTTCGATTGATTTTACTCTTTTTAGTACAGAATCAGAAAGCATATTGTTGTGATTCTTGGATTTTAGTTTTTGTTAATCCTTCGAGATTCTTGCTATGCGACTGCTCTACACAAATGTGCATCGTTTTGAGTCTTGTACTCGAATTAGTAAAACCAGAAATGACATACGGCACAAAGCCCATCGTTAAACGTTTCGAATTGAGCCCTTTTCTCGACTTCCTCCGAATGGGCCGTAACAATGGGCTTCAGTTGCCCTTATCTATCGTAAACTGGGCACTGTTTTGGAGAGAAATTGTTTCATATTTGTGGAATGTGCGCCGTTTTAACGTAGGAAAAGAGGGACGAACTACTCGCTGTTCAGAATCGGTAGTAGGACTTCATGTCGTTTTATAAAGGAGAGTTCCTAAAAACCTAAACCCTACTTTAGTTCTACTATATAAATCAACCGGCTTTGGCTGAGAAGAAGCCATTAGCACAATCCGAGTACCGAATCAAACCTAAGTCTCTGTAAATTTCCTCGTTTTCCGTAGATTTAGTTCTTTGTCATCCCATCTTATTAGGGTTATTCGTTTAATTTCGTTTGAATCAGTTGATACTCTCTGATTTTCCAATATGTGTTTGAATCGGCATATTAATCTTTGATCGACTCGATTTTGTGTTTTTAGAAAATAATTTAGATTTTTTTAGAGAAGGAAAAATATTCTCAGTGATGAAGAAACAATAGATGACGAGTCCGATGAAATCCATTCATAAAATCGTGGGGACAAACGAGGCATTTGTCTGAGAGGATTATTTTTCTTCGTTTTAGCATTCTAAAATATCTAGGTTTTAGGAACGTGTATAAAGGGGATTTCTCAGTGATGAAGGAACAATAGATGACGAGTCCGATGAAATCCATTCATTAAATCATGGGGACAAACGAGGCATTTGTCTGAGAGGAATCCTTTTTGTTCAATTAGTTTTGTTTTAATTAGACTTAGCAGGAAGAAGAAAGGCATGATGAGGATTGTTTTATTGTCATCTGATTCTTATTGATGAATCTATACCTCCTACTCATTCTGAGTGCCTTCTCTTGCTCTTAATTTTCAGTCACAGATATCATTGCATTAGTAGTCACTAAATTCGGATTCAATTATATTGACTCTAGGGAACACTACATTTCAAGTGAATCTACAGATACTCTAATAATATAACACAATCTGCTAAGACCAAGTGATAAACCAATTGAACTAACAAAAAAAATAAGTTTATGAAATCATAACTATTTCTTGATATTAAAAAATAACAGCAAAGATGCCAAGTTCATATAACATAAGGCCTTCAAGGAGAAACCATAACTTGTAATTTCAAACTGTATACTGGAAAGCAGACTGTGCTCAATGTGGTTTTGGATAATTCCCTGCATCCTAGTCCTGAAGTTGAAGCAAAACCTCTAGTATTGGCATTCTTACATATGATGAGTTAATTTCTGAGAGGGACGTACATTCTGATTCAGGCTCTAAAGGATCGATTAAGATTTTTAATTTATCAGGACCAAATCAGAAAAAATTTATATGATTTCTATCTGTATACTTAGAACAGCATCCATAAAAGAAAAATGTTGTTGAAGATCAATTGGACATTGGACAAAAACCTAGTGGGCCGGGCCTTCTTTGCATCTACTACTTGAAAGCCTTAAAAAAGAAAATTAATTGAAAATTAAATTTTACATTTAAGTGTTAGCATCCAAGGCCCATTAGCTCAGTTGGTTAGAGCGTCGTGCTAATAACGCGAAGGTCGCAGGTTCGAAACCTGCATGGGCCACCTTTAATGTTTTTACAACATAACAATTTTTGATTATTTTATACTATTATACAGGTCAGCACCCCTGACTGAGACAGTATCCATATCTCCACTTCAGATTTCGACACGTGGCAACAAAAAAAACCAGACACTCCGATTCCCACGAAACAAACCAATCAAAATCGTTGCCTTATCCCAATCTTATCTCAGCCCTTTTGATTATTACTCTTTAGTCTTTACTTTGCTCACAGCTTTGGATCACCAAAAAAAAAACTCAAGAGAGACTTTGTGGCCATGGCAGCCTCTCTCCAATCCACCGCTACATTCCTCCAGTCGGCGAAGATCGCCACCGCTCCTTCTCGCGGAAGTTCTCACCTCCGATCGACTCAAGCCGTCGGCAAATCTTTTGGGCTCGAAACTTCCTCGGCTCGCCTCACTTGCTCCTTCCAGTCTGACTTTAAGGACTTCACCGGTAAATGCTCCGACGCTGTCAAAATCGCCGGATTCGCTCTTGCCACCTCTGCTCTCGTCGTCTCGGTAACTTTCTTTAATCTCCGACTCTCCTTTAAAACTATAGATTAATCAAGAAAAAAAAGGAGAATTGAGTAACAGAGAAGAAGAGTATTTTGTTGTGTTTGTGATAACATGTTTATGATTTGCATTACTATGTATCGAAGTTGGCACTTGAGAACACCTAAACCAATAACAGACTCGGATAGTATAATAGAAGGAGAAACCGCTATTCCAATTCTGTAATCTTCGATTCATGTAGATACAATCTTCTTGGATCAGTGAGTTTGATTTAAAGTTGCTTGTTTCTCGTGTAATGAAAGGGAGCAAGTGCGGAGGGAGCTCCAAAGAGATTGACCTATGATGAGATTCAGAGCAAGACATACATGGAAGTGAAAGGAACTGGAACGGCTAACCAGTGCCCTACTATTGACGGTGGCTCTGAGACTTTCTCGTTCAAACCCGGAAAGTATGCAGGAAAGAAGTTCTGCTTCGAGCCTACTTCCTTCACCGTCAAGGCAGACAGTGTAAGCAAGAACGCTCCTCCAGAGTTCCAGAACACAAAGCTCATGACCCGTCTTACCTACACCCTTGACGAGATCGAAGGACCCTTCGAGGTTCGATTTCGCGTCTTTGCTTAGACTGCAAGAAAAAACTCTGCTTAGGGTTAGGGTTTGTGATTGATCGTCTCTTTAATGAGCAGGTTGCTTCAGACGGAAGCGTCAATTTCAAGGAAGAAGATGGAATCGACTATGCTGCAGTCACAGTCCAACTTCCAGGAGGTGAACGTGTGCCATTCCTTTTCACAGTCAAACAGCTTGACGCCTCAGGCAAACCAGACAGCTTCACCGGAAAATTCTTGGTTCCATCGTACCGTGGCTCTTCCTTCTTGGACCCAAAGGGCCGTGGTGGATCCACAGGATATGACAACGCCGTGGCATTGCCAGCTGGAGGCAGAGGAGACGAGGAGGAGCTTGTAAAGGAGAACGTGAAGAACACTGCCGCTTCAGTGGGAGAGATCACTCTGAAAGTGACAAAGAGCAAGCCGGAGACAGGAGAGGTGATCGGAGTGTTCGAGAGTCTTCAGCCGTCGGATACTGACTTGGGTGCTAAGGTACCAAAGGATGTGAAGATCCAAGGGGTGTGGTATGGTCAACTTGAGTGATCATGTTATTATATTTTCCGTTGATTGTGTTTGATGATAATGATAACATCTTTTGATGCTTTCTTCGTTTATCTCTCTTATATAAAATGCACATGCCTAAGATCTTGAATTTTCTGTATATCCATGTCCTTCATCGTAAAAACAGTACCGATTTTAACCTTACGGTCTATGATGAGAAAAGCATAAAAATTGTTTGTTATCGACTAAATCTGGTTTGGTTAAGACTTAAGAGTCTATTGGAAAGTTGTGAAGCACATGTTAAGCAGTTGAGGTGAGTCTCTTTGTAAAGGTGAAGATGAGTTTATATATCGTACTACTTGTTTAAACTCAATAAACTAGGCTAAGTTAGCATTTATCAGAACTATAACCAAATCGAATTTGTTGTATATATAGATTGGTACAGTTATTTATCACCAAATTTAGTCCACTTCGAACCAAGTCAAAGAAAAATAGGAAATGCACATCCTTAAGAACCTCTAATTGTCGGTTAAAAAAGACTAAGAACTGTTCAAAACTTATGATCTCAAATGGTAATAATAGAAAGAACTAGCCGTTGTTTGTTTGTTTTTGTCTCCCTTCAACCCAACCCTTTGTGTATTTTTCCTACACTATATTATCCAATGTTTGGGCCTTAAAACATGTTATCAGTCCCCAATATGATGGGCTTTCTTGTATAAGTTCCTTTTTTCTTCATCTTTTTATAAATAGATAAACCTCCATTTGACAGTAACAACAAAAATATACATGACTGGATTGCATGGTACTCCTGTGATATAGTATTTTATAAGAAATTAGTTAGATGCATCGGGTGGCGAGTAGCAAGTGGAAATAATGTTTTAATTTTTGAAAATAATTTAGTCTTAATCCGCCACTGATTACGCTGTATTTTAATGTGCATGGGGTGTGAATATTATATAAACAACAGTGTTTTTGTTTAACCTATAAATTAAAATATATAATGGTCTGGGTTTGGTCTTACATCTCGAAACATGAAAGAACACAGACAATTACGTTGGCGTGGGACACAGCACATAACAACTGCAGATCGCAGACAGATTCTCTCTTAAGTATCAAACCATTAAACCACTCGTATTAGTCTAATTAGTCAGATTAGTTTATCTTCCTAGGGACATAATTCTATTTTATATTTCAGATAGATCGGATTCATCGCAATGCATAGTACAAATCTTACATTCACTCGGCCAAAATTTTCAGATCTTGTAGCAGTAGATTGTATGAGCGTGTGTTAGTACTACCTAATCACATGTTCGAAATCTAAAATCACTATTGTTTTATAGCAAATTAATTTATAGATATTAAAGACAGTAACAAAGAACTTCAAAAAATTACCATAAGAGTATTATCAAATAGGAACAAGAATGTGCCTCGTGCTCGAAATGGAAGTATATCGTAAGCAAAATTGTATTATTGTCTAATTTCACCTCATGGAATAACTATTGTTGGCCTTATATATGTTTTTGTCATTACCGTGGCAGATTAATATCCACTAGACCTGAGTGACCTGACGAACCATTATTTAAATATTCAAACAAAATGGTTATAGGAACTTGGGACAAGTTTTTACGTATGTAAAAACAAAAGATATATCAGACAAAATCAAGTAAAATATTTAAAAAATCCCATCGTAAAATTAGACATCGGTGGAGACGTGGGTGATTTCAGTCCCACAAAAACATAGGAAAAAAAAGAAAGATATTTTTGTGTGTGTGTGAATAATTCTCTATATTCAGAAGTATAGAGGGGTAGGGGGATTAGATATTTACTTGTCGACCACTTAAATAGATATTTTACTTAATCATTAACATAGCAAACATAGCAAATGATATTTTAAAAGTGATCAGTCACCTTTAACACAAAAAGAAAGACGAAACTCTTCAACGAATCGATATGACTGAAATCATTAAACCATGCAATATAATATCGTAAACACAATACAAAAATCAAATTCTATACAGCTTTTGCATACCGTCCAAATCCACCATAAAAATAGACACTATAATTTTAAAGGTCTTCCTAATAAATGCCACATTCATGCAAAATAAAAAAAGTAACAATAAAAAATGAAGGTAGGTGACTCTTGTATCTACCAAAAGGGTCCAAAAAGAATCTAAAGGGACCCAATCACACATGCCAGCCTGACCAGCCCCAATAGTCTTCACGTGAGATCTAACCCACCGGTGACGCTAAACCTCCGGCCAACTCAATCTTGTCTGCTTGCCGGTCCTGCCTCTGTCTGCCACGTGGCATCTTCCTCCCTCACAAGTCACCACCTATGCTCCTTCCTCTCTCATTATTCGCCACGTTCTCTCTCCTTATTTCCCGAACTACCCTTCACGTAAGGGTCCGTTTCGGCAGAAACTATAACCCACCATGCGCTGTCATGTTTACTTGTTATCACTACACGACACTTCCTACGTGGACTTAGATTCTTGATGCTGTCTTCTTCTTCTTCCTTTAGTATATATAAACTCGTCACAAGGTCGTCTCTTTCAATTCACAATCACAACTCTTAAGAATAAATTTAAACTCACGAGTCAAGTCAGAGAGTTAAACGTTTTCAAAGACACTTAAACTAAAAATGGGAGCGTGCGCTTCACGTGAATCTTTGAGGAGTGATTCAGCGAAGCTGATATTACTCGACGGTACTTTACAGGAGTTCTCATCTCCGGTCAAAGTTTGGCAGATTTTGCAAAAGAACCCTACGAGTTTCGTCTGTAACTCAGACGAAATGGACTTCGACGACGCAGTTTCAGCTGTCGCCGGCAACGAAGAGCTCCGATCAGGGCAGCTCTATTTTGTCTTACCTCTGACGTGGCTCAACCATCCGTTAAGGGCGGAGGAAATGGCGGCCTTGGCCGTGAAAGCTAGTTCGGCGTTGACCAAGAGCGGTGGCGTCGGTTGGGTTTCCGGCGACGACGATGTAACGACATCGGAAAAAACTTACCAAAAGAAAAACATTGCCGGAGTTAAGACAAACGGTGGTGGCGGAAGAGGTTGCGGTAAAGGGAAGAGGCGATTCACGGCTAATTTGAGCACGATCGCCGAGTAGGGTCAATTTAGTCATTTTGAGAAAAATGGACCGACGTATAAATTGTAATTAGAAATGTTTGACTTTTTTTTTATGGAGAACAAATTATCCAGTAGATGTTTTTTTTTATTGCTCAGTAATTGAGAAATGGGCACGAGGATGAAGATATTCCATTGATGTGATTCCAATCTTAATAACATTGCAATTTCGTAGCTATATAAATCATTTCATGTGTAATATTATCCATCTTGTTAAATTTTCTAATCTCTAAAATTTCATACCGTTTGTGTTTAACATAGTTTCCGATCCAATCCAATCCAGCAAAGTGAAATAATTTCGAATGATAAGGCTGTTTTGCAAAATGCCAAATATGGCGGAACAATTTTTATTTAAGAAACAAGATAAGGATTATTAATGATCAGATATGCTTGATGAAGTTGTGGTCCATTCTTACTTCTCTTCTGCATATTTATCACATCGGTTTCTCATTATCTCTATGCATTCGGGACTACTAATACAACAATAGCACAAAAATACAACGTGACAACAAAAACAACCGAGTAGAAAACTATAAAGACAACAACATTTCAAATTCTCTGTTGCCACTAATACTGAAAATCCATTTAAATTTTCTTTTTGTGGGTTGAATTTGCACCATATAAAAATCCAATAATACAAAAGAAAGCAAATATACATGATTGGATATTCTTCGATTATGATGTCGAACAACAACAATTATTAACATGTGTATAGTTTGGCAAAAAATGAATATGAGGTAAAGAGGGCTGGACCCATTGGCCCTATAAGCATTAATGGGCCTGAAAGCAACAACAGAAATTGGAATTAAATAACGTTGGGTATCTGTCTGTCACATGCAACACAGACAACTTGAGAATGGATCAATCAACATTCACGTGCCATGATCCTCTCTTCCTCTTATTTTGTCTCCTTCCACCAATCCCATATCTTTCTCTATTATACATCTCTAATTATCTCACTTTTAACATATAGTTTTTTTATACATCTTTAATGACTATATAAACCAAACACTGATCTTTTTCAGGTTGCGAATAAACCAAGAATGGCTTTAACCCATCACATCATCTTCGTGGCACTTCTTGTCATCTCCGTCAAAGCCATCTCACCGGCGGCGAAACTGAAACCCAAACAAATCGTTTCCACTTCTCCTCCACCTCCTCCAACAATCTCTGCAGCAGCTAAAGCTTTCACCGATGCGCACAACAAGGCCAGAGCCATGGTTGGTGTTCCACCACTAGTTTGGAGCCAGACGTTGGAAGCTGCTGCGAGTCGGTTGGCTCGTTACCAGAGGAACCAAAAGAAGTGTGAGTTCGCGAGTCTAAACCCTGGAAAATACGGCGCGAACCAGCTTTGGGCTAAGGGCTTAGTAGCCGTGACACCGTCTCTTGCTGTGGAGACTTGGGTGAAGGAGAAACCTTTCTACAATTATAAGTCAGACACGTGTGCTGCGAACCACACGTGCGGGGTTTATAAACAAGTCGTCTGGAGAAACTCTAAAGAGCTCGGGTGTGCTCAAGCCACGTGTACGAAAGAGTCAACGGTGTTGACCATTTGTTTTTACAATCCTCCTGGAAATGTAATTGGCCAAAAGCCTTACTAGCAAATTGGGATTCATCATCAAAAGCTTTAAATAAAGAGAGAATTATATGGTTTTTTTGCTAATCGTTTGGTTTATCTAAAAATCGAATATTATTATGCTATGATCTGATTGATGTTAAGCTGTGAATTAATGCCAAGTAACTGTGAGCAGACAAGATCCAATGATCTCTCTTCTCTTCCATATCAGAGAGACAGAAACAACATTATAATAATCAGAAAGTGGGGACATAGACAGCGATATCTTATATATATACACACACTCTCTTCTATATATTATGAATCTTGGAATAATTTCATTTGGCAGCTTCTCTAAGAATAAGATATCTAAATGTAAAGCTGTGAGGGATCCAATCAATTGTCTTTCGTGGTTTACTAGTACTAGATTGACATCTCTTTACACATTTCCTTGAAGACTCCGGTATACTCCGGTTAACCATCTCTGTCAAACCCGCCGGACATAAACCGGAGTCTTTTGCAAACGTCTCCACAAGCTTTGGCAATAGGATTCTCTGCTTGCGTATGCTTAAGTTCATTCTTATGTACTCTTCTTTCGACGTTTCAAGCTCTTGCTGGATTCTTTTCGGTGTATATACACGAACCTGGTTGAAACAAAGACGCAGAGACTTGAGTTTTAATAGCATTAAAGGATTTTTTGAAGTGTTTCACAGATCAATGGTAAGTACCGCGGGATCGGAGTGGCTGCCTGAAGTAAGTGCAAAATGCAGGAGAGGCTCAGGATGATCGATTGCATAAGCTAATCTTTCATCCCCTGCTTTGAATTTCCTCGAAGCAAATAGTAGTCTAAGCCACTAAGAAAAATGAAAAGAACGAATCATTATTATCATGCTTTTGTTCTTTGAAGACAAGTGTTTCGAAGTTTTATGATTTATCTTGTGTACCTGTCCAGGATGAGACATTTTGCACCCAAGAATCGAACTTTGTATCGCTTCGGCGCTAATTGTGTGTCCACCAATGTTATATGCAGCCTGAAAAAATGTGAAAGAACGATAATTTCAGAATCTAGAAATGATGGTTCAACTGTAATCATTCTCCTTGCAAGATATGTTTGTTACCTTGAGTAGAAGTAAGACTCTCTTCACATTGTTCTGTGGAATCCCATAAGCTAAAAACGCCTAAAATATATTCAAAGAAATTTTGATAAGAAACCAAAATGTAGGCGTATAGAAAAACTGAGATAAGTTCTTGAAAGAAAGAGGTTTTACATGCATCACAAGTGCATTGTGCACATTTATCCAAAACGCTAGCTTCTCTTCATGTTTCAACTTCCTTGGATCGACTTCCTCCAATCTACTAATAAGTGACCTGCAAGAGTTTTAAATTTCAAGATTATGCATCATTATATCCCAATTCACTTCCTATCAAATTCCACCCTCATATGTAACAACTCAAATGTCTAAAAGGACGAGCTTTAGTCTCAAGGCGACTCACTTGAAGTTTTGCAGAAGATCTTCCACCTCACTGGCCTTTTTGGCGTCTCTGTAAATGCAAAGCACTTCAACAATGCTGCTGTAAGGTCCACTGAAGTCCTTTTCTCCTTCTACATGGAAAGAGTTATCTAGCCGAACATCAAAAGAGGAGCTGTTTCCGAATCCAGGGCTCGATGTATCGTATTGGTCAGAGGGCGAAAATGCACTTGATGATAAAGACGAGTTTGGAGATGAAAGCCCACGATGTAGCACAGAAGGTGGCTCTGCAAGCTTGCAGTATATTTCTGACATGCACTTGACCATTCCTTCAGATAACTTGTTGGGTGTTTCTGGAACATGATCCGAGATTCGGGTGCCAAGATGTTCAGCTAGACTGATTAGGTTATCTCCATTCTGCACATACAGTGGCTGTGAGTGACAAGAGCGGCTGGCTTTACCCCAAGAATCTTCGGGAGAAGCTTTTCTACTCCCAAATGCCGAACGTTGAGAGTGACTACGGCGAAAACTGGGGTCCATCTGGTCTCGGTCAACCGCAGCAATCTCTGTTTTCTTTGATTGATTTTGATTATCATCAAGCAGAGGAACTGTGTGTTGATCTGTTTTCGAGGGGGTATCATCATCTTCAGAAAAGTCTAGACGCCTTCTAGGGGTTGTAACAGGAGGAGATTTTGGCTTCTTGTTCTCTAAATTTGGAGATACAGAAGAGATTTGCTGCTCAAAGGCTTTTCTGTATAATGAAAGAAGATACTGTTCCAAATGTATAACTTCCATTTCGAGCACCGCAACGTCTTTGATTAAATCAGTAGCTGGCTGAAGATGAAATCAAAACCAAGATGGCAATTCCTTATAATGCACAAAGCTCATTTCTAAACAACTCAGTTTTGGGAAATGTAAGTAACTGACCTTAGGCATGGCAATGTCGTTTGTTTCAGTCAGTACGTAAGAAGATGCTGTTCGATAACCTAAGGCTTTCTCTAATGCACAACGAACCTTAAACTGATCTTGTAATCTTGTCTCGAGGTGAGTAATCTGTGATTCCAATCACAGGACAAGATTATTGAGCCTAACCAACCAAACAAGTCAGATTATTGAGCCTAACCAACGAACAGTACACATACCTCTTGCTTCAATGAAGTCTCCGTGTTTGAATGATATTGATTATGCTTTGATTCATTTGAACGTCCCATGTCCTAAACCAAGTCAGAAAAAATCCGTAAACAAATAATCTGTCTCACAAGAGGTTTAGTAAGAAAATAGAAACAGCTTTGGACTCACTTCATTTCATTTATAAGAGAGATTAGTTTCTAATAATGTGATACCAGAAAGGAAATTCTTTTAAAAAAATGTAAGACAAATAAGAAGCATACAAAGATGTATAGCGAAACATATGTGTAAAAGGCTTTTCACCAAAAAGATGCAAATGAAAAAAGCAGCTTGGGGGAAAAAAAGATACTAATTAGTAAAAAAAACAGAAAGATAAATCCAAGAAGGCAAGAGAATCATGTCTCAGCGTCTTAGGCTGTTCTTTAACAAATACCAATACACTTTATCTCAACTTTAACAAGTAAAAAAGCAAAAAGAGATGATAGTACTCACCAGCTTCATTCGTTGAGAGGCTTCATGAGAACTATTTGAGGTTTTATCTCCTTCAACTCTTTTCTTTTCTGGAAAGCTGGCACTGTTCAGAGAGAGCATTTGCAAAGAAAGAATCACTCTTAAATCCAATGTGTATCAGACAAAATTTTAAATCGTTAGTTCTTCACCCACTACACTAGCAATATTTAAAAGTTATAACAGACTCATTATCTTGTTCAGGACCACAAAAAACTGTAACAACAGAAGATCTGAATAACTTTGCAACCATAACTCTCAAAATTCCAGTTTCTACCAAACCCATGGCAGCAAGGGAATCCATTAACAGAAAAGAGAGACACATTTCTACAAGTTAAGAAGTAGTTGTTAAGAAGTGGACATTTTACCTCTTTGAACGCTTGTGATTTTGGACAATCCTCAAATCCAACATTCTACCACCTCCACCACCTACTCCAAATCCCATTTGTCTCAGAATGACCACAAAGGAGCTGACTTTTTCTCCTTAGCTAAAGAGTTACAGCAAATGTTTCAAGAGACTGTAGCGACAATTATGTCACTATCCAAAGCAGAGCTTCTGCTAGAAACCCATAAAAAGCTTGAGCTTCAATGGGAGATAGACTGAAAAGTTGGGGACTTTAGAAGAAAAGGCAAGTGAATCTTCTTCACCTGAAAAGGCCAACGGAAACTATAAAAACTTGCGAATCTTCAATCTTTTAGCAATAAAGGAGGAAGCTTTAAATATTAAAAATGAACAAAAGAAGCGTGGTGGGTTTCAATTGAAGAAGAAAAGTTAGCTATGGCTCATGTTTTCATGGAAATGGGTAGGGAGAAGAAGAGAGGCGACTCGTGTCAAAAGACCAGTCACCAATGTGTACACGACCCCACGAGTCGTCGTCAAATTCTCAACCAAATCGGCCAAAAAAAGGAGAGAGCTAGAAATCTACATACATGGTCAAAATCAAAATAGACAAAGTGACAAAAGTGTATTTGCCTTGGAAATAAAAGTTACTGTGGTGCTTATCTTCATCAAACTAGATAAAACATTTATTATTCTTAAAACTATAGATTATGTTAATGTATATTATAATAATAATACCCTGCTTTCATAGATTAGCTGATGGTCTATTCAATATTCATAAGTTTTAACAACTAAAGATACTAAGGAAAAAAGAATATAAAATGGATTCACAAAGTAGAAAAAAAAGGAATTGATTTGATAAGTTTACTTGTTGGGAAGCAAGTCAGAGTTGTTGACCGTCCCTCTAACTCCTCCACAGTTCTTAAATCACATGGCCCCATTGGCATGAAACTACATTCTTACTTACTTAATGTTAATGTAATCCTATTCATACTTTTAGACTTTTAGTTCTATTCAAAGTATACAAAACTTCAACTGAATCATAAATTCTTTTCGAGTCAAATTTGGTTGAGTAGATAAAAAAGATTACCAATGGTAAAGAGACGCATCAACAGCAGCAGCAGAAGCCAGGACATAGGAGATGGTACTACCGTCTACAGTGAGACATTTCAACGAACACATAGTCTGCAATAAACCCGTGAACACATATTCTCCGGTTTCTGAAAAGCCAAAAATCACCGCTATAATAACATTAAATAAAATCCACCCGAAACCAAGGACATGGTCGAATGCATCCAACACACCATCAAAAGAAAGAAAGTGATAAAATTCCAAATGTAACTCGCTCAACAGAGATAAAGAAGGTGGAAGACGACAGAAAAAAAACTGACCTCAAAAGAAATGAAAGTAAAAAAGGGTTAAAAAGGAAACATCAAATTTTTGGAAAGATGGTATCTTTTGGGTTCTTCTGACTTGTCTAATGTGTTTTTTTTTTGGAGAGAAAAATTGACAAATGCGATGTCCGGAGAATTTGTTTTTGTGTGAGAAGTGGACTTTCGTTTGTCAAAGAATCCACACACGAACCCATTATAAAATTGTAAATGTGTAAACATAAAGTTTTTTTATTTTCTTTAGTGTTTCTCCGAAGATCAATGCATAAAAAAAGGTGTGGGACAATCCAGGTCTTCTCTATATTGTCGTCATACGCTTCAACTAGTCGTTATAGAAAAAAAGTAGTATACTATAACGTTACGTATCCGATCCGATTTTGGTTTTGAAATCTTTGATTTTTATTATTATTTGGAACTGGGCCTGCATCTGCATGTATATGAATATTTTGCGAGTGTTTTAAGTTTGATGAGTAATGGTAAGAGTTTAACAAAGAGAGTATTGGTAATGGTAAACTAACATATACGTACCTTGTTTTTGGAGCTTATCACTAATCACCTCGAATTGTGAATAACGTCGGACATATATTCACGATATCCGAGATATGTTATCTTAGCCATATTCAAGAAATGCGATTGTTTTTAAACTTTGTCGGATTGATGTCATTTACTTTTGTGGATTTATATCCAGAGGAAATACAAAATGAGGGGGTTTTGACATCAGCAGAGCCTCTGGTTCTTGGGCCTTTGGTGCTGGGGCCTTTTGGGTCTTTAGAATCCATCGTCACAATTCAAGCCTCATTAGTCATTTCTGTACAGAAAAAGCCTAAACGTCCTACGCAATGTTCATTTCATTTTTAACAAGAAAACTATTATCCCAAAAAACTTACATTAATATTTTTCATCGTCACAATTTAAATTCAAATGTGGAAAATCCAGGATCCTAGTGATTTAAAATCGTAATAACATAAGAATCACTGTCAGTACGATTTATCTACTCATTGATCGCGATGGACCAACTTAGTCAGTACACGTATCTTTCTATCCTTTCTACTCATATTTTATAATCTTAGTAAAAATTGATTGTATCCTTATAATATGTTATTCTCCTTTTGTCGTAATATTCGATGGCAATGTATGTATATAGAAAATAAACATGAGTCAAATCTCTCAAAAATAAAATACAGAATTACAACAATATAAAGAATTGTTTTTGAAGAAAGTTTCTAAGAACTCGACTGTGCCGGCTCACATAATTAACTAAACTTTATATATTCATAACTTTCTCGTTGGACTCATAAACAAGATTTTTAAAATTTAACGCTTAAGAAGCAGAACAGCTACATTCCGTCGGTCAATTATCGAAGTCTATGCAAAAACAAAAGACGAGAAATACTCATTTGATCGAATCCAAAATATGAACGTATTCGAATTCAGTATATGGTTTAACTTATACAAGGAGTTCGAAATTATTCCAAAGGCAAAGTGAAGATAGATTGAAATTACGATTAAAAAAAAAAAAAAAAAAGTTATCGAACAAAGATGAGAATTAGACATGGAAGCAAGAGAACAAGAGCCTGAGACAAGACTTGAGCGAGTTTCCAAATGACTCACTCGTCTTCTTCATCTTCATCTTCATGACCTTTTTGTTCTTGAACCACTTCCTCTGTTTCTTGGCCGACAAGATTTCTTCATCGTCGTAGCCCTTGAACGTGTAGCTTCTGAGATATTTCTGTCTGTTGGATCTGTAGACGTCAGGGCTTATGAATCTAACGTAATCTCCTGGTGATTGAAAAGGTACGTCATTTGCACTCATCTCCACTCTGTTTGTGTTTTGAACATCTTTGATCATCATTTTTGTGATGTGTACTATTTTTTTTGTTTTGTCGACGATCCTCTATTAATTCTCTCTACCTTTATATATCGTAGCCTGTTGACAAAAGAAAATGATTATAAACTGTCCTTTTGAAGATTGAGAATTAGTCACTGTGTTGTTAATACGACTTTGTAAGTTGGTACAGCGTAGGATAATTGTTTTAATTCAGTTTTATTCATTTTTATTATTTCGTACACGTGGAGGTGTAAATGTGGGGATTATTCAAGAGAGCCATACGTCACTCGCCGACACCTATTTTATATGGGCTTAGGCCCATTGTTTTCTATATCATATACAAAGCTTTTTAAAAGTGCTAATATAGAACTCTTACCAACGAAATATACCCGAATATTATTGTTACTCTCAAAACTCACCTTACAATTATTATTTTTTGGTCGGGAGACCCCCTAATTTATTAAATAAAATTAACTCAAAACTACATAAAAAAATTAACTCAAACTCACTTTACAATGTTTTTTATTTTAAAAATATTTAAAAATATATTATATATATGTAAAACATATTGAACCTAAAACATCTTTTAAAGATTTCATATTATGGACGGGATGTTATGTCCAACAAGTTACACATATATAAATATTAACATTTTGAAACAAAAATATTATATATATTTTAAAATATAAAATAATACTTAAAAATTGAAAAATTTAAAATTAGTGGTATAAATACAAATTTTTAAAATTATATTAAAATATAAAATCAAAAGTGTTAAAAAATTATATATGTGTAAAACATATTGTAAACATCCTCCATGATGATTTGACAAAAAAAAAAAAAAGTCCTCCATGAGGATCACTATTCTCATTAATCAATAAAGAAACCTTTTTAAGAAAGTGTTAAACATATTGAACATAAAACACCTCTTAAGGACCTCATGCTATGAACGGGATGGGATGTTGTATCCAATTAGTTTACACATATTTAAAATTTAACACTTAAAAACCAAAATATTATGTATATATTAGAAAATAAAACATTTTCTGTTATGTAAAATAATACTTTAAAAATCTTAAACCTTATAATAGTAGTATAAAAATATTAATTTAAAAATATTTTTAAATAAAAACACAAGTAAAAGTTTATATGTGTAAAACATATTGTGAAAACAATTTACTTTTTAAACAAATTGTGAAAATCTTGTGATAATCAAAAGTATTATGTATATTTAAAAATAAAATATTTTATATAAATTATTACTTAAAAATCAAAAACAAAGTTTAAATAGTGGTATAAAATACAAATAAAAAATTAAGTGTTAAAAATTTATATGTGTAAAATATATTAAACCTAAAACACCTCTGAAGGACCTCATATTATGGACGGGATGATGTATCTAATAGTTTACACATATTGAAAATTTAACACTAAAAAATCTATTAAAAACAAAAATCAAAACAATTTACTTAAAAATATATTTGTGAAAACCTTGTGATAATCAAAAGTATTATGTATATTTTTTAAAAATAAAATATTTTATCTAAATTGTTACTTAAAAATCAAAAATAAAGTTTAAATATTGATATAAAATACAAATAAAAAAATTAAGTGTTAAAAATTTATATGTGTAAAACATATTAAACCTAAAACACCTCTGAAAGACCTCATATTATGGACGGGATGATGTATCCAATAGTTTACACATATTGAAAATTTAACACTAAAAACTCTATTAAAAACAAAAATCAAAACAATTTACTTAAAAATATATTTGTGAAATCTTTGTGATTAGTTTTAAATCAGAAAAATAAGAAGTGGAAAACATAAAATCTTTTTGTTCCTTTTTTAAAAATCAAAATCATTATCTTTATTAAAAAGAAAAAGGGTAGTAAAGTAATATACCTAGAAGTCTGTGATATCCTCAGGCGGCGACTCGTGCTTGTTCTGAAACTTGAAACCACAAACGAGAGCGTCTTGGTGTTTTCCTTCGCCATCCTCTTATTTCCTCGTTGTCTCCGGTGAAAGCATCTCGGTGGCTAGATCATTATCCGGTGAACTGAAATCGATCTTGTTTTTTACTGTAGACGACGGTGGATTGATGGAGATTATCATTCAATCAATGAAACGATGATATGCTTTTCGGCTCCGATCAGTCTTAAATCTTACGGATGTTACAGAGATCATCATCATCGGCTTCTACTTGGATCATCGTCGTCGGCTTCTACTTGGATCATCATCATCGATCGGAATCCACAGAGTTTATGTATAAAGAGAGAGTTTTGATTTGTCTCTAAAAGAAGAAGATGAAAAAGGGTGAAATAGAGAGAGTTTTGATTTGTCTCTCAAGGAAGAATTAGAAGAAGCGTTGTTGAGACTGCGTAATTAAGAGACCTAGTTTTTATTTATAAGGAAAGAGGTTCAAAAGAAAAAAGGAAATTGGTAATCACAATTAACGGTCACATAAGATTTGACCCCAAAAAAAAATAACGGTCACATGAGATTTCCTTTTTTCCTTGGATGGCTTTTCATGGGTTTGTTTTCTTTGTTTGTTACGTGAGAGAATCTGATGACTTTAAGTAAAGTGAAGAATTCACTCATTGCATGATCCGATCATAAAAAAACAGAGATGGAGTTGATGATTCGATCCTCAAAAGTATACTAACCACAACACTGTCTTCTTTCATCAAAACTAGAGAGTAGCCGAAAAATGAAAACTTTATTGATTACAATCTGACTTTCTGCCTCCAATTGGTTAATCCTCTCTACTAGCAATTCATCTTTCTCATTCTTTAGCTTCTCTAACTCCTCAACTGCAGCTAACCGTTGCTTGTTTAAGATAAGGATATCTAAAATACACAACAATACATTCGGGTGAGTTAACTTTCACATATGAAACCGAAACCAACCTCAACCAAATTTCTTTACTTTTTTGAGCTTCTATAAAGAGGTTCCATATGTCCTTATGTTTTGCTTCTTTTATAATAGAAGATTGTGCAAGACTTTCCTGTGAACTAAACCAGTTACATTCTGCTAGAAAAATCAGGAAGTAGTAGTATACTTCAAAACCAAAGAAGAGTAACCTGAGAATCATCAAACTCTTCATGCCCTTCTGATCTTGAATCAAAAATAATACAGTTCAATTATAGAGAAGCAAAATCAATCTTTGCAGCACAAATCAGCAAGATTGAAAAAGGTTCACTTGTAACTTCTGTAAACCAAAATTATTGTTAATTGACTTTAATTAAGATATACGTCACGTGGCAAAACCAGCTGGACCACAAGTGTTTTTTTAATTGACTTTCTTGTCCATGTGCCTGCGTTTACTCCTCTTTCTCAAATCTTTCCTCATTTGCTCACTCCCATTCTCCAGTTGTGGAAACCCCCCAAAGACATGGCATTTGAACCTTTTGAGTCATCATCAGCGTATTCATTCACACGACGATTTAGGTCAGCATTTATCTTCTTTAATTCTTACTTTCACTTGATCCTTTTTATCTCTCCGCGTCGTTAATTGTGAAAGTGGAGAGCTTTACATAATTCCCCAAAGTAAAAAGCTTCGAATTTTAATTCTCATAACAAATTTCACAACAGGTCAGCCTCTAATTTGGGGAATTCTAGAAAACCCTAGTGGAAAATTTTACCAATTTGATTCTTTTAAGTATACAAGATGACAAGTTTTGCTTCTTCTGCTTGGTGCTGTAAAAATTTCTAAGTTTAGATTTAACTTTGTGTAAATGCTTGGCTTGTTAAGTTAATTTTTGTTTTTCTTCTAATCCTTTGGTTTCAGAGAATGTGGTGTTTGTCCTGCTTTAAACCTTCCACTAAACATGATCCCTCTGAGGTAATTCAATTTATTTGGCTCTCTCTTGGTTTCGTGAAGATTGCTTAACTTTTGACCTCTGAAACTTGCAGGATCGTTTTGAAGAAGAAACAAATATCGTTACAGGTATTTCTCTGTATGAAGATGTCATCTTACGTCAGAGAAGATCAGAAGCTGATCAGATAGAATGGGCTATTCAAGATAGCTTCAACCCGCAAGAAACTTCTCGTTGTCGTCAGCGAGAGGAGGATGATCAGATAGCGCGTGGTTTGCAATATGTGGAAGAAACTGAGCTTGATAAATCAGTTGTGGACGAAGAAGATCAGCAGCTTTCTAAGATTGTTGAGGAGAGTTTGAAGGAGAAAGGCAAAAGTAAGCAATTTGAAGATGATCAAGTGGAAAATGATGAACAGCAAGCTCTGATGGTTCAGGAGAGTCTATACATGGTGGAGCTTTCTGCTCAACTTGAAGAAGATAAAAACATTTCAACAATACCTCCGCTGAATGAAGATGCGCAGCTTCAGAAGGTTATTTGGGAAAGCGCGAAGGGTAAAGGCCAAATAGAGCATTTCAAAGATCCAGTGGAAGAAGATGGAAATCTTCCAAGGGTAGATCTCAACGTTAACCATCCTCATAGGTAAGTGTTTGTCTATTACTTTGGCGGTTTCCTTGCATGCTTTATTACAAGATAGAAATGTCCTGACCTGGTTAAGATTATTTCACTTGTAGCATATGTGATGGTTGCAAATCTGCGATTGAATATGGAAGATCTGTTCATGCCTTGGGTGTTAATTGGCATCCTGAATGTTTCTGTTGTCGTTATTGCGACAAACCAATCGCTATGCACGAGGTTTAGAACCGTATATGAAAGCTTCCTTTTTTATAGTGATTGGTACTTTAATATACTAATTGAGTTGCTCATTATGTTTTCTGATGCAACATCTAACTCCTGAGGGCTACTTAGTTTTCAAACACAAAAGGGAGGTGTCATATAACCTGCTACGAGCGTAGTCACCCAAACTGCCATGTCTGCAAAAAGAAGGTAACTTCCCATTGGGGTCTATGAGTTGAAAGTTAAATAATTGGTATCTTATAACAGTTTACGACTTATGTATAATCTGTTGTACTTTTCCTGGCGATGATGGATCTTAATGTAATTGTATTCAGTTTCCTGGTAGAAAGTATAAAGAACATCCCTTCTGGAAGGAAAAGTACTGCCCTTTTCATGAAGTTGATGGAACTCCCAAGTGTTGCAGTTGTGAAAGATTAGAGGTGGGTTTACTTTCACTTCAATATGAATATTGGCAAATGAGCATGAGATAAAGAATCAACCGCCATTTCAAAAGAAGAAGTAAAGCTTTCTCATGATTTTTTTTTGTTTGCAGCCCTGGGGAACGAAGTATGTAATGCTTGCTGACAATCGGTGGCTATGCGTAAAATGTATGGAATGCGCGGTTATGGATACTTATGAGTGCCAACCATTGCACTTTGAAATCCGTGAATTCTTCGGAAGCTTAAACATGAAGGTTGAGAAAGAATTCCCTCTTCTTTTGGTGGAGAAAGAAGCGCTGAAAAAAGCTGAGGCGCAAGAAAAGATCGTGAGTACATTTTTTGAACTGAAAATTCCTTATCTCTCTATTTCTCTTTCACTCATATGTTTTGTGAGTTTCAAAACAAGCAGGACAATCAGCATGGGGTTGTAACCAGAGGTATTTGCCTGTCTGAAGGGCAGATTGTCAATAGTGTAAGAGCTTATAGGGGGTAACACTTACTTGAGACTAAAACTAGATTGGATTCATGACTTTAACTCTGCTCTGGTCCACATATACAGGTCTTTAAAAAGCCAACCATGGGGCCAAACGGCGAGCTAGTAAGCTTGGGTACAGAACCTCAAAAGGTTGTTGGTGGATGTGAGGTCACTGCAATTCTCATCCTATATGGACTTCCTAGGTACAATAATCTTTTTTAAGCTCATCTCATCCTTCTAAGTAATCTCACGCAAATAGACTAAATCAAATCTCTTTTCGGACACAGGTTACTAACTGGATATATCTTGGCTCATGAGATGATGCATGCTTGGCTTAGACTCAATGGTACTACTAGTACCCAATTTGTATTTGCCAATCAATATGGAGAGAGCTCTCAACTAAAAGTGCTATTTGGTTTGATCACAGGTTATAGGAATCTTAAGTTAGAGCTGGAAGAAGGAATATGCCAAGTGCTAGGCCACATGTGGTTGGAGTCACAGACATACTCCAGTTCTGCAGCTGCATCATCAGCTTCTTCTTCTTCGAGGACTCCAGCTGCTAATGCATCAAAGAAAGGTGCTCAATCTGATTACGAGAAGAAACTGGTGGAATTTTGCAAGGATCAGATAGAAACAGACGATTCACCGGTCTACGGTGTTGGATTCAGGAAAGTTAACCAGATGGTCTCAGACTCCAGCCTCCATAAAATCCTGAAAAGTATTCAACACTGGACGAAACCAGATTCAAATCTTTGAAGCACCTAATATAGGACAAATCGAAACATACCTCTCTAGAACATATATATACAAACGCACACTTATGTCTGGTTTTTCTTTCTGGATCCAAAATACAACTATAACAGAAAAATAGACATGAGCACGTCCAATTATATAACTTTCTATTTTCAGCACAATATCATTTCATAGTACAATTATGACAAATTAAGACATTGCATGTGTGCTGCTACATAAGTTTCAATATCGAAAAACTATGTTTCACACTTTCTTAATTTAATTTCCAGTAGTTGCATTGTCATTTTCACAAAATTAACCCTTTTACTTATATCATATTTTGAAACTTTCTTATATTTTTTTAATGAATGATAGTTAGTAAGTGGCTAAATGCTATAAATATTTTCTTTTATTTATTTATCATGATTCTTATTGGATGTTGTTGACAAGAAAACTAGTACTATTTGATTGGATACAGTATTTCGCATTAAGGAGCTGAAACGGCAACGTTTCAAGAGGGAGGGAAATAACTAATTAAAATCGTCTCGAAAGGGTAAACAATTACGAAACTGCCACCAAGAAATGTGCTTGCGGCACGTGTGCAAAAAAACAGCTGGTCTTTCGCTTTGGACCACAAAAAGTAAGTGTGTGTGTGTGTTTCTCTTTCTTCTCCACACGCCTTGCATTCTACTACTTTCTTTTTCTTTTCTTCTCTCAAAAAGACCAATTCAACACAGTAGCTGCTCAATGGTCTTTCGAAACTTCTCGAAATTCTCGTGGAAGACCTCGCGAACTTTCCACTTGAGGAAAAGAATCGGAAACCGGTTTGGGCTACAACGAGACCCAAAAAGACATGGCCTCTGATTACTATTCATCTGACGATGAAGGGTTTGGGTAAGTGTTGACTTTTTTTAATAATTATCTCAATTTCGGTCGAGTCGTTAGTTATTAACTTTGACGGCTCGGAAAAAGAATAATCCTTTGTAAAAGGTTCATCCATCATTAATGTGTCGTCGTTCAGAACCGTGTCTGCACAAAAATTGGGGAATTTTAGAAAAACACATGTGAACACTTTTTATCATTATAGTCTCTGCATTCTACTTTCAGCTCAAATTCGTCCAAGGTTAGATCATGTCCCGTTTCAGATATTTTCAATCTTCTGTAGACATAGATTCTTCTTTCTTTTGTTTCATACTAAGCTGTGTTTCATACCTGTATCAGGTTGTTGTTGTTGTCTTTGTGTCTGTCTTGTTCTTTATCTAATGTCGATGTCTTAGTTTGCTGAGATGATCGTCAACATGTTTCCTAACTATGCTGTGAACTTTCTTAACCTAGTTTTCGTTTATTTGATTATAGTTCAAGCATTTTGCCTTTCTGATGTAAATTGAGATGTTTGGCTTGGAAAAGTGAAATCTTTTAATGTTCTCCCGATCCTTGGGTTCTCAATGATTGATTCGTTTGCAGGGAAAAGGTTGGTCTGATCGGTGAAAAGGTTGGTTTTCGAAGATGTGGTGCGTCCCCTGCTGCTTCAAGCCCTCCACTTCTGAGGTAAATATGATATGTTTGGTTGTTTCTTTTGTCTCAGCAAAGTTTGGTTCCAAGTTTGTCTTTTTCCCTTTCTAGACTTTAACTTTTGGGGTCTGAAAACATGTAGGATCGTTTTGAAGCAGAAACTATTCACGTCATAGAAGTTTCACAGCATGAAGCTGACATTCAGAAAGCTAAACAGCGTTCTTTGGCCACTCATGAAGCTGAAAAGCTTGATTTGGCCACTCATGAAGCTGAACAGCTTGATTTGGCCATTCAAGAATTTTCTCGTCAAGAGGAGGAGGAGGAAAGAAGGCGCACCAGAGAGTTAGAAAACGATGCGCAGATAGCAAATGTTCTTCAACACGAGGAAAGAGAAAGGCTGATCAATAAGAAAACTGCATTGGAAGACGAAGAAGACGAGCTGCTTGCTAGGACTTTAGAGGAGAGTTTAAAGGAGAACAACAGAAGAAAAATGTTTGAAGAACAAGTGAACAAGGATGAACAGCTTGCTCTGATTGTTCAGGAGAGTCTGAACATGGAAGAGTATCCTATTCGACTTGAAGAATATAAAAGTATATCTCGTAGAGCTCCGTTGGATGTAGATGAGCAGTTTGCTAAGGCTGTTAAGGAGAGTTTGAAGAACAAAGGTAAAGGAAAGCAATTTGAAGATGAACAAGTGAAGAAGGATGAGCAGCTTGCTTTGATTGTTCAGGAGAGTCTAAACATGGTAGAGTCTCCTCCTCGACTTGAAGAAAATAACAACATTTCCACTAGAGCTCCTGTGGATGAAGATGAGCAGCTTGCAAAGGCTGTTGAAGAGAGTTTGAAGGGGAAGGGTCAAATAAAGCAATCAAAAGATGAGGTGGAAGGAGATGGAATGCTCCTAGAGTTGAATCCTCCTCCTAGGTAAGCTTATGCGTTTATTGCTAATTTTCTTGTATTCATTATCTCAACTCTTAAGTATGTCCACACCTGGTTAAAGAATCTTTTGACTTGTAGCTTGTGTGGTGGTTGCAACTTTGCGGTTGAACATGGAGGATCTGTGAATATCTTGGGTGTTCTTTGGCATCCTGGATGTTTCTGTTGTCGTGCTTGTCACAAACCAATTGCTATCCACGATATCGAAAACCATGTATGGAACTGTTTTTTTTTGGTATATTAATATACTCCTTGACATGTTCGTTTTGTTTTTTTTGTTTGATGCAAAACCTAAATTCTTGATAACTATCTTAGGTTTCAAACTCAAGAGGCAAGTTTCACAAATCGTGCTATGAACGGTACTGCTATGTCTGCAAAGAGAAGAAGGTATACCATTTTAGGATTCTCAGTAGTAATTTGTCATGGTGTCGATGAATGTAACTGTAACTGTATTCTTTCAGATGAAAACGTACAATAATCATCCGTTTTGGGAGGAAAGATACTGCCCTGTTCATGAAGCTGATGGAACTCCCAAATGCTGCAGTTGCGAAAGGTTAGAGGTGAGTTTACCTTTCAAACAACAAAACACGGCAACGGGGAATGATATGAGATCCAGAATCAACCACCATATTGAATAAGAGAAGGAAACCATAATCTTCGGGTTTAAGTTTCTTAGGATCTTGGCAAATTTTCTTTGCAGCCTAGGGAATCAAACTATGTAATGCTTGCTGATGGTCGATGGCTATGCCTCGAATGTATGAATTCTGCCGTTATGGATTCTGATGAATGCCAGCCTTTGCACTTTGACATGCGTGATTTCTTCGAAGGCTTAAACATGAAGATTGAGAAAGAATTTCCTTTTCTTTTGGTGGAAAAACAAGCGCTGAATAAAGCTGAGAAGGAAGAGAAAATTGTGAGTACATTAGTTATTTGAAACTTCCATCTTTCTCTCTCTCTCTCACTCATATGTTTTATAAAAAATTTACACAAGCAGGACTATCAGTATGAGGTGGTAACCAGAGGTATTTGCCTATCTGAAGAGCAGATTGTCGATAGTGTAAGACTTTATCTTGGGTAACACTTACTTCAGACTAAAACCAGATTAGATTCATGACTGTAACTCTGGTCTGGTCCACATATACAGGTCTCCCAAAGGCCAGTCAGGGGGCCAAACAACAAGCTAGTAGGCATGGCTACAGAATCTCAAAAGGTAACTCGTGAGTGCGAGGTCACTGCAATTCTCATCCTATATGGACTTCCTAGGTACTTTTACATCTCTTCCACCTCATCTCCCAACTGAGTACTCTCTTGGCTCAAAATCAATCTATGTTGAAACACAGGTTACTAACAGGATATATTTTGGCTCACGAGATGATGCATGCTTATCTTAGACTCAATGGTACGTAAATGGTCAAATATCCAACATTTGTAACGATGATGATCATGACCAAGAATTGTGAGGGAGAGGTCTCTAAGCGTTTTTGGTTTGATTTGATTACAGGACATAGGAACCTGAACAACATTTTGGAAGAAGGAATATGCCAAGTTCTAGGTCACCTGTGGTTGGATTCTCAGACATACGCCACTGCTGATGCTACTGCAGATGCATCATCATCAGCTTCTTCTTCTTCCCGCACTCCTCCAGCTGCTAGTGCGTCAAAGAAAGGTGAGTGGTCTGATTTCGACAAGAAACTGGTGGAGTTTTGCAAGAATCAGATAGAAACAGACGATTCACCGGTCTACGGTCTTGGATTCAGGACAGTTAACGAGATGGTGACAAACTCCAGCCTCCAGGAAACCCTGAAAGAGATTCTTCGCCAGAGGTAAAGACGATCCCAGATTCAAAGTTTTGAATTTGCCATACAAGACACGTCGACACATACATACATACCATATACACATATATATATATATATATATATATATATAGATTCAGAACAATGTTTTCAAGCTATCACCAAGTACCCTTTTTTTCTTGTCCGGCGTTTCCTTCTTTGGTGTGTTTTTGATTTTGGGAATGCTGCTTCTTTGTTTTTGTTGTGTGTAAACCCTTTTTCATCTTAATCCCGTAAAGTTGGAAACCTTTGGAGGATTCTGCGTTCAGCAAATGTATCTTCGTTCGGATTAAACTCCTTAGTGAAACTATTTCTTGCGTTGCTAATTATTCGTTACAGGTCCGTTATAAATCATTCCCCAGGGAAATAGTTTTATGCATTTTTGTTCAACATTTTAGAGACCACCATGAACTACATATTAAATTACTCTAATAAAATGATATATCCTGTTGCAAAATCATTTATTATCTGGGTGTTAATTATTTTTGTTTCCCTTTTTACGCAATTGCCAAGGCAAGAACGAAGGTATTTTCTACAAGTAAAGTAGTAAACAAATACAGGCCCCACGGAGAGGCAGTGGTACGTACGTACGTTGTTCTTTTTTGTTTTACACGCGTTTTACTATCGACAATCAGTTGACCATTTCGGTTCTAGTTTCTCTCTCGCTCAATTTGTGAGAGCTCTTGAAGAAGGAAAAACAATACCATGCCGATCTCGGATGTCGCTTCTTTGGTTGGAGGTGCTGCTTTGGGAGCTCCACTTTCTGAGATATTTAAACTGGTAATTGAAGAGGCCAAGAAAGTGAAGGACTTTAAACCATTATCCCAGGATCTCGCTTCGACGATGGAGAGATTGGTTCCGATTTTCAACGAGATCGACATGATGCAACAAGGATCGAACCGAGGTACGAGTGAGCTAAAGGTTCTGACCGAAACGATGGAACGAGCTGGGGAAATGGTTCATAAGTGTTCACGCATCCAGTGGTACAGTATCGCCAAGAAAGCTTTATATACCAGAGAAATAAAAGCAATCAATCAGGATTTTCTCAAGTTCTGTCAGATTGAGTTACAGCTTATTCAGCATAGGAACCAGTTGCAATATATGCGTTCCATGGGCATGGCAAGCGTGAGTACGAAAGCCGACCTACTGAGTGATATTGGGAATGAATTTTCCAAGCTTTGTCTAGTGGCTCAGCCCGAAGTAGTTACTAAATTTTGGTTGAAGAGGCCATTAATGGAGTTAAAGAAGATGCTTTTTGAAGACGGAGTGGTTACCGTCGTGGTCTCTGCTCCTTATGCCCTCGGGAAGACCACGTTGGTTACAAAGCTTTGCCATGATGCAGATGTTAAGGGTATTACCGTATACCCAAAATCTTGGTTTCCCCTTTTTTTATTGGAATAAGAGCATGTTTCTCATGTCGTCTACTTTTGGCAGAAAAATTCAAGCAGATCTTCTTTATCTCTGTGTCAAAATTCCCTAACGTGAGGCTCATCGGACACAAGTTACTCGAGCACATTGGTTGTAAAGCAAATGAATATGAGAATGACTTAGATGCAATGCTCTACATTCAACAACTGCTGAAGCAACTTGGACGAAATGGGTCTATATTGTTGGTTTTAGATGATGTTTGGGCTGAGGAAGAGTCCTTGCTACAAAAGTTTCTGATTCAGCTACCTGATTACAAGATTTTGGTGACTTCTCGGTTTGAGTTCACAAGTTTTGGTCCCACTTTTCATTTGAAACCCTTGATAGATGACGAGGTCGAATGCAGAGATGAGATAGAAGAAAATGAAAAGCTTCCAGAGGTGAATCCTCCTCTTAGGTAAGCTTATGCGTCTATTGCTAATTTTCTTGCATTCTTTATCTCAATTCTTAAGTATGCCCACACTTGGTTAAAGTATCTTTTGACTTGTAGCATGTGTGGTGGTTGCAACTCTGCGGTTAAACATGAAGAATCTGTGAATATTTTGGGTGTTCTTTGGCATCCTGGATGCTTCTGCTGTCGTTCTTGTGACAAACCAATTGCTATTCATGAGCTCGAGAACCATGTACGGAAATGTTCTTCTTTTGACAATTGTTTGGTATATTAATTTACTCCTTGACATGTTATTTTTTTTTTGTTTGATCCAAAACCTAAATTCTTGATAACTCTCTTAGGTTTCAAACTCAAGAGGCAAGTTTCACAAATCCTGCTATGAACGGTACTGCTATGTCTGCAAAGAGAAGAAGGTATACCATTTTAGGATTCTCAGTAGTAAGTTGTCACGGTGTCGATGAATGTAACTGTAACTGTATTCTTTCAGATGAAAACGTACAATATTCATCCGTTTTGGGAGGAAAGATACTGCCCTGTTCATGAAGCTGATGGAACTCCCAAATGCTGCAGTTGCGAAAGGTTAGAGGTGAGTTTACCTTTCAAACAACAAAACACGGGAAAGGGGAATGATATGAGATGAATAATCAGCCACCATATCGTTAAAACTTAAAAGAAGGAAACTAGCTAGATAATCCCACTGGTTTGAGTTCTTATGATCTTGGCTAATTTTCTTTGCAGCCTAGGGGAACAAAGTATGGAAAGCTTAGTGATGGTCGATGGCTATGCCTAGAATGTGGGAAATCCGCTATGGATTCTGATGAATGCCAGCCTTTGTACTTTGACATGCGTGATTTCTTCGAAAGCTTAAACATGAAGATTGAGAAAGAATTTCCTTTAATTTTGGTGCGGAAAGAACTGCTCAATAAAAAGGAAGAGAAAATTGTGTGTACAGTTCCAAGCTAAAACTTCCATATATATATATCTCTCTCTCTCTCCACTAATCGTTTCGTAAGTGTTTTACACAAGCAGGACAATCATTATGAGGTGTTAATCAGAGCTTATTGCATGTCTGAACAGAAGATCATGACATATGTAAGAAGCTATATTTTACCCCCTTAAGATTCTAATACTAGATTGGAATGCATGACTTCAACACTGGTCCACATATACAGGTCTCAGAGGAGCCAAGGACGGGTCAGAACAAGCAGCTTATAGACATGGATACGGAACCTCAAGGGGTTGTTCATGAGTGCAAGGTCACTGCAATTCTCATCCTATATGGACTTCCTAGGTAATGTAACATCTCCTTCCAACTCATCTCCCCCTTCTAAGTACTCTCCTGCGCCGATAGACTAAATAAAATCTGAGTTCAAACACAGATTGCTAACAGGATATATCTTGGCTCACGAGATGATGCATGCTTGGCTTAGACTCAATGGTACGTAATTGGTCAAATATCCAACATTTGTAACGATGATGATCATGACCAAGAAACGTGAGGGAGAGGTCTCTAAGCGTTTTTGGTTTGATTACAGGACATATGAACCTGAACAACATTTTGGAAGAAGGAATATGCCAAGTGCTAGGTCACCTGTGGTTGGAGTCTCAGACATACGCCACTGCTGATACTACTGCAGATGCAGCATCAGCTTCTTCTTCTTCTTCCCGCACTCCTCCAGCTGCTAGTGCCTCAAAGAAAGGTGAGTGGTCTGATTTCGACAAGAAACTGGTGGAGTTTTGCAAGAATCAGATAGAAACAGACGAATCACCGGTCTACGGTCTTGGATTCAGGACAGTTAACGAGATGGTGACAAACTCCAGCCTCCAGGAAACCCTCAAGGAGATTCTTCGCCGGAGGTAAAGACGATCCCAGATTCAAAGTTATGAATTGCCATACAAGACACGTCGACACATACATACCAATACCATATACATATAGTCATATATATACAGAGCCATGTTTTCAAGCTATCACTTTTTTTCGGCGTTTCCTTCTTTTGGTGTGTTCTTTTATTTATTTTGGGATTGCTGCTTCTATGTTGCTGTGTGTAAACTGTTTCTTCTTCGTTTTCCCGTAAAGTTGGAACCTTTAGAGGACCTTGCGTTAAGCAGTTCTATCCTCTCGGATTCAGTTCTTGCGGCGTATCCATTCCCGCTTAAAATAAAGCAAGTGTTTTTAGTTTTTTTCCCCGGTTCCCTTGTTAATTTTCCGGTCAAATTGTTTTACACAGTCAAATCTTTCTGTGTCCATTCCTCTTTTGTGTCGTTTCATTGAAGCACACCACATGTTCGACCATTTGTCCCAACCACGAGATTCTTCATAACCATTTGGTTTCTTAATTCTTTTTTTCATTTTGATTGTCACTGTGATTTCAGATGTTTTCTATCATCTTCTCGAACCCTGTCAAGCCTTTTAACTCCGTAATTATCCATCAAATTCGATTCTTTTCCCGTGACCCATTCCCCAACAAAGTCCAGCACTACCTTTACAGAGCAAACCTCATCGACTCTATCCGTCTTAGCCTCCGCTCCCCAACAACCTCAGACAGGACACTAGCTTCTCTTCTAAACCACCGTCTTCTCGATTCCTTTGTCGTCAAAAACGCTTTACGCTCATCTCCTTCTGTGTCTTCTGCTTGGTCTATCTTCAAAACTCTTAGTCACAAAAGCCCTCGCTTTTCTTTTGAAACTGAGACACTTCACGCCTTTGCCACTGTTCTTGCAAAGTTTCAGCGATCTTCAGAGCTTAACTCTCTAATTGGAGTTGTCAATGCTTGGAAATTCAGGAATGTTCATTTCAGCTTTATGAATCTCTTGAACTTGTATGCAACTGCTGGTGATTTCGACTCGGTTCTTAAGACGTGGGACGAGTATAGATGCTCAGGAGAGGAGAAGAAAGGCTGCACTGAGTCTTATAACATTGTGATGCAAGTTTACATGACTTTAGGTAAAGACTCTGAGGCTGTACAGACTTTTGATCAGATAATCAACGAAGGAGGGATTCCTAATTCAAGAACATTCACTATTATGATTGAGCATCTTGTGAAATTGGGGAATCTTGATGCAGCCATGAAGATTTTTGAGACCTTGCCTTTGATGAGGATTACGCGGACTCTGAAGCATTATTCGGTTTTGGTTGAAGCCTTTGTTGATGCACAACGGTTTGATGAAGTCAAGACTCTGATTGCTGAGATGAAATCTGATGGGAAGTTCCCTAGTAGACGCATGCTTGAGCCCCTGAAACGCATGAGGGAGGCTGGTTTTGAACATGAAACAGAGGAGTTTTTGAGAGAAATGTTGCCGGATGAGAGGATCAAGGACATTTCTATGTATTCTATGGATAATCCCAGCGATAGCGAAGACGAAGGAGACGAGTACAAAGATGATGTTAATGAAGCTCAAGTTAAGTTGAAGCCATGGCTGGATCCAAAAGCTTTAGCAACTTCGTTAAAGAAGTGGAGCTCTGATGCAGTCACTGCTTTGGAAGAAGCTAACTTCGTTTGGACAAATCTATTGGTCTGCAAGATGCTAAGAAACTTCAGAGCACCTGAAACAGCATGGAGTTTCTTCTGCTGGGTGGCGATTCAACCAGGATTCACCCACGACGCCTATACGATTGAGAGAATGATGGCTATGTTAGCACGCAATGGCCAAGTTGAACTGGTCGATAAGCTCATCTCGAAAGTGAGAATCGAAGGGATCAAATTACCATTCAGCACCATCAGGCTGATCATTGATCTCTACGGAATTTCAAAGAAACCGGAAGCAGCCATCAAGGTTTTCAACGAAGACAGAACACTCTGCGGTTCGATATCTGATTTCAACCTCATGCTGTTGTACTCATCCCTCTTGAGAACATTAACAAAATGCAAGAGAAACGCAGAGGCTTTAGAAACGCTAGAAGATATGATGTTGACAGGAGTTTCTCCTGATATCCAGACGTTCTCGGGTTTAATGTACCACTTTGCATTGCAGGGAGAGATTCAAACAGTTGAGAGACTTTTCTCAATGGTGAGACAGATTGGTCTTGAACCTGATCCGTACATGTTAAAGCTTCTAGTTCAAGCGTATTGCAGATGCGAAAGATCAGTGCTTGCTTACAGAGTGTTCCAAGACATGAAAGATTCGAATCTGATGCCTGACAGAGAGACGAAAGAGCTGCTTGTTAAGAGTTTGTGGAGAGAAGAGAAGCGAAAAGAAGCGGCTGCGGTTGAAGAGAGCTACGAGGAAGAGAATGATAACAAGAATAGTAGTAACGTTTTGCGTTTGGCGTTGAAGGGTCATGTGTGGACCATTAGTTCTACAGACATTTCTCGAGTCTACAATCTCTACCGCGATTGTGTTCTGAAAACTTCGACTTGACAACATTTATTCTAAGTTTCGTTTTTATTGGGCCCAATGATCGTTAAAGGCCCATAGAGTCTGTTGCTGATATATTATCTTAAAGCTGGTTGGTAAATTAATGGGTCAACGCCATTCAAACTAGGCAAACAAGAATATACAACCGTGCCTCACACGCTCTCATATCTTTTCTTTGATCGTTGATAGTTACTTTTTGGTCAGTATTCGGACTTTGACTATGAGAACCACGTGAATGGCCCATTCAAATAGGTGTAAGTGTAACATCTTTTTATCCTTTTTTTAATTAGGATCATACTAAATTAATAACAAGAATCATAAATTCCATTGGCAATATTTGCGAAAACATATAAATTGGCAATCAAATCATTTGTTTTTGAAAATCAGATAGTCAAAATATTCTATACTGTATATTGAATTTTGCAACCGAAATCATTTACACTATAAATCGATTTTTCTTTGGTTTCAACCATAGAAGATTATCTAAAACCGATCCAGGGATTATGTTCGAAATAAAATAAAATATAAACCATCATCATCTCAAAAGAAAAATACTATAGTAAGCCTAAAAGTGAAAAAATCACACCTAGCCACTAGCATATAAAGAAACAAAAACATTTTCATATATTACCAAATGTTGAGAGCACATGGGAGCTGTTATATTATATTATTATTATTTGACGTTGACCACTTGACCATCTAAATGAAATGGGATGAATCTCTCTACGCGGTACCTAAAAAAAATCCAAAAAAGTAACTTTAACCCAACTTTACAAAATTTATATTTTCTCCAACTTTACAAATTAATTATTTTTACAAAAAAATATGTTAATTATATTATTTCTCTATAATTGTGTACGGTCGCCTCCGTAGAATTTATTCATTAGAGTAGCCAAAAGTAAATATTTTTAACTTTTTAGAAAGAAAAAAAATTAAGCCTTAAACTGTGTAAATTTCGCAAATCTACTTTTACATAAGAAACCTTAGTATTTTAGTGTTCTACTGATATGGTACTTTAGGAATATACTGATATGACTGACATTCTATTTGATTTTATCCTACGGCCTGACAAATCTGAAACTCTATACATTCTCTGCAAATGTTGTGCCTTTATTTAACATTTTTATAATATAGTTTTTCTTTTCTCTTTCCCTTGTATATAAAACCTTATAAGAAAAGCTAGGCCACTAGTGCGCTATTCTCCCTCCTCTCTGCTCCCCTAGTATCTCTCTCTGTCTCTCCCTCTCGAGATTAATTCAAACATGAAAAGCAAATTGGCTCTAATATTTCAGGAAATTTCTTAAACATTTCATTGAAACTTTGGCGAAGTTTCCATTTAGAGTAAAGCAAAGAATTAGATTTAATTTGGTGTTTCTTTGGCCTTTTTTCCCCCTTTGAACGGTGGAGAAGTGAATTTAAGAGTATGTCGTGTTGCTTCTCCTGCTTCAAACATGATCCATCTAAGGTTTTTAGATTCGTTTTCTTTGCTTATATTACAAGTCTTTTAATTTGAAAAGTCCTGGTCCATATTTTGATTTCTAGGCTTACCTATGTATAACTTTTAATTGGCAAGCCAGGATCCTTTAAATACCGCCTTGGTAATTTCACGGTATGAAGAAGAAGATCGCATGGTACGTCGGAAAAGACAAGAAGAAGATGAAAAGATTGAGATTGAAAGGGTTAAGGAAGAAAGTTTGAAGCTAGCTAAGCAGGCGGAAGAAAAGAGAAGATTAGAAGAGTCGAAGGAGCAAGGCAAAAGAATACAAGTGGACGATGATCAGCTTGCAAAGACTACTTCTAAAGATAAGGGACAAATTAATCATTCCAAAGATGTAGTGGAAGAAGATGTGAATCCTCCTCCTAGGTAAAGCTATATCCTATATATATGTGTTCCACTGCGCAATTTTGTATTTAGAGATTTTTGGCTCAAATCAAGTATTGTTTTACTTTACTTGTAGCAGTATTGATGGCAAATCTGAGATTGGAGATGGAACATCTGTCAATCCTCGATGTTTATGTTGTTTTCATTGCCACAGACCATTTGTTATGCACGAGGTCTAAAACCATACATACAACTTGCAAACTCCTTTGTCTTGTTGTTTTCTGATGTATATAACTCCTTAGATTTTGAAGAAGGGAAAATTTCACATAGATTGCTACAAGGAGTACTACCGTAATCGCAACTGCTATGTTTGCCAACAAAAGGTAAATAAATTCTCATTAATTAGTTTGGTTTTACAGATTGTAGTAAAGTGAACAGAATTGGTTTATTTATGACTTAATGAATGTGAAATACAACTCTTTCAGATTCCTGTAAATGCGGAAGGTATAAGAAAGTTCAGTGAGCATCCGTTCTGGAAGGAGAAATACTGTCCTATTCATGATGAGGATGGAACTGCCAAGTGTTGCAGCTGTGAAAGATTAGAGGTACTAATATAATATTTGATCGAGTTTAGTTATAAACAGAGAAGAAAAAGCCTTGTGGCTTATGACTTGTGATTTGCAGCCTAGGGGAACGAACTATGTAATGCTTGGTGATTTCCGGTGGCTATGTATAGAGTGTATGGGATCAGCGGTTATGGATACTAACGAAGTCCAGCCTTTGCACTTTGAAATCCGTGAATTCTTCGAAGGCTTGTTCTTGAAGGTTGACAAAGAATTTGCTCTGCTTCTTGTCGAGAAACAAGCGCTTAATAAAGCTGAGGAAGAAGAGAAGATCGTGAGTATATTTAGAAAACACATCCCTCATCACTTTGTAACTCATCTTTGTTTCTCATATTTATGTCAATACAAACAGGACTACCATCGTGCAGCCGTAACCAGAGGTCTTTGCATGTCTGAAGAGCAAATTGTCCCAAGTGTAAGGCCAATCAATATACACACTTTCAGAGACTAAGAGCAATAATGTCTAACTAGATTTTCACTTTGGCTCCACTTCTATATATACAGATAATAAAAGGGCCACGGATGGGACCGGACAATCAGCTAATAACAGACATAGTTACAGAGTCTCAAAGAGTGAGTGGATTCGAGGTTACAGGGATTCTCATCATATATGGACTTCCTAGGTTACTAACAGGATATATCTTGGCTCACGAGATGATGCATGCTTGGCTTAGACTCAATGGTACGTATTAACTATGATTTCTCATCACCAAGAGACATGGAGAGAGTACCTCTTTTATTTTTTTTGTGATTTTGATCACAGGTTATAAGAATCTTAAGTTAGAGCTTGAAGAAGGATTATGTCAAGCGTTAGGTCTCAGATGGTTGGAGTCTCAGACATTTGCATCTACTGATGCTGCTGCTGCTGCTGCTGTAGCTTCTTCCTCTTCTTTTTCTTCTTCCACTGCTCCTCCAGCCGCTATCACGTCAAAGAAAAGTGACGACTGGTCTATTTTCGAGAAGAAGCTCGTAGAGTTTTGCATGAATCAGATCAAAGAGGATGATTCACCGGTCTACGGTCTCGGATTCAAACAAGTTTACGAGATGATGGTCTCAAATAACTACAACATTAAGGATACCCTTAAAGATATCGTTAGCGCTTCCAACGCTACACCAGATTCAACGGTTTGAATCAGCCCATACATTATACCAACAATACCTTCTGAAGAAAAAAGAAGAAAATCATAATAATTAATTGATTCCCATTTGTAAAAATAAAAAGAAAGGATTTCCCGTAAAAAAATAAGGAAATCAAAATCATATTTTTCTTGAATTGCAGTTTTTTTGGTCAAAAAAATATACGACAGTTTTTTGTAGTTGTCGGCCGACATTTATCAAAACAAACATATCTCACAAGGACAACAGAAAGTGGAGAAAGATTTACAAAAGGTTTTGGCTCGAAAATTGAAATGTCTTAACAAGTTGGGAAAAGAAAAAAGTTGGACCAGAAAAGAACTTGACAAGGTTGATTTTTCATTTTTGAAGAGAGCGATAGTTTGGACTACTACTATATAGTATGAGAGATTAATAAGTGGTCTGTTTTTCAATAATTGACTATACTGTTTCATTCATAAAGTATAACATTAATAATTTAAAGTTTATATCTTTCGTATTAATTCTACTGTTCATATTAATGTTTAAATTACATATTAGCACTTAAACATGTAAAATATAATTAATATTAATAGAATACTCCTAAAATACACACTATTACCCATAGACATATACGTTTAGTCTAAAGTAGAAGCGAAAAATGTACTACCTAAAATTCTTAGAAAAAAGAAGCTCTCGAGTCGTTTGACGGATAAAACAAGAAAGATTGTAGAAAAAGAATGAAATTCGTTGATTCTTTCGTTCAACAAGAGAAACCGATAAGAATAAAAAGTAACGTACCACATCTGTTTCATTATGTAAGATGTTTAAACAATCTTATCTTGTTTCATTTTATTTAAAATTTTCAAGTTTTATGCATTTTTTAATACTATATATATCTTATTGTGTTGGGGCTATAGCCTATAGGTATCTTGCGTGTTATACAATGTGTGTTTCGTTGGATTTATAATTTCTGCATCACTAAATGCTAAAACACGCCCGGTGAATTATTCTTTCTACAATGTTACCTATATTTCGTATTTTTTTTGTGAATACTTGGAAATACGTGTGTTCCAACTGTATAGTCCATGCTTTTTAGTTTTGTAACAGAAATTTGTTTTTTCTCTTAGTTGGGATACAAACGTGTGAATAAACACTTATTACGTATCCACCCATTTTGAATTAAGTTTGCCATCCACACGGGCACGGCTGGCACAATTGTGCATATTCATACATTTATGATTCATTCATTTTAGAAGTCAACTGATCCAACAAAAAATAAAAAAATTGGAAATATTATTTACTTTCATTGTTAGTTTAGTAGTAATAATTAATTGATTTAGTTATTTAGTGTTACCCCCGCATGAGAAGACTTTTTTTTATCCCTCTAAAACTAATTATTCTCTACGAAAATTTCAGTCGTCTATACATTAATTTAGCATCCGATTTAGGAAAAAGAAGAAGAAAAGAATTACGATCAACAACGACCAGATTTAGTCAAATTTGGACGATGCATCTTCTGTAGCTTGGTAAATCGATCGATATCGAAATCAAGCATTTTAATCAAACGTTTCTGCTTCGTCTCGAACCGGCTTTTGTAAAAACCTTCAAAGGAAGGTTCCTTTGAAGTTCGGAGGAAGAAGGCGTAACCAGCCATGAAATATGTCGAAGTTACGTAGAAGCATATGGGTTCCATCACGTCCCACGACAGTTCCCAAAACGTCAGCCTAAAAAATCCAACTGTTTGGGCCATTATTAGGCCTAATCCGGCCCATAATTCTTTTCGAACCAGATCATCGGCTCTTTTGTCGATATCTGATTTTATGATCTCAAGTTGTTCGAACTCTTGTCTTGTCTCGGCGTCGAGACTGGGTTCGAGTGTCGGAATCAGACCAGCCATGGCGCTTGTTAGCTGTAATCACACAGAAGAAGAAGAACAAATTAGATCAAGAATGTTAAATTTGATTTAAGAATTTGCAATGCATGTAGAGTTTAATTACCTCTTCGGGTTTAAGGCAGACGAGTTTTCCCAAAACGATGACGTTTCCAGCTTCGTCAAGCATATTCGCGACCCGGTTACCTTGTTCAGGATCCGAACTGTATTCTCCGCAGACCCGAACAAACTCCGAATAAGGAACCCAGTTCTTGCCAATCTCTCTCAGCTTCGATTTCACCAGCTCCATTTCCGCTGCTCTCATGAGCTTCTTCACGTCTTCCACCGTGACCGCCGGGAAAAACTCCGGTGATGATTTCTTCGGCGAAGGTGGCGGTAACATCTCGTCGAGTCTAATACGATTATTATTGGACAAAGTCAATTCCCTGAGTTTCTCCATCAAGTTACCACCTTTAGGAACTATCTCCGGCGAGAAAAATGCCCTCTTGTGGAGAAATCTGCGGCGGATTCCAGAATCTCCGGCGTCGGGAGGAATGCCGCCGGATTTGGTCGGACGCATTCGGGTAAGACCAGAAATCCTGGAGTAGGTTTTGGAAATGTTGAAGAGACTTTGAACTAGGGATTTCTTCGACGACATCGTCGATCTCTCAAGATACGTTAAAAAATGAAGGAAAAAAGAATCAAAGAAGAAGAACAAAATTGGTTTTGATTTAATAAGATACAGAGAAGAACACACGGTTTTGTATATTGGTCCGAGATTAAAACAGAGAGACTTGAGCTTCCTTTTATATTAGCGTTGTTGGCTCAGAGCAACGACGCAACAAACGAGAAGGCTCCTCTGAAACAGCTTCCTTATCACGATATTTTGACACGATAATTACACATAGGCGATAAGGCGTCGCTTATCGTTTTCTCATTTTTTATTAAATTATTTCTTAAAACGCTTGTTATGATACAGCTAAACAAAGTTAAATATATAATTAACGAGTTTCATAAACGTATGAATACTAGTATTAGTATAGAACCGTTATCATAAACGTATTGAAACAACTTAGAACCGTTATTAGTGTAACAATACACTTTGTTTAATCATAAGTGTGAACTCGATGGATGTGTATGAAAAATCTCAATCATTGAAGAAAAATTTAAGTTAGCATTTTTTAAACATGCAAGATAATAATACATATATGTTTATATTGCACATCAAATTATTTGATAAAAAAAAATATAAAATCCACGTTTTATGTGAGTTTTGGGTAACCAATAGAGTAAGTTCTCTCTTGAGACACTGGAGCACGATAAATTGGGAGATTAGATTGTCAAGTCACGGGAAATACATTATATCGGTCACCTAAATGGTGATGACCGTACACGTGGCAAGCTAAGCTTCCGACGTCATAAGCGACTTGCCACGCATTGCCGTCCGATCTTTCTTTTTTGAGAAAAATCTTATTAACACGCGAAGTCTTCCAAAGCCAATCAGATCTTCTTCCCATTGCTTTCCCAGTTTTGTTTTTATTATTATAGATTTTGTAATAAATACATCTTGATAATGGTTCACTAATACTAATTCGTCTAAAACCTTTTAAATTATATCAGATGTAAACGGTTTTAATATAAATTTAAGTAAGTTATTTATTAAAATGTGGTGTTCCATAACACGTAGATTTAGATAAGTGCAAGCATCATCTCTGTATTTTTTGTTATTTTTTAAAAAAAAGTTCGGTGGAAGTATGATAAGATATAGTTCTTTTTCAAATATTAAGCCAATGCGGAATATTTCAGTACTGGATTATGAAGACATGAGTGACCGATTCCTTATGCAACCATGTATTTGTTCGAGAATATGCAGATGTCACAAATTACAAAAAGTTCTTAGTGGAAGACATTAATGATCTGTTTGTTTGAGAGTTACAGCAGTATGAATGTTATAATATCTATATATTGCAGTTTAAATTTGAAAGAGTGTTTAAAAACTAGATTATGAATTCTTGTGTATTTCTGTCATTAAAACCGTTTATGATAACCAAACCAATAGATTTTTTAAAAAAATTTTCCCCTAAACCCAAAAATGATCATTTAATTGTTAACCATCAAGGGATAGCCACTTTAACGTAAAACGGACTTATAAATGATATTAGAGAACAGTTTATTAATTAATAAAGAATCTAAATTAACGAAAAAGTGAAAGAAAAGAAACAAAAAACGGGAAAGGTGGAAGTTAGTAGGTTGAATAAAAAGCATGAAAATGTGTGAGGACTGGACACACGTAAACGAGTCGCCACGTAAATGCTAAAGAGGGTTTGGAATCTGTGTGTGTGTGTGTGTGTGTGTGTGTTGTAGGGAGAGAGTGTTGGGGAGTTGATATCTAAGGAGGGTTTCTTTAGACTTCAGAGCTATACCAAACTCCTCACGAGGCTCCATCTCCTTAATTTCTCGTGGGGTCGTTTTTTCGGTTGTTTTTGTAATAAACAAATAAATCAATAAAGGATGGTTTGATGAAAATAAATAAAAAGATGGATTCTTTTAACGAAGCTACCTCCCCCAGTTGAATGATATAAGCTTACCGTTTTTATTCATCCCCACACTCTCCTTTTCTTGACCGTCAATTTTTATTTCTTAACAAATTACGAAGTAACCGAATTTTTCCAACTTACTTTTGCTGTCCAAATATATATTATTTTCTCTAGAAACTTATATCCCTCATCGCAATTTTGTAAAATTTGAAATTACAAGTAGCACTAATACATAAACTCTCTTCTTTTTTACCTTTTTGTTGTGTGTGGCGTGAATTATTCAAAATCAAAACCATAATGTTGAAGCTAGCTAGTGGAATAAGATATATTCAGAAACTTATATGATAAAAGAAAGAAGGAAAAAAGGTATGGCAAGAAGTATCGAGGTGGTTTCTGCAGATGGAAGGAACACTTGATGTATATACATTTGACATTTATTTAATCAGATTCAAAGGCAGTGCTTGTATATTGTAATCTACGAATGTTACAAATATATCACCAGATTGACATGTTACCTTGATGTTTAAATTTTAAGTTTTTGACAATCAACTAAAAATTAAGATAAGATGGTATGTTCGGTTTATACTTTAAAATATACTTGAATTCTTTGTTCATAATTATAAGATGTTAGAAACGAGAAATAATAATTTTATTTTATTTTAGTGAAAACCATTTTTTTTTTTTTAAATGAGTTTAAATGTCAAATTTACATTATATGAGAACATTGTCAAACTTCGAACACCGCAAATTAAGAATGTGGTACTTACGCGCGGTTAGTTTCCGATGTTTTTAAATTTTTTTAAATAATAGTGAAATTAACATGATTTTAAGTTAAAAATTATATATTATTTTTTTAAAGTTTAAGTTTTATTTTTTTAGTGAAAATCATAATTATTTTTTTAATAGTTTAAGTGTCAAATCTATATTATGTGAAAACATTGCCGAACTACGAACACATCAAAATTTACAGATCAATTAAGGATTGGATGCCTAGGCAGCGTAGGCGCTGTTAGTTTCCGGCATTTTCAAATTTTAACACTTAAACTAATTTTTAAAAGTAATAGTGAAATGAACATGGTTTTAGTTAAAAATTAGAAATTATTTTCCTTAAGGACGGGATGCGTAGGCGCGGTTAAATTTTGACGTTTTAAAATTTTAACACTTAAACTCATTGGAAAAAAAAATTGAGTTTAAGTGTCAAATCTATATTATGTGAAAATATTAACGAACTTCGAATACCGCAAAACTTACAGACCAATTAATGACAGGATGTTTAGGTGCGGTTAGTTTCCAAAGTTTTTAAATTTTAACACTTAAATTAATTTTTAATAGTAATAGTGAAATTAACATGGTTTTAGTTAAAAATTATTAACTATTTTCTTAAAGTTTAAATTTTAAATTTTTTAGTGATAAAAATGAGTTTAAGTGTCAAATCAATATTATGTGAAAACATTGTCGAATTTCGAACACCGCAAGACTTACAGACCAACTAAGAACGGGATGCATATGCGCGGTTAGTTTCCGATGTTTTAAAAATTTAATACTTAAACTAATTTTTATAAAGTAATAATGAAATTAATGTGGTTATAGTTAAAAATTATTAACTATTTTCTTAAAGTTGAAGTTTTAATTGTTTTTTAGTGAAAATCATTATTATTTCTTCAAAATAAGTTTAAGTGTTAAATCAATATTACGTGAAAACATTGCCGAACTTCGAACGCCGCAAGACTTACGGACCAATTAAGGACGGGATGCCTAGGCACGGTTAGTTTCCGACGTTTTAAAATTTTAACACTTAAACTAGTTTTTAAAAATAATAATGAAATTAATATGGTTTTATATTATTTTTTATTTTTAAAAATGTTTTAGTGAAAAATTTAAACTATTTAATTATTGTTTTAATAAAAACATTTTTTTAGAAAAAAGAAAAAGAAAAAAGAGAATGAATAAAGAAATACCTGGTGACGACAAAAAAAAAAAAAAAAAAAAAAAGAAATACCTGGTTGGATTTGGATACAAAAAAAGCCCACCAGCGTGAGGCCATTTTGCGTCTGAAAGCCCACCAGCGTGAGCCCACTTTGCGTCTGAAAGCCCACTACCATGAGCCCACCTTGCGTCGTTGTTGTTGGAAACTCGTCTGAAATTCTCCGTCTTCTTCTTCATTCGTAATCTGAGAAGCTTCTTTGTCTTTGATGATTGCTTTCTTCCTCCAGCATCGTCGTCAATGGAAACGAGAATCCTTTGATCTCTCCTCTCAGTCGTCTCTCTCTCGCCATCTCCGCCGTCGGGCCATGGTCGTCGTCAATGGAAACGAGAATTCGAAGCCCACCGTGTCGTACTCTGAGAAGTTTCTTTTCGTCTTTGATCAAAAATTGATAGTCTCTCATCTCTTTGTCTCTTGTACTTGGATTCTTTGATTGGGATATCTTCCTCATGTTAGAGTTCCTCCTAGGTCGAGATCGGAATCTCAAAAACCTTGTTAGGTGCGAGGAGAAGATGTGGGGAGAAGTAATTCAATTAATCACGAATCATCATTCATCGGCGATCAGCTATTAAAAAGAGATTTTTGTTGCCGTTTCTCGAAGAAGAAAGAAGATGAAGGTGAATAGAGAATTTTGATTTCTCAAGAATGAAGAAGAAGAAGAAGAAGAGCGTGATATATTTATAAGCAACCACAAGGTTCTCTTGGGTTATTTTCTTTTTTTCTTAAGCAGAGTATCTTTGCTTCACTTAATGATGATTTGATATTAATCTAGCCGTTGGGATTTTTCACTATTTGTAAGAAATTAGAGATCCGATTTGTTTAATAATATTGTAGAGGAAATCTAAATTACATCCTATTTCCATTTACTAATCTCAATCTAACCAATAAGGAAATTTCGTTTGGGTTGTTTCATTTTTTCGATGATTTTGGTTTGTTTTCCATTCATTGATATAACGTTTAAAAAGAATCATCCTTTTTTTGTTCACAAAATTTAATATCAAAAGGTAAGGAGAACATGGTGATTGGTGAATGATGATCAATTAATAAGGTGAAGAATTTTCAACTCCATAACTGTTAATTAAAAATAACTTTTTGACTTTCGAGTCTTGCTTGAGTGTAAACACTGCTAAACCCTAATATCTTTGAAACGCCACCATTGATGATATTATTTACCTTTTCTACGAAACTCAATTAGCAGGTAACCCAAGGATGTGTTCCAGAACAAGAAGTCTTCCCAAAGCAATGAATTTGCTACACTTAGCCGCATTTTCACCAACTTCTTCCATTTTCTCAGTAAACCCATCTACATGCTTCTTGATTCCTTGCATCGCAAGTCCCATCGCCTCCTCTTCTTCTTCTCTCTCCACAGCAAAGTCCACAGTCTCCAGAATCGACGAAACCCAACTTCTCAGTTCATCAACATCCGATCTTATATTCTTCATCGCTTCATTGTTAACTTGCACTCTACTCTCCATCGTCAAAACCAATCCTCTCTGTCTCTTCACAGCTTTCTCGTACTTTTTCCACATCTGGCTAAACCATTTTCCTGTTATCTCAATCGGTGCGGTCGATCCAGAGGCAACCGCACACACCACTGGCGGTGCGCTCATTGTGGTTGCAACCACAGATAAGACAAGAACAGAGACATACGCAGTAGCGAAAAACACGTTAGACACCGTCCTCAATGTTTTTACATTCCTCTGCTTCTTATCAAGCTTTCTTCTCTGCTTACGCAACTCCTCAAGAAACAAAACCTGCTGATCATAGACCGAGTCGAACTGAGTCACCAATTCACCATCAAAAGGGTCTCCCATAGCTTTAAATTTATTCAGCTCCTCCAAGGTTTTCGTATACTTCTTCTTCTTCTTATCTCCTCCAAGATCCGTGTCCACTGACTCTGCCTCGAACTGTTTCACCGCGAACCGAATGATAAGTTGGCTGATTTCTGTTCTCTTGACACAATTCTCGACGGTATTGCAGAAATCTAAGGTCTTGGAAGTACTTTTGAAGTAGACATCAACCAAAGACTTAAGATCTTTGTTCTTCCAGACATCTTCTCTGCTTTCAATAATGACTCTTACTGCATTTTGGTTTAGTTCAAGCAGAAATCCGTAAACCTCCATGAGTGAGTCTAGGTTTAAAGATTGAGTCTCGGCTCGAGCAGCGAGCGAGGTGATGATTATGTTGGTTCGTTGGTGAAGCGAAGAATCAAAGGATTTGAGGTTGGAGTCTTTTTTACAAGCGGATGTGTAAGAACTTAGGTCAGATGAGTATTTAGACCGCATATCTGTCCTGACCTCTTTAACCGGTAAAGTGCTTGGTCCGTTCCTCTTTGAACTGGATTCTCCATTCATGAGCTCTGACAAGCATCCACAGAACTCCATTGATATAATCTGGAGCTAATCTGACTTCAGAAATGCCAAAACCAAAAGGTAGATACAAAGAAAAAACAGAGATTCAAGAAATCAGGCAGAGTTATAAAAAAAGAAGCAAGGATGTAAACGGATCAAGATGAGCTGGAGTTGAAGAGAAAGAGAAATTACCAAAGCTTGTATTAGAATCTCGCTCAGGACAAGACAGGACATGACAAGAGGAGCTTACTTAAGTTAACTCAACCAAATATCAACAATTACTCAAAAGATGGACACGTCATATGTTTTTTAGTGGAAAAACTTGTCATAATGAATGTACATTTACTTCGACTTTGTTGAGTTAATTGTTTTTGGATAAAAGGTAGCTTAGTTGAGTAATTCGTTGAAATGTCATATCAAATTATATGCAGACTGAAGAAACATTACTCTATATATGAGTTTGAAATTCATTTACATTTGGAAAATGATAAGTTGCATACACATACAGATTTGCGATGTACTCAAAAGAGAGTTTGTGCAAAAATCAAAATGATTGTGTGATCCTCAATTAACTTGATCAAGAGAAAAAAAAAGCAGAGAAGCAAAACACATATATCATTTTTTAAACAATCATTTAAGTTAAATGGGCGAGACAACATCACAGAATAAAACTATAGTGGGACTGAAAAGCCCAACTTAAAAGCCCATAAACAATGATAGAAACTGCTTGACCCCCAAGTCTCGAGTGATCAAACTCCAACAACGTCAATGTCTTTTTTTTTTTTGCTAAGCATGTTAATATCATTAAAATGAAAGGAGGTATTACAAAGAGCAAAAACCTAATATAGAGTAATCTTGGCAAAAAAAACTAAAACAAGATTACAATACTGAAATGGGTAGTGATTAAATCAACCAAAGAAGCATCAAATCTCTCCAACGCTTCCTGTGTCGCCGAGCCGTTATGGTATTCCGAATCTCTCGATCGATGAACGTCAATGTCTTTTAAACGCTACTGATAATATTTGCAGCTCCTCCTTCTACGATGTGTAAACCAAGGATGTGTCCCAGAACTACAAGTCTCCCCAACGCGATGAGTTTGCTACAATTAGCCGCTCTTTCACCAACTTCCTCGATTTTTTCAGTAAACCCTTCTACTTTCTTCTTTATTTCTTGCATCGCAAATCTCGTCGCCATTTCATTTTCTTCTCTGTCCACAGCAAAGTTCACGGTCTTCAGAATCGATGAGATCCTTATGCTCAGGTTTTCAACTTCGAATTTTATATTTACCATCGTTACATTGTTTGCTTGCACCCCAAGTTCCATTGTTAAAACCAAACCTCTCTGTCTCTTCACAGCTTTCTCATACTCTTTCCACATCTTGTTACACCACATTCCCACAACCTCAATCGGTGTGGTCAATCCAGACGCAACCGCACTCAATACCGGAGGTGCCATCATTGCTGCCGCAACCACCGATAAGACAAATACAGTCACAAACGCAGTGGCGAAAACCACATTTGACAATATCCTCCATGTCTTTATATTCCTCAGTTTCTTACCAAGCTTTACTTTCAGCTTACGCAACTCGTCCAGAAGCAAAACCTGCTCATCGTAGACAGACTTGTACTGAGTCACGAACTCGCCATCAAAAGGGTCTCCCATGGCTTTAAACTTGTTCATCTCCTCCAAGGTTTTCACATACTTCTTCTTCTTACTCTCTCCAAGATCCGTATCCACCGTTTCTGTCTCAAACTGTTTCACCGCGAATCGAATGATAAGCTGGCTTATTTCTGCTTTCTTGACGCATTTCTCGACGGTATTGCAGAAGTCCAAGGTCTTAGAGGTACTTTTGAAATAGACATCAACCAAAGCCTTGAGATCATTGTTCTTCAAAACATCTTCTTTGCTTTCAATGATGACTCTTACTGTATCTTGGTTTAGTTCAAGAAGATATCCGTAGACCTCCATGAGTGACTCTATGTTTAAAGATCGAGTCTTGGCCTGAGCAGCGAGCGAGCTGATGATGCTGTTTGTTCGCTCGTGAAGCAATGAATCAAAAGATTTGAGGGATGAGTATTTTTTACAAGCGGATGCGTAAGAACTCAGGTCTGATGAGTATTGGGACCGAATATTTGTTTGGATCGTTTTAGCCAGTGAAACGTTAGTTCCGTTGTTGTTAGAACTGGAGTGTCCTTTTATGAGCTCCGAAAATAATCCACAGAACACCATTGATATTACTAGTGGAGCTAATCTGACCTTAAAAACAACAAAATTTAAAAGAAAGTTTTATAAGAAACAGAGTTATGTCACTGAAATTCCGAAATCTAGCATAAAGAAAGGATTAATGTAAACGGATCAAGAAACCGAAACTTACCGGAACGTTTGAAATTGTAATCCAAGACACAGGAAGAGCTAATTACTTCTGTCTCTGACGATTGACTAATATATATAGCCTCTTGTTCTAAGGTTTAACGCCCCAAAATCCACAATTAGTCAAACCTCGAAAATGGGCACGTAATATGATTTGGTCTTTTTTAATGTTTTTCTGTGGAACAAGCTGTCATAAGAAATGATTTCTTTTTTCCGTAGTCTGATTTTTGTGGAGTTTGTTGATATGTCAAAATCAAACTATCAACGCACCTTGATCAAGAAGTTTAATTACTCTCTTTAATCATTGATTTATCTTTTCCTATCATGCTCCATGTTGTGCAAATATAGGATAACTATATTTGAAATATAAGTTCAAAAACATTTTTTTAATAAAAGAAAAACATGTGTTAGAAATTAAAATTAAGTGTAAACCATTTTTTTTATTTTGAAGTGTAAACCATATTGAATCTAGAACACTTAGTTTGAATATTGTGTCTATTTAGTTTACAAAAAAATAAATTTTAAATATTTAATTAGAAAACCTTCAAGTTTTAATAGTAATATAAAAATATAAGTTTAAAAATATTTTTTTAGTAAAAGAAAAACAAGTGTTAAAAATTAAAATTAAGTATAAATCACAATGAACCGAGGACACCGCTTAGGGATTTGTCCAATTAGTTTACACAAAATTTTAAAAGTTAACACTTAATAAAAAAAACTTCAGTTTTAATAGTAATATAAAAATATAAATTTTAAAATATTTTTTAGTAAAATAAAAACAAGTGTTAAAAATTAAAATTAAGTTTAAACTCCAATGAACCGAGGACACCGCTTAGGGGTTTGGATGTTCTGTCCAATTAGTTTACACAAAATTTTAAAAGTTAACACTTAATAAAAAAATCTTAAGTTTTAATAGTAATATGAAAATATAAATTTGAAAATATTTTTTAGTAAAAAAAAAAATTGTTAAAAATGAAAATTAAGTGTAAATCATATTAAACCTTTTAAAAAAAATCTTAATAGTTGTATAAAAAATTAAGAAGGGTTAAGAAATTGACCTCAATTTATTAATGGGCATGAGAATGGGCTTTATGTTGGGCTAAAGATGAGATTGCAATCCTAAGACCTTCTTCTCCACCACCGTGTCCAATGTCCATCACGAGAATGCACAAGCTTCCGATGATCTTCTTCTTCATCGCTTATCGATCTTAACCAGTTACCTACTGATTCTGAGACATCTTCAGTTGCTATCTTCTTCATGCTTCATCGCCGCTGATTCCAAATTTCCAAGACGAAAACACTACAAAACCCTAGTTCTGAAATTTGTTCTTCTTCACTCGTACTCTTTGATGACAAGATGGCTGGGTCCGAGAAGACACAGACGAAAGAGCCAGTAAACCCTAATTTCCCATGTTCTATGTCTTTGTGCCTAACAGAGAACACAAGCCGCAAGAGACGTGATGTGGAACAGAGGAAGCGTACGGTTAAATCAAGAAAGCAAAGGTTGCTCCTTTTTCACAAACGCCGAGTGGCTTGTCAAGGTGATGAGAGACATGAAAAAAGCCAAAGATGCTAAATTGATCTTTGAGAAGACTCTGATCGTAACTGATGTAAACCCATCAACGGTCGGAGAAAGAGTGAGAATAATGATTTCTCAAAGAAGGCTGATTTGTTATATATAGAAAAGAAACAAATATTGATCACCACGGTAAAAAAAAAAAAAAAAGGAAACGTTAGGTTTAGGTTCGTCAAACAAAAAGGAAATTTCCATTTTATATATGTTATTAAAAAAGGAAATCACTAATACAAATATTGATCACAACGGTAAAAAAAAGTTGCCGTTACAACAATCATATATCTATCTTCGCCTAACTTATTTGACCTGACTTGCGTTTGCTGTAGTTAATTATAGATTCAAAAATTGATTTAGATAAATAAAAAAAAAAGCCATGATTAAAAGATTATCTGCGAGTTGTGGAGAGAAGAAACAGAAAGGACTTTTAGTTTTGGTGATTAAAAGTGCAATGGAAGGATTGGCATGAGTTGTTCTTATACGAGATTGTGTATATTTGTCTTCTCCGAATGCAGATCCAGTTTATGGAGCAGAAGCAGATTCTTAAAAACTTGATTTAACATGTTGACATCAGGCTAGTCTATGTATCGAGAGAGAAGCGGCATGGATATGATCACAACAAGAAAGCAGGTTAGCTTCAATACTAAGCCAAAAAAAAGGAGGCGACATATCTAATATAGACTATGAATTTTATTTCCAATTGAGTAATACATTATGCTGTGCTAAACAGATACAGATGTATACAAGAGCTGTTACACATAACATTATATAAGCGTTATGTGACATACCACAGAACCTCTTCTCAAAAACCACCAGTTTATGCTATGTATCTATCTCTCACAATGTGATAGCCTCAATCCTGACCAAAAGACATGCATAATGTGAGCCAAAGATCCAAACTTTACACAAACCCAACAAAAACGAAGAAACCAAAACTTACAAGTTTCCTTGCCCTGAATCTGAACTTGAGGGGAAGCTAAGAATGTGCCTCAGAACGATTGTTCTCGCCAATGTGATATTTTTGCTACACTTAGTCGCGTTATCACCCACTTCCTCGATTCTCTCTGTGAAAACATCAAACTTCTTGCTGATCTCGTGCATCGAAAGCCTCACAGCCACTTCTTCTTCTTTCTCCTTGAGTGCAAAATCAACCTTTTGCATCATCGATTCCATCTCAATCTTCAACTTATCTACATGTACTCGAATGTTATCCATGTCTTTCATGGTAACATAAGCACCAATCCTCATCGACAGAACAATATCTTTCTGTCCTTTCACAGCCGTTTCATACTTCTTCCAAAGATGATTACACCATTTCCCTATTGATCCAATTGGAACCGCTAACGCAGCTGCAAGCGCAGTCACAACTGGCGGTGCAGCAACAGCGGCTGCTACAACAGAGAAGATCAAAACAGAGACAAACGCAGTCACAAAAACCACATTCGAGATTTTCTTCCAATACTTTATGTTCTTAAGCTTTTTATCAAGCTTCCTCTTTTGCTTATGAAGTATCTCCAGAAGCATAACCTGCTGCTCGTAAACAGACTCAAGCAGCATGAAGAAATCTCCATCAAACGGATCACCAGAAGCCTTAAACTTGTTAAGCTCTTCCAAAGTTTTCGCGTACTTATTAGTACCCGGTTCCACGGATTTGTTGCTCCCTGATGACTCCATCTCAAACTGCTTAAGCGCAAACTGTAAGAGCATTTGGCCTATCCTCGCGCGTTTAACACAGTTATCAACAGCATTGCAGAAATCTAAAGTCTTGATGCTACTATCAAAATAAGCATTGACCAAACATGTCAAATCTTTGTTGTCCCAGACGTCTTCTTTGCTTTCAATGATAAACCTAACGACTTCTTGGTTCATTTCAAGAAGACACCCTGAGACTTCAATGAGCGCGTCAAAGGATAAAGACCGAGTTTGAGCACCAGAGGCGAGCGAGTTGATGACCCGGTTGGTGCGTTGGTGAAGAGAGGAATCGAAGGATTGTAAATCTGGATCTTCTCTACAGGCTGAATTGTAAGCAGTAAGATCTGCAGAGTATAAGGAACCCATGTCTGTTCGGATCTGTTGAGGAAGTGGAGTGTTGTTGGTTCTGTTCCTGCTGGAATTTGATTTGTCTTCCATGGTTTTGGAGAACATTCCAAGAAACATGGACTGTCTCAGGTAGGGACGATTAATAAGAGCCAAAAAGATGTTGACTTTTATGACAAATAGAATCCAGAACCAGTGTTTTGAGCACACTTTCCAAACAAAACTAGTGAAGAACCTACAGAAACAGAAATCTTACTTGATTTGAGAAAAATCTGGTCTGTAGGAAGCAGAGTGCGAGAATCAAGACAGAGTTTTCGTTGCGGGAGGCTGGAACTAAAACTGAGATCGGATCGGTAAGTACCTGAAAATCGATGAGGATCCGGAAGAGATAAGAGATTGAGCTGAAATCTTAGTTACTCTGAAAGTCAAAGAGAGAGTGGTGAAGGAGAGGGATGGATTGTGGTGTGGGGAACAAGAAGAGGAGAGAAACAACTGAGTTGCTTCTTCTATCTTTGACTTGTCTTCTCTTTGATTTTCCCATTTGTGTATTTGGTCGCGAGTTTGACATGTTCCACACTGTTTCGTTTAGTCAAGTCGCATTTTTTAATAAAATAATTCTTTTATTCTTCACCTTTATTACACTCTCTAATCAGTCTCCCCTCTGTGTACCAACTACAAGTTGATGATTGTATTCGTGCACTACTCTTCTAGTACTATACCATATTTATGAGTCCATGACTCCTGACTACAACGAGAGCAACAAAAGTACTATTCCTGGGCCAGTGATTATGGTTTCGTTGTGAACCCATCTGTTCATTTTGGTTTAGATGCGTGAAATTGGGAATGAATCAAATGATCATCGAAATTTTGAGTTTCTATCAATGGGCCCAAATACGAAAACAAGTCCGTAATTTTAACTTGGTTTATTTTTGCTTATTTTTACACAAAAAGTCGAAAGTATTGTTTATTTTGCATAAACACCAACCGTTTCCGATTAGTTCACACAGACCCCGATACTTTCTGATATTTACACGATTACCAATGACATCACGATATTTACAATTGTTCCGCAACCATTATAGATACTTACATATATTACCCTGAATTGATTTATGGGTTTTAAATGGTTGATTATTGAGCTGCCTTGGGCATACTTATATCTTTGATTACGGGAGAGAGGAGAAAGGAGCAGAGAAAGGGTGTAAAGTTACGTTAACATAGAAATATCTGGGAAACAAAAAGAAGGTTGCAACTGTTTGGCTAAAACTAGAAACATATGAAAACCTTGCTGCCCAAAAATATTGGTCTCTAGTTCGAAAGTTGTTTTTTCTCATCTAAATATGGAGGTTTGGCTTACTTTATGGGACTTGGCCACCATTTAAGGGATTCTACTTATGGTAGAGGTAGACGAAGCTGAAGACGAAGAAACCAGCCATCTGTGTCCAAGAGCAAACGATGAAGTTAAAGATTAGCTTTCTCAGTCGTACCTCTGTGTGTGTGTGTGTGTATGTGTGAAAGTGAGAAGATAGAAGAAGTTAGGGTTTACCGTCGTAAAGCAGGCTCCATAATAAGGATACGCAGTTGGGATAAATCTCTCATACTCATTGTGTCTGTAAGGCCGCACCGGAATCTGCAAAAGCCCGCATTTTTTTTGCATCATGTCTTAGTCTGGAAAGTGAGCAAAACTCTAGGAGATAGTTAGTTACTCACCTGCTTCGAAAGAGATAATGTAGTGTAGCCTAGCTTTTCATATTCAACCTTAAACTGGAATACACCGTAGACATCAGGAACCTTGAAAGATGTATGAAACAGACCCTGCAAAGTAGGCAACAAAGCAGACTGAGTTCTAACTTCTAAAGTTGAAAGCAACTTAAATCCAAAAACAAAAAAAAGACGAGATGACTCTGCTTTGGAGATCAGAAATAAGTTACCTTCTTGTCTGTTGACAGGGTTTTCAACACATACGGGCTCATCATGTAAAACTGAACCTGCACATCGTTAGCAACATACGGCTCCCAGCTCTTTCCTGACCACTCATATATCTCTACAGAAAATTCCTGCAATTAACAGCCACATTAAAAGCTTGCCACATATTCCCAGGAGATTATCACCTAAGCACACATCTTTGGTTGAGTCAGAAGATCTAGAACCATACCAGGTCATCCTTTATCCTATATATAGCTGGCTCATCTGTTTCTCCAACCCTATGGTGTACAAGATTACCAGCCTGGACACAAAAGCTAAGTGAGGAACGCACCAATGAAGGTAACAGAGATGACTAATTGAACAAACAAGCTATCATCTGATTTATGTATAGGAGTAAGCAATTAACATCTGCAGAGTCGAAAGTTTCAAGGAAAGAGCAAAACAAGTGAAAATGATTATGCATATACCTTCAGATGGCCCCTTTCGTGGAAGACCCATTTGCTTAGTTCAGTCACAAACTGTTCGTTGCCAGATTTTTCGTATCTGGGAAAGTGTTAGATAAGATCAGCTAATCTTCTTTCAAAATGTAATGAGACATCTATCACTGACAAAAGAATCCTTAAATCTTTGTAGCTACAGATCAGGCGACTAAAAGTTTGACTTGATAAACTATGTGTCTACTTACTGGTTCGGACTCCCTGCTTTCTGGACACCAGATCTGATTAACCTGTCTCGTGGAAAACCAAACTCTGAGTCAGAAACATCCATAGGCATGAAATAGTTGGAGGAATACCATCAAACATTTGCTCACCTATCGCTAAACAACTGCACTGAGCCTGAGATCACAACCCTAGCATTGTTCCTGGCCTGCAGTTTCAAAATATGCATCAAATTATGTGAACCCAAGGCAGTGAATGAAACTACATTTCAGAAGTGGAGAGCTAAGTGCAGACAAAAACATAATAGTTCAGACATCAAAGAAATATCGAATTATCCAGGGGCATATATAGCTAGTTACAGAAGAGAGACAGACCTGCATGACCGAGACTAGCGAAATTGAAGACCCAGTGAGCTGGGGGGGACTAGACAACTTCGAGCTTGGGTTAGCAGAATAAGCTGATGGAGAGGCTGAAAGAACTTTCAAAACCTAGGAATGGAGCATGAGGTATAGATTAGCAAAAAGTTAATTCCCAGATCAATGTATAGTTATTCATATGAAACATTAATCTTGTACTTATAGTCATCTACTCAATGCAAGAAAAGAGTATGATGTTCGACTTACCAGATTGTTAGTAGGGTTCAACGAATGTGCAACTCCTCTGAAGAGCACGGGAGCCTGTAAATCATAAACACGAACACAAAATGAACTTAAAGTGTCACTCAAAAAACCCCCAACACCCGAGATTTCATACATTATCTTAAATCCAAAACCATAGAAGAAGCACTTGTGAATATAAGTCATATAACTCAGCTAGAAAGCATGGAAGTTACCTCAATCTTGGTTTTTCCCAAAATGACATCGGATTTCACTAAATCGTCGGCAGCAATCAAGGTGTGGTCGCCGTCAACATCAGAGACGGAGAAGCTAGTATGATCAATAACCATAGCTGAAGAATCCTAAGGAAACAAATGGCTATAAATCAAAATCCTAAGTCGCAATTTGTTCCAACAAAGAGGTAATTCCACATTATGAGAATACCAACCTCATCGAAATCAACCCCACACTCTGTGGCAATACCCCTAATCAAATCAGATGCAGCAGTATCCGCCGATAAGATCAAGTCACGACCGGAATCAACAAAATCAGCAATGGATTTCGAATCCAAGGATCCTCCAAACCCTATACACAACGAAATGACAAATGACCAAATCGATTTCCAAAATATAGACAAAATTATCGAACAGGGAGCTCAGAGATCGGAGATCTTACGTTCTGTTGATGGGGCGAAGATGATCAACCCATCGTACAAGTACTGGCCGTATCGTTGAAGCGCAAGCTTCGAATCTTCAGCTAACTTGAAATCGAGATCGAATCCACGAGACTTGAGAGTGTTGAAGAAGATAGAATGAGAGGATTTGAGTGATAAATCATCGAGAAGAACAAGAACACGCCGATCCGTCGGATTATCGACGGAGAAAGAGAAGCTAAGTAAAGGAAGGAGGAATACAGAGATCAACGCGACGGATCTCGAGAGGTTCACCATATTTGGTTCCTAGGGTTTTTTCACGGGTGTGAAGTGAGTGTGACCACTAGAGAGAGAGAGAGAGAAGAAGAAGCAGACTCGGCGATGGTCGATCGTAGAACGGACCCAGGCGTTGACGATCACGTACTCTCAAACGACGGCGTTTTCGTACTGCTCGAAATATTGAAAATGGGCCGAAATATATAATCAAATCCTTTAGTAGGCTTTAAATTAATGGGCTTACATAAGACTTTTTATTTTGGCATTGAAGTGGGTTGGGTTTCACCAACCACCAGACCAGATGGCAGATGCTTTGATTTGCCCAGTTTTCATCAATCGTTGAACAAATTTTATTTTTGTTGTATTTCTTTTTTCCATTTATTAAAATTATTTAAAAAACGGTTATATTTTATTTAGTTGGAGTATAACTTTTGTTTTAAAATTAGTAAAAAAATAAAAAAATATATTGTATATTTTAACAATAGTTAGACAAATATGACAGTTTTGATGACTAAATCGGTAGCCAAATTTATTGGATATCAAATGTTAATTCAATTACCACATAACCACTACGATAATTAGTGATGGTCGCCAAAAATAACCGTTATTATTTTGGTGGTTAAGTATTTGACCAATGAAATAAGAGAATTAATTTTACCGCTAATATTCAACCAAATTCTTTGAACGTCATTGTGGTCGCTGAATATGTTTTGGCAATTGTTGATCAAGCGGTGATCACCAATATTGATGCTTAACCACTAAAAAACATCAGTGGCAGAATCATAATTTTATTTCTTGCAATAAACAACATTTATAGTGGAGCGTGAGCGAACATGAGGAGTTGCATCATCAGTGTTTATTATATGAGGAGTTTGCTCTGTATGAGCCGTTGGTGTAGATGGCCATGACTTTTGAGAGATACTTGGGACCGCAAATAATGGATTTCACTGGAAGCTTTTGTTAGCTAGAAGCCTAGAACTAAACAAAGAAAAACAAAATTATTCTTATAACTTACTAAAAAATCACCAATCAAAATGAAAAACGAATAAAAATAGTTATTTATTCAGTTCCTTTAGTGGTGGAGGAAAGTACAACAATATTTCCACTCTTTTACTATATATATTTTTTTACTTTTTATTTTTCTATTCACAATTCCACTTCATAAAAGTTCATCCGACTAATCTTTTTAAAATCAGTATAATTGTCGAATAGTTCATTCATCGAATTTTCTAATGAGCCTAAAACAATACACCATTTCGACTATACATATGAAATAATTTAGTAAATTTCGCTGTTAGAGTAAATCGACCTCCTACTTATACATGACAATTCTTCTTGAAATAGTGACCACTAAACCACTATCATTTGGTTTTCAATTCTTCGTTTTTCCTCCAAACCTAAACTCGGACCCAATATTTACCTATCTAGATGGCAAGTAACATCAATTATTCAATCTTATGCATTACATATATAATATGAAATTATCATTGTGGCAGGTGAGAGAATGATTGGACCACGTAACATTGTGACATGTGATGAGTTTATTTAACTTGTCGCGCCAATTAAATATTCTAATAGTAATATCAATTATTCACTTTAATTGGTAAAAAAGAAGAAGATAAAAAACAGTTCATATAATACATTATCAAATACGAAGTCAGAACAAGATTAAGATCGTATCACGTAAGACGGAGATCGACTTTCTTCGTTCCAGCCTTGACTTACCATATAACAAGTTAAATATATTTGTCTCATTAGAATCACGGGATTAATGTTACGTAACTACGGAGATAGCGTGATAAGAAATTTGGTTACAAAACATTGTATATAAAAAAACTAAATAGAGCTAGTTAAGTTTCAAATCTAATTTTATTTTTTGATTAATTTGATGATTTCCTTCCATAGAACCATAAATAAAATTCAATCATTTCCTCTATTATGAAATTTAATTATATATTTTGTTTTATTAGAGAGCAGGAAGAATATATTACGTAATATCAAGAAAATTTAGTCATAAGACCATATCATAATAAGCGGAATTTTCAACAACAAACATCCAATTTTGATTTACTATTAACTGATTATTTTCTCTGACCGGAGTGACCGCCATTATTTAGAATAATGTTCTTTGAATGAATCAAATTTTATGGCACCCAAAAGACAGAAGCCACGGCATCCGTTTGGCATTTTATAGTGATCTTGCATTTTATAATTTTGATTTGTATTTTCTTATAACCGCTATTATAAGTTTAACGTTTAAAGCTCTGTATGTTCACCTGACAAAAATGATAAGTAAAAAAAAACAATAATTTTCGTGAATCTCAATATTTTCATTGGTGGTCGTAAAGCCATGTGATGGAATAGTTACCAACGTGAGTCGTGATATATGGGATTAGAAAATGTGACCAATTGGTTACCAGCAATCAAACAAACGATAATCCATGGTTGATGAAGAAAGTAGGGTTAGGTTTGTAAAAAAAAGAAATGGTTGTGTGGTGATCTAATAATACATGGGCTATAAGTTTATAATTGCATTCCTGCTTATTAAGGTACTTTCATCATAGAATCAAAACAGTTACTATCTTTCTTTTCTCCTCACTTTTTGTTTTTCTTCTTCCTTTTTCGATAGAATGTCTGAATGTGTATACAATTCTTTTCACCATTGGAATATGTGCTGGTCAATATTAATTACTGATTTACATAAAATATAATATCGGGCATGTGATCCACCATCTCCAACGTGAGCCCGATCATGTGGTGATTAATTGGTCATTTTTCTATAGATTCCTCAGAAGATATTTTATGAAATACATGATCATAATATTGAGTTGTATACGACAATTGAGGGGGTAGCTAGCTCTTACGATGGACCAATCATCTCTAAGAAAACTATATATATAATTAAAGTAAACCAATTAATTACGATTACTAAATACTAACAAACAAAACCATATATATAGGGAACGCGAAAAAAATATTAGATATATATTTGATTGGTTTAACTTTGAATTTTTAATTATAACCCAAAAAATACTCATAGTTAATTTCTTTTTTGGTGATATCTGTTTACTTTTTACTCTACTTCACGTTTTTTTTTTCTTTTACTCTACTTCACGTTAAGTTAGACAAACTCTTGTTCCATTTTTCATTTTATACAAAATAATATAATTACATTACTAATATATGTATCGTTATGCTGCTATGTTACTCAAAATGTAAACAAAAAAAAGAGACTCGGACTGGTCTTTACGCCAGATCTAAATAGGGTCAACCATCGTGCTATGCACTCTGCTCAATCTGTTAAAAAAATACAGTCTACATACACCGACAATAAGGTTTGTATAATATACATTATCTCAAAAATCAAAAACAGGAAACTTGGGCAAAATCTTTGAAATTTTAATTATGTATCGTTCCTACAAGTTTTTTTTTTTTAAATGGATTCAATATGTAACATGTTAGTCGAGTCTTAAAAAAATATCATATAGGTAACAGGGAAACGATTTAACGATAATAGGTTCCACAAATTATATAAGTTTCAGCTAAGTTAAATAAATCATTATGCCTTTTCATAATTACTTTATTTAGTTTCTGATTCTAAAAGCAACTTCATTAGGGGTGTGAGAAAGGATATCTAATTCTCAAAACAAATAAAAATTGGTTTTTACTAAACAAGTTTAAGAACCATCTTTCACTTGGGAGATTTTCAGAATCATTGAGTCTCTTCCTTATTGGTTCTAATTTTTTATTAATCAAAAAATATTACTTTTGTTTTAGCTAAAATTACTATTATATTGTTTAGATACTTAACCAATGGATGCTCAAAATTAGATGAGTTTCTCAATTTAATTTAAACTAAACATAATATTATTCTAGTAATTATACTTAGTGGGTATCTAAACTAATAAAGATGCTCTAATATACTATATACTAAAACAATATCGACTTCTACAAACATTGATCCCATAATTCAACTATAAATAATGTACAGTAATTTCTTGACCAAACAGTATAGTGTACCTCTAGAATATTGCTCAAGCATCTCTGCATATATAATATTACTAATCGCCATTTAGTGTCTTCGTAACACCATGTGCACCCTTAGCAGACAAAAAAATACAACTCACACGCAAACCAAACAAGCGGTTAAACTGTATAATCGCAATTGGTATCACTTATTCTAGAATGTTTCCACACCACTTCTTTAACTTAATTAGTTTTTTAAAAAAACTAATCAAGTTTTAACTACTTATTTAGAAAATTACAAAACTTTAAACTAAATATATATAATTCAATGAAGATTCAGATATGTTATTGCTTTTGTCTCAATACTTAAATTTGCCTAAAATACAAGGTAAGAATATTAGATTACATATACAGTATAATTACTTTATTTCATTGTTTGTCTTTCAAATAATATACAACTATTAAACTACAATTTATAGTCTATATCAATATTTTTATTTATAAATGTTATAAATCTGCCTATAAATAAGTAAGTAACCCATATACAACGACCATAGAAACACATCATTAACAAAACAAAGCCTCTCTAAATAAAAACAAAAAGCTAACTGAATAAGAAGAAGTAGTGATGCATATCACAAAACCACACGCCGCCATGTTTTCCAGTCCCGGAATGGGCCATGTCATCCCGGTGATCGAGCTTGGAAAGCGTCTCTCCGCTAACAACGGCTTCCACGTCACCGTCTTCGTCCTCGAAACCGACGCAGCCTCCGCTCAATCCAAGTTCCTAAACTCAACCGGCGTCGACATCGTCAAACTTCCATCGCCGGACATTTATGGTTTAGTGGACCCCGACGACCATGTAGTGACCAAGATCGGAGTCATTATGCGTGCAGCAGTTCCAGCCCTCCGATCCAAGATCGCTGCCATGCATCAAAAGCCAACGGCTCTGATCGTTGACTTGTTTGGCACAGATGCGTTATGTCTCGCAAAGGAATTTAACATGTTGAGTTATGTGTTTATCCCTACCAACGCACGTTTTCTCGGAGTTTCGATTTATTATCCAAATTTGGACAAAGATATCAAGGAAGAGCACACAGTGCAAAGAAACCCACTCGCTATACCGGGGTGTGAACCGGTTAGGTTCGAAGATACTCTGGATGCATATCTGGTTCCCGACGAACCGGTGTACCGGGATTTTGTTCGTCATGGTCTGGCTTACCCAAAAGCCGATGGAATTTTGGTAAATACATGGGAAGAGATGGAGCCCAAATCATTGAAGTCCCTTCTAAACCCAAAGCTCTTGGGCCGGGTTGCTCGTGTACCGGTCTATCCAATCGGTCCCTTATGCAGACCGATACAATCATCCGAAACCGATCACCCGGTTTTGGATTGGTTAAACGAACAACCGAACGAGTCGGTTCTCTATATCTCCTTCGGGAGTGGTGGTTGTCTATCGGCGAAACAGTTAACTGAATTGGCGTGGGGACTCGAGCAGAGCCAGCAACGGTTCGTATGGGTGGTTCGACCACCGGTCGACGGTTCGTGTTGTAGCGAGTATGTCTCGGCTAACGGTGGTGGAACCGAAGACAACACGCCAGAGTATCTACCGGAAGGGTTCGTGAGTCGTACTAGTGATAGAGGTTTCGTGGTCCCCTCATGGGCCCCACAAGCTGAAATCCTGTCCCATCGGGCCGTTGGTGGGTTTTTGACCCATTGCGGTTGGAGCTCGACGTTGGAAAGCGTCGTTGGCGGCGTTCCGATGATCGCATGGCCACTTTTTGCCGAGCAGAATATGAATGCGGCGTTGCTCAGCGACGAACTGGGAATCGCAGTCAGATTGGATGATCCAAAGGAGGATATTTCTAGGTGGAAGATTGAGGCGTTGGTGAGGAAGGTTATGACTGAGAAGGAAGGTGAAGCGATGAGAAGGAAAGTGAAGAAGTTGAGAGACTCGGCGGAGATGTCACTGAGCATTGACGGTGGTGGTTTGGCGCACGAGTCGCTTTGCAGAGTCACCAAGGAGTGTCAACGGTTTTTGGAACGTGTCGTGGACTTGTCACGTGGTGCTTAGAAATTGTTACCGTTTTCTAGCTCTTTTATTATTAGTGGTTGAATTATACGTGTCGTTCCTCTGTTAGTGTATAATATAATAATCGATTTACTCTTTGTAATATAATGATGTTTTTGATATTTTTCAACTAATTTTCCATTGTAATATTGAATAATCGGGTGTTGTTGTAATTAATAATGAGAAACAATTTGTTACAAGAAGAGTAAATTAGTCTTCTTTCTATAACCGGTGTTCGAGTGCAAGACTTGATCCTACTCTCACAAAACATGATTATGGGTTTAGCCGGTTGAGCGACGATCGACTTGGGGCAAAGATGAAACAAATTATGCTCCACGTTATATATATTTAAATAAGAATAAAACGACGTTTAGATGATTCATTACTTTTCATTAGTCTCCACAATTTAACAATCAACTCGACAACGATGTTATAATCTGACTAATATCATATATTTTAAGTCACATCTAAAGCTGACCTTCTAGATGAAATCATGAACCAGTAATAAAATTACCCAAAAGAACGGTGCTTTGTCATATTTTATTTGGTTTTTAATTTAATATTAGCTCACAAATTGCTTTTTATTGGAGCACAAAACCAGAAGAAACCAAAAAACTACATCGTCTCGACGTGACGTTTCCTCTACCTCGCTGATTTTTCTGTTACACTGGAAGCATTATTTAGGAATCAAATAAATTAAATAAATAACTTTTTTTATTGTCAATAAAATTTTATAGATACTTTTAATATGATGACAAGTTCCAAACATTTCATAAATAAATAAGGAACATATACCAGCAACAGTCACTACAATTCAAAGGGAATTATGCCTGTCCACGATATATATAGCCAAATTTAGGAGTTTTATATTAGATGCCAATTGCATGATTTGCATCATCTATATTTCTTGCTGTGGTTATTATTTTAAGTCTGTGATTATTCGAGTTATACATAATACCCGCACGAAATTATGTTTATTATCTTTAAATAAATAAAAAAGAAGTGAAAATTAAATTTGATATGATAAGACTGGTTTGATCGTTATACACAGTTATTGAATTTGATTAAACTAATTTATCTTACATTTAATTTTACATAATTTGGATTAGATTGAAGTTTTTCTAATTATGAAAAGTACATTAAACAAAATTTATAGTCATATTTTTTATTAAAAAAAATCATTTTATATAAGAAACTAAGAACATCAGTAAAAAGAAAGTCTTCTAGAACTTCTAATATTATTTTTGTTGGGTGTGACTGGTAAAGGAACGTATGTGTTTTCTACATCCTTTCAAATATGTTTACATGATTTCTTTCCCAATTACAATTAGGCTTTGAGAGCCGGTAATAATTCCATATTTCAAGTTTTTTTCTTATTCAAGTCATTTTTCCGTGGGCTTAACCAAACTGTCCATATTTGGGCCCAATTGCTGTTATCATACGAAGATCTGATCATACTGTACAAAAATTAAAAGAAGGCCTACATATATATTCGCTAGCTAACGATGCCAGCTTTTTTTTTTTTTTTTTTTTTTTGTGCAGCTGCGCTTGTAAATCATATTTCAGTTTACAAGACAGCTCCGCAAGTCTTTGCTTTCAGTCTAATGTAATTCGGTTCTGTTCTGTTACAAATTAACCTCTATTAGAGATTGATAAACCGACTCTGTATTAAGAAAAGCACTTATCGATCGTTACATAATCTACAGCGCGATATAAATTTTGACAGCATATGCTAGACCTATTTTTTTTTTTGTTGTTGTGTGGGCTATACCTAAAAATATTAGCAGTATCGGACCGACATTATCAAATAAAGATATACACGTAGAACTCAAATAAAGCCCACTCCAGTGTTGTTGGATCTACAACAGCTTCATTTTATCCGAAAGATCTAAAACAGCTTTATGTGTGCTCTAAAGATAATAGAGACAAATTTCGCCGCCATAGCACGACAATTGGTTTACATTATCGCTAAGTAAAGGAATCTGTTATAAATAAGAACTAAATAAAATCGTTTTGTGAGTTTATGATTAACACCAGTTGGTTTCATGTGCTTAAAGTTGGTCCATGTACCATATTTTTGTAATTTTGTACGAGAATACAGCTCGGAATAATGTATATATACAAGCGGACGATGTGGATCCACGTGACCTATCCAGTTTCGTACGTTTTTTTCTTTATTTTAATGGTGACTGTTTATATAATACATCTATATTAATATTAGAATCTTTACTAATTAGTATCTTTAACCACAAAGTAGAAACCGCTTTAATTTTGTTGATGGTGTTGTTTAGCTTTTAGCTTTTTACGGCAATCGACAACGTTTCAAAAAGTTGAGTTTCCATTGAAACATAAAATATACTTAATATAAATAAATGATGTTACTATATTATACTGAATTAGTCTAGATATCGCAAATACTAGAAGTAGAAACCGACTAATATATAATCCTATAAGCAGTGGGTTTGGCTAAATTTGAAGATTTTAACTGAGACTCGGTTATTTATTTGATAATTTTAACCAAATCAGTCCAAAATAGCATCCTTTGGTTTCCGAGAAATCGACATTGGGGATTAATCAATAACTAAGCAACCCCCTAATGGTGGCGTAACTTTAGGGATCACTCACTACTGGTCAATCTCAGCTACTCCTCATAAAAGAGGTTTAATTTAGCTAGTGACATTCGAATTACTTTTATGCAATTTCCTAATTTATTACTTTTGAAATTGTTGAAAATATGACATTGCGTCTATTTACCTATCATTTCAACAAAAAATTACTAGCTAGTCGTATACATATGAATGTTCGATTCAAATCACAAAATTATGGTTCGAAACTTAGTCCTGCTACTTTTAGTCGTTACATATCCCAAACGTTGAGGATAGAATTTTAGACTGAATCTCTTGCATCATATTTTAGATTTAGGATCATTTGTCCATATTCTGCAGTACTAAAGACTCTTACTAAAGTTTATTATTGCTAATCAGGCGCCAGCTCCCAGTCAGAATATAATAATACGATAATTAGAGAATCGAATTTGTTGATTAATTGATATAGAAATTAACTTTTGAAAAATTAAAGTATTAAGCAAAAACGTATGGAATCTTTCTACCCAATTATCTATCTGTTACGCAAAGCACTTGGAGAGTTGGAAGTACGGGAAACAAGGAAGGCAAATGTTGGGATAAACATGACATTTAATTATTTTAATCATTTTGCTTTAGTGATAATTAGATTAGTTTATTGAAAAGAACATTATTATACTGTTACGGAGGACAAATCAATCGTAAGTCCCAACTCAAAAGCATATGAGAAAAGGAATCTCTCCCGTACCATGTATATGCGCATCTTCTTTCGCATATTATACTTATAAATTATCTTCTCTTTTTTTTTTTTTTGTGTATTCTTGCTATATATATGCATAGATTTATTAAAATAAGAAGAAAACCCTAATTACTAAATTAACGACTGTGTTGATTTTATTACTTTCAAACTAGGGTTTGACATTGGTGCTTGGGTTTGAATCCCCATCTCACATTAATTACCACTTTTGTCTTTTGTCTTGCATCCCATATTAAGACAATAGTAAACAAATCTAGCCAAACTCCAATCCTTATCTATATATCTGTTTTCATATATAGATCTATAGGACCATAGGTTTAAAGTTAAAATGATCCATATATACTGTATACATGGCATTAAACAAACTTAAACTAGCCACATCTATCAACTTAAAGTTTATATAAGACTATACATATCGCTTAGTGGTTAAGACTTAAGAGAATACAATACCAAGCTGGTGCATGTCTCTCCTTTTTTGTTTTTTGTTTTTAGGTTTTAGATTTTTTTGTTTTCTTTTTTCTTAATTGGTTTTGTCTCTTGTTCCGGTGCTTTTCGTTTTGTTTTTATATATAATCGATCAATTCTGGTGTGAAAATGGTTTAAGAAACATGATGTTATCCAATGCGATTGACAATTAACATAAATAAAAATGTACTGGAGTTTCTTCGTTGCAAGGTGGCTAATGTATATTTGCTATAACAGGAAAAAAATGAAATCAAAGGATGCATGGAAAGGCTGGAGAACAAATTATCACCAACCATACGTTCTTTTTAGATACTGTGGATATGGGTATAGCAACCGGATATTTCCCCAAAAAAATAAAAAATCTAGCTAAGTTTTGCCAAATTAAAACAATTTCCATCACAAAAAGAAAGTAAAAACAAGAATCAAACAATGGTATAACTAGCTAAGTGCCTGTTTTTTTTTGTTCTCTCTATCTTTTAGTTAAACTTTATGGATGTTGAATTGATAGAAGTAAAGTCAACTATCTATCTCTTTAGACTATAGTAGAAGACTTTAAAACTTAGTCTGGACGAACTTTAATTAACTTTAAAACCCTTCTGTAACAAAAGGAAAAAAGAGAGCTATCTTTGTACGTTAATTCCTCGTAAACGCTCTTTGTATTCATTCATTTGTATTTTAAATATAGTTGAAAGATATATACTCTATAATAAGAATAGCCAGACATGAGAAATACTGATCAGAAGTACTCAACTTACTAAACAACCAATTAATATCAGAAAATAAATAAAAACGAAACGGTAATTAAATGAGTCAAAGAAGAGAGAATCTGGGGGGGAGGTACAGTGAGAGAGGCCCGGAGAAGGAGGGAAGGTGACAGGACACGTGGCAAAAGGAGAAGTGTGGTCCAAAGAAAAAGGAGAAACAGGGACTCGACACGTAATCCAATCAGGAAAGCATTCTCATGTGACCTCTTCACTCATTCACTTGCGTGGAACTTGTCTTTGTCACCACTTTCCCTTCCTTCGTCATTATTCTTTTTACTTCTCCTTTGCCATTTTAAATAGGCCAATATTCGTATTTGTGCAACAAAATAAATCAAATATCCAAAATAATTATTATCCTCTATTTACACATTCGTATTCGTATAAATGAAATTACATTAGTCAAAATTTCGGTTATAAATTATAATTGTGATCTTCTGTATCATTCTTAACATATTGTTATGTACAATCAGAAATAGCAAGTACCGGTTTTATTTTGGAAATACGTTCGATTTGAGATAAATATAAAACTGCAATAGCTAGGTCCATTAAATTTGAAGATGTGACGTTAGAAGAGACAAAATGATGGCCGGGGACACCGGACACACCATTTCTAATTTTACATAGTATACATGCCCAATGGAAATAGCTTTTAGTATGTGTGAGTTGTATGATGCGTCTTCCTCCAATAGTGAGAAAAGCTAATGGGGGACATATATACAACTAAAAAAAGCTTTTCTCGTTTTCATCTTCTGATTGGGTGACGAATAATCACGTTTGAAATACCCGAGAATTTACCATAAATCCGTACCTCAAAAGATTCATTTGTTGTAAAGATATATATACAGAAAGAGCTTCTTTATTTGTTATTTTTAGCTTCTTTCATATGTTATCAAAACATTGGTTTTCAAACATCTAATCCATTTGATCTATAACTAACTAACATCGACATATAATCTCTTAATTACCTTCAAGTCGTTTTCTGTTTTTTTTTAATAAAAAAATAGAGTTACGTCAAAGAATTTGACACTTTGATTCCAACTTATTATCTTTTCTTCTTTTTGTTTTTCAACCTGCAAGGAACGTCCCAGTAGATAAGTTGAATTTTATCCTCGTCCCTCTTTGAAGTCCACGTGAACTTCACGTGCATAGCCGTCACTCAATGTCGGAATACATTGTTTTTATTTTTCTTCTTCTGTGAATTATTTAGTTCTTCCTAATTATATACCTTCCCATGATTCGTGTTCGTTGCCCACACATTACTATCTCTCTTTTACTCACCTAAAAAGGCACACTATAACCTTATGTATCAAGTGACCGTTTTTTAAGATGAAAAGTGTTGACTGCTATATTTTATCATATACTATTTTAAACCAATCAGTCGTGTCAATTCTGTATATATGTTTTTTTCTCCTTTAGAAGCTAGGGTTGAACACCTTACAAATCGAAAGCAAGGCATTGTAAAAAACCACGTACCCTTCTACTAATTAAGCCTTCCACAAATTTAATATAATTTTAGTGTTCGAATGGTGATAAAGGATAGTGCAGAACATGATGCTAAAAACGAAAGCAATATATGGTTATGATAGAAGAGATTGACCAAAACATGTTGAACAAACATAATAGAATTATTAACATAACATGTGTTCAACTCATTTTATTGGTTATTTTGTGCAAGTGTGGTGTTTTAAATTTTTCTTTAAACATGCATTCCAAATTCATGTGAGCGAAGGTGTGAAAGCTTTAATGTATTTGCTGCTTGTGGCCAATCTTTAATTATTCCACCACATTATTCATTCCCTTAAATGTACTAAACAAATTGTAAGGAATATAATTTAAGGTTTTTGGTACGAAGTAATGAAGGCATGAAAGCGTTTATGTCTTTGCTCCTTATGGCCAATCTTTATCCTCCCGTTGTTGTGTCTCAAACTCGGAACCTTAACTTCCTCCTTGATCAAGAAATACTAGTTCAACTATAACAGACGTATATATAATTCTCATACACCAAAATAGGACCTTAATCTCAAAGACCTGCAACGTCGATGATACGTAAGTTGTCTTGTGTCAACACATTACATGATAATCTATGGCTGAAGAAATTTCGTTAAAATGGTACAAAGAGAAGGGTTTAAAAATATGTTTCGTATACGTACAAAGTAAATTAAAGCAGGCTATGTTCAATTAATCGCATGGTGTGGAATATTATAACACTGTTGAAGACGACAAAATAGAGTACAATGTTTAAATATAAAGAAAGAAAACTCGGGAAGATTCGTGGTTATAGACTCCTAGTCACTGGTGTAAAATAATAATCTATAGGAAAGATGGGAAAAAGAGGAGCACACTGCTTTTCAAAGGAAAATGAGTGGTCTCGAGCTCCGAAAACAAAGAAAAAATAACCTACAAAATTGACTAATTAACAGTAAAAACTAAAATAACCAAAGACAAAGACAGTTTATGTTATATTATACATATATACCCAATAGTTATCCACAAATGATCGGATCGCTTGTTTACTACTTCCTCCAAAATTTGGTCATCTTCGGGATCCACACCACGTCTCTTGTCCAGAATTGTCGTCAGCCACCTTATTTTTATGTTTACTTATTCTGATGGGATGCGACAATGTTTTCGTTACATGAAGTTCTTAAAAATATCTGATCAAAAAGAATGAAGCTCTTAAATATTTTGAAACATAACCAACAAACATTTCTTTTATATAAAGTTAAAATGAAAATTTTAAACATCCAAAAATTTCCATCAAATATATCTTGCCTTAACAAAACAGATACATGTTTTCTTGTTGGATAAATTATTTCATAATTTGGATCAAGTGAAACAAAATGTTTCTCCACTTTTAACTACGTTTGTACATTGTGCAAAAATCTAGAGAACAAGTATATCTGGAAGAAATGTAACCATGCAAGTGTATTCTCTCATTTAGGGTAAGTACATCCCATTAAACATAAAAATAGAAAAGTATATGTATATCCAATTCGTCTCATACATGCATACCACACAATTAATGATTCTTTATTCAATTACATCTTTTTACATAAAAACAGATGGCATAAGTGTAAATAAAGGGAAAGACGACCCAAGAATAAGGGGTCACAGTCGTTGAGGTTATAAAAAGCATCTCATAGGACTCAACCTCACCAAAGTCATATCCTATTGCATCACTCTCCTTTAAACACAGTCAGAGAAAACAGCAACTCTTGTCTGAAAAACTAGAGAGAGAAAATGGATCATGGTAGGTTAATGGATGATCAAATGATGCTAGGCTCTCAAGTGTACCCCTACACGACCCAACCCCAAAATTCACACTGCATCATCGTTAACCAGATCGATGGAGGCGAAGAATCAAAACCGGTGAAGCGGAGGAGGAAGAGGAGGAGTAAAGGTTCATCAGCCACCAACGAAGAAGACGTGGCGGAGATCGGAGGGATGTTGAGGAAGAGGAAGTTGACCGATGAACAAGTGAACATGCTCGAATATAGCTTCGGGAACGAGCATAAGCTGGAGTCAGGGAGGAAGGAGAAGATCGCCGGAGAGTTAGGTCTTGACCCGAGACAGGTGGCTGTTTGGTTCCAGAACCGCCGTGCACGTTGGAAGAACAAGAAACTAGAGGAAGAGTACGCCAAACTCAAAAACCACCACGACAACGTCGTACTCGGCCAATGCCAACTCGAGTCTCAGGTATAAATTTTATGTTTTTTCACTATAAAACAGAGTAAATTTGGTGATTCTTAATTTCATGTTGCTTGTTTTTTCGAAAGATGAGTAATTTTATCCGTTCTTAGATAATTAACATATAGTTTATTCGTCAATTAGTATATTTTGAGTATTTATTACACATATGTGAAATGTAGTTGAATCGAATTTTACAACTAGTGAAAATCCGGTAGCTAGCTAAAAAACACATGTTTGGGACCACACCACAAATATAATAAAGTGGGATATTTCGTCATCTCATTCTTATCCACCATTAAAAAAAAAAAAAAAGTTCCGTCCGTACAATCTCAGTTGGGCTCATGAGTGGCCCATTTACAGTTGCCCACTCATTTAATGCCACGTAAAAAACCCTTCTCTGCATTTGGGCTGACATGCCAGAAAATATCCTCCTCATTTGATGAATAACAAAATTAATTTATAACAATTTTTTTCTTTTGACATTAACTTTGCATTGTATTAAAACACTATTTATTTCACTGAATTGGTAGTAAAATATATCTTTTTTTTTTGGTTAACAAAATTACTCTTATTTTTGTTTATCTAGGTACTAAATAAGAGTTTTATATAAGATTTTCTTCTTCACATAGTGATTAACTATGGTATTAACTAATGATGTATTTTTTTGCTGTTGTAGATATTGAAACTAACAGAACAATTGAGTGAAGCTCAAAGTGAAATTCGAAAACTGTCGGAACGACTTGAAGAAATGCCAACCAACAGTTCAAGTTCATCGCTTTCTGTTGAAGCCAACAATGCACCAACTGATTTCGAGCTTGCCCCGGAAACTAATTATAACATCCCGTTTTATATGTTAGATAATAATTATTTACAAAGCATGGAGTATTGGGATGGTTTGTATGTATAATCAGTTTATCAACTAAATATCTCGTGCTTTATTGATGCAACTCATGTTATTATAAGTAATGTAGAAATAGGTGTTGGTGAAACGGTTGTAATTATGTGTTGTTTTCAGTATTTATTTTAATATATTACTTTGTTTATTATCACTTTGCTTCTTCTAGTTCCATATATATAAATCTTTCAAAAAAAAAAAAGGTAACATATATTGATATTTGCTCATTTATCATAAGATATTATTAATGTTCAGTATACAATTAATTAGTTACCAAACAGTTGTTATTTATATCCAGCCGACATAGAAACTCTTGATTTCATTACTCAAATAGCTTATTCAAGAATTTATTAAAAATCCTGTATAGATAAAGTTCCTTAATTGTCAACCAGATTAAGTTGTTATTAAAGATGGAGGTAGAACGAATTTATTAGATCTAGATATTTAAAGGACTAAGATAAATTTATGTAATCTACTAATACATTCATGTTAATTTATCAAATTAATCATTATCAGAACAAAACCTACCACAATTATTATAGTTTCTTCCTTCATAAATCTTTATATTGGTCAACAATCTTCATATATAAGTTTATCTATATTACAGACGCATATTACAAAAAAAAAGAATAGAAATGAAATATGTTTGAATTTGTTATTTCGTAGACGATATTATAATAAAGTCTTTCCTTATTTTCCCTCCAGTTCCACATCGAGAGCCCTTTTTGAAAAATATTACTTTTTCAGAAAAGCCCTCTTATTTTATAGAGTTAACAGAAACACCCCAAACATTTCGGGTGTATAAATATAGAGCGTCACACTTTTTACTCAGCGTCGTCTTCATCGCTCACTCCAGAAATGAGACCTCGCGGGTATCAACGAGCTCCGTCAATGCAGAAACCAACAGATTATCCGACGGATAAGACGCTTCATCCGAATTACCCATTTCTCATGTCCTCTCATGGTCTCAAGTCCTTTGAATCGGACGACGAAGACGACGACTCCGACTCCTCCAACGATCAATTCGCTTTCACTATCAACACAGAGTTGCTTGTCGATGTCAAAGACATATCTATAGGGGACTTCATCGGCGAAGGTTCATCATCTACTGTCTACAGAGGATTGTGGGTTTCTCGTTTCTCAATCTCCTACTTCGAAATTGCTTCTGGGTTTGGTGCAAAAATTGCAGATTTTGTTTTCCTGTTTATCCTTTCTTGATTTCGGTATTTATTCGAAGAGTATAGGTTTCAGGGTATATTGGTGATTTAATTTTGGGTTTAACCTTGAAATTTGGAATCTTTCATGCTGGTTAGTGTTAGGTTTTGTCACTCTTAGGTTTATGTAGTCTCAGCTCTAGTGTTTCCTACACAATGCCTCAAAAAAGGATTAATGTTACAGAGAAACCATGAATTACAATAAGAAGGAAGATTCTGATGTGGGTGTTTGAATGAGTAATCTTTGTATTGTGGCATACTTGTTACTGATTTTTGGAATTTGGATATGGGTTAAAGAACATTTCTTTATCCATGATTATAGGTTCAGGAGAGTTGTCCCTGTGTCTGTGAAGATATTCCAGCCTAAAAGAACATCTGCTTTAAGCATTGAGCAGAGGAAGAAGTTTCAGAGAGAGGTTTTGCTGCTTTCCAAGTTTAGACATGAAAACATTGTGCGGGTAATATTGGAGCCTTTGATGTTTTGTTTGTTTTCATATGTTAGCAGCCTTATCTCGTTGGTCGTCGATGGTATAATATCCCTAATGGGATCCTTTTGATGACAGTTCATTGGGGCGTGCATAGAACCAAAGTTGATGATAATTACTGAACTCATGGAAGGCAATACTCTTCAGAAGTTTATGTTGAGTGTTCGTCCAAAGCCTCTTGATCTGAAGCTCTCCATTAGCTTTGCGTTGGATATTGCTCGGGGAATGGAGTTCTTGAATGCAAATGGCATTATTCACCGAGATTTGAAACCAAGTAAGTTAAACTGAGACATCACGAAAAGAGGAATCAAGATTTGTGAATTGAAGAAGATTGGTTTTTGTGCAGGTAATATGCTCTTAACAGGTGATCAGAAACATGTAAAGTTGGCTGACTTTGGACTTGCTAGAGAGGAGACTAAAGGTTTCATGACCTTTGAGGCTGGTACATACAGATGGATGGCTCCAGAGGTGGGTGTTTCTAGTTTCTTGTTACTTAATTAGGTTTAAAATCTTTTCTTGGTTTGTTAACTTGTTTGTTTGTTTCTCAGTTATTCAGCTATGACACGCTTGAAATTGGCGAAAAGAAACACTACGATCATAAGGTGGACGTTTACAGTTTCGCCATTGTTTTCTGGGAGTTACTTACCAACAAAACCCCATTCAAAGGAAAGAACAACATCTTTGTAGCTTATGCTGCCAGCAAAGTAAGTAAGCCACAATTTCAACTCAAAATCACAGGAACATGAATTGATTAAGTCCTTTAATATCTGCAGAACCAGAGACCAAGTGTGGAGAATCTTCCAGAAGGCGTTGTTTCTATCCTGCAATCATGCTGGGCAGAGAATCCTGACGCTCGTCCTGAGTTTAAAGAAATTACATATTCACTAACAAACTTGCTCAGAAGCTTAAGCTCAGACACTGATGCTACTTCATCCAATAGCAAAGCCAATATAGCTACCGAGGATTCAACAAGCAGTCTGGTTCAAGAACGTGTTGTCTGTGATTGTCCCGGACTAAAGATGAGCAAGACGAAGAAGCTGAAGAAGAAGACGAATAAACTGATGAATATGATCGTCCCTTTTCTCAAGATCTTCAAAAGTTGTATGTCCAAGTGATGGAAGTAGAAACTCTCTGGTAAAAGATAAAAGGTATAGCAATACGAACTCGACAGAGTAAAACGAAAGAAAAAATGGTTAGGCTTTGTGCTTTGTTCTTTTTTGTTTGGTATTTCAACAATTTATGTTGAAAAATAGTATGCCAAACTAATTAGTGTACGGAATCGAAGAATATGTGGTATAAATAATAGAATCATCATATAATTTACTCTATGAACCATGATTATTCTATCGTGTTTTTTCACCTAAGTAAACACAATTAGATTCACGTTTCATAACTTAGCTAAACTATATTTTGATTCCGTGAAAAATACACATTTAATGACCTCCTGAGGACTTTTAATACCGTAACAAGTTTTTCAAAAAAACACAACAAAAAATAAAAGAAAAGGTATCGTCAGATTTTGGCGGGATTGGACCGTTTAAACAGAAGATCATCAATTTGGTCTCTTAAGATGAGGTGACGTAAGAAACGACGGCAGTGATGTCATCAAGCTTTCCTCCGTAATACCTGTAGCCAGCCTCCTGAGCCGCAGTTGCGAAAGGGCTCTGCCGTTTTTTGTCGACTGCTCTTTGACGTGCCAACTCTGCAATCTTCTGAGCTGTGCCTTTCGGGTCTAAACCGGCCCTCACCGAGCTAACCACCACTCCTGTGATCTCTTCATTGTATAAATTATCATACACTCCATCTGTTCCAGCGACAATGACATCTCCAGACTGAACATCAATTGTGAATACCTGATTCATATAACCACACCAGCGTGTTCAATTCAATCCGTATAACCCGAACCACAACTGAAAAGTGTATTCAAAATGGTCTTATTAAGCTTTGATAATAGGAAGAATACGCCTTTGAAACTGACCTGACCGGAGCTAGGGACGTCGGCACTGTTCCCACTCTCTAATTGATAAGTGAAGTTGAATCCATGCTGCTGAACCGGAGACTGAAACACCGTGGTTCCCTCTCTAACCACCGTGAATCCACTGTCTCCGAGATTAATGGCGTGTAATCCCTTGCACAAGGAGAACAAACACTCTTCAACAGACGGTTCTAAGAAATACAGTTGTTGTTCATTCACAAACAAAACTCTGTGAGCTAACTAACCTTATCTTTTAAAACGATGATACAAGCCGTGGAGGAGCCTTTGGCTTTGGTTTGAGAATGTGCTTTCTCTAACACCACTAAAGGGTCGATAGAAGAACCTTTATGCTGTTCTTGAATTGCAGATACTGAATAAGACATAAGCTCACGCGAAAACAGTCCCGCATTAACACCAACCTCAGCCCAACCGCCAACTCCATCTGCAACTCCAATAGCTTGTTCTTCATCGCAGATAAAGTGAGCGTCTTCTCCACCTGTAGCTTCCTTTTCAGGATGCGGGAGATAACATGACCCCGACACTAGCCTAAGACTCCTACTCAAAATATCAAAACATTGAAACCAATTGGTAACAAAAAGATTAAGAAAGTGTAAAAGAACTTACTTAAGAGATGTAGTAGTAGTTGGTGGTGACTCTTGAGAACCACCGTTAAGAGAAGACAGCTCATGAGCCGGTCCAACCGAGAAACAAGCCATAGGAGAAGTATGAACACTCTTAGACAATGTCCCAAAGAGTGCACGACTCTTTTCTAGCGGATCAACAACAGAATAGTGACAAACCAATCGGTTCTTCATCATTCCCCCTCTCTTCCCAAGTCTCATGCTAGCTACAGGACAATTAATAGTGAAGCTACCACCACTAGAACGCTTCTTAGTGAAGTCTAAGCCATTTGAACAAGTAGTAACCAAATCATCCAAACAAGCGTCTCCAAACACTGGCAAAGAACCAGAAGCAGCCATGGCTTGACGAAACCGAGAACTATCAGAAAACAATCTCCTTTGACCCGAATTGGAGAAGAAGCTCTTACTTTTCCCAGCAACGATTCTTTGAAACCCAAATTGAGAAACTGGGTTTAATCTCGAGAGAGCAGTCGCTGACATCTGAATCAATAATAATCAATAAAAGGAAAGATTTTTACCAAAACTGAACAAAGCTACACCAAAATCAACAGACTATAAAACGAGCCCTTAATCATTACCCACTTCAAATACTTGAGATAAGAGATAAACTATTACCGGATTCTTCACTAGTCAGGGCTTTTTCCGTCTTCTTCTTCGCCGGAATTAGGTTAGAGAAGAGAGGAAGGAATATATAAAGATCTCTTGTTTCCGCTACCTACCTGCAGCTGCGAGCTCCTCCGTAAAACTCATTAGCCGATGAGGGCAAAATCGGAAACTTAACTTGTTTCTTCGTGTTCAGTTTTCGATGTCTGAAATTTCTCAGCGAAATTAAAAAATACTAAGAGATAATAATTTAATGGTCTTGGACTTGACATTTAAGGCCCAATAGTATTAAGCTTGTGGACTTGAGTAGTCTTCAGCATAATGACTAATGAGCTTAAAATATCAATGGCCTATTAAGAAAGAAACATTTCACAATCAACCCCAATAGGCTTCTCTCTTCTTGCTTACTGTACACAACCAATTTTATTTTCTTAATATTGAAAACTACACGATCATTGCTCGAGTCCAAGCATATCAATATTGATCAAATGATAAAGTCACACTAATCATAGTTACTGATTTCTGTTAAACTTCCGATTTTGTAATACAGTAAATATGATGTGGGTAAATAAATTATCTTGCTCTCCAAAATAAAATACAAAATAGTGCCTTTGTGGGTTGAATTGTCATGATAATTCTATCACTATAATGGACCTACGTAGCGATTGAAACATCAAAATCCAAAATCTTTGGTCGATTCTCCAATCAAATCACACTGGTCAAGTCTCAAATTATCTGGCCAAATTGAGACTATTTTTAGTTCTGCAAGTTTTTAGACAAATATCACCACCTTCCAAAAAATTTATCACTTTTGGGAGAAGTCAATTCAATCTCATCTACGAATTGTTCCCATTAATGCAAAAATTCGATTCAGCGTTTTAAGACAGCAAGCAACACCCAATAATAGAAACTTCAAACCCCATTGATTGTTTTCACATGGTAGAGACTTCCATCAGAACTAGACCAAGATTTGTAACCATCTGTAATAATTTAGCTGTCATGTCACAACCCGAGTTCAAATTATCTCTCAAAGTACAACATGTGAGTTATAATAAACCACACACCAAAAAAAAAACAATATATTTTGTTGTTGTTGCTAGGAGATTTATGTACTTGAGAGAAAACCCACTTGGGAATAAAACTAAAGCTTTCACTAAAACAAGATACCAAAACATCTAAAACCTGAAACAAACTTGATGAACTATATACTACACTGGTCTACTACGTTCATGCCTTTTGTCTCTCTTACGAACTTCTTCCAATGTCTTTGCCTGAAAACTCCCCTGATCCAAACAGATCGATTCCACCTCCACCACCTATAGAAGTTAACAGAGCAGACAATCCACCTCCGGTATTACCACCATTACCAACAGCTCTTCCTAATCCAAGAAAGTCTAGTGTCGTCTGTTTCGGACCAAACACCGATGAATTCCCCATCATGAGCTCTTTTAGACCCGATCCGCTACCACCGCTGCTACAAGGTAGTCCAAGTCCAAGACCAGGAGCTAATGACAATGCATCATGATTGCTGAGTTCCATAGATGAAGAAGTAGTTGAAACTATGCCTAACCCGCGAAGCAACGAACCTCCTGATCCCGTGGAACCCATTTGTGCAGCTTTTTGGAGCAATGCAGTAGCTGACATTGCCGGTTGAGGAGGGAGAGGAGTTAGGAAATGTGGCGGATCTCGTATTGTTGGTCCGAACAAAGAAGGGTTCGTCGAGAGACAGAGAGAGATGGGTTCCATGGAGGACGATGGTGCGAATAGACTTGGAGAAGCGGTTGAGGAAGCATATAAACTAGGCGAAGCTGTTGATGATACAAACAAACCTGCGTATCCACCATTGTTGTTACTGTGATCATTGCTTAGATCCGATGAGCTAACATTGAACCCGATCGTTCTTGAAGCTTCCTCAATAATGACTTCAGGATGATTGTTGTTTTCTTGAGATTCTACAAACAAAAAGAGATGATGAGTCATGGACATAAACTTTGAGGCTTTAATTATAATTAATGGATACATTATAGGCTTAGCTATGGAAGACGACGAACACGATTCAGTTTTTTAGCAGACATCAGAAATATAACGGCGCTACAGACAAAACCAACTAAACTCCAAGTTCACCGACCAGTTTACAGTTGGATTATTTTAAAGAGTTCTTGTTTCGGTTAGAGAATTGATAAATTGTTACATGTAGCGATTTTGCCACATTTTGCCATCAAACAGAGAGTTTGTATTATGTACCTGGAGAATTCTGAATCGGCAAAACAGAGGAAGATATGATTTTGACAGACTCAGTCTCAACCGAAATAGCCGGTGCCGGAGCTATAGCAACCGATGGCGGAGAAGAAGGCGGTAATGACGGAGAAGACTCAACAGCTGCTGGAGATTTTTGCTCAATTTCAGGATTCTTCCTAGTGACAGTTTCTGGATAAAGTTTCTTGCTTTGAGTATGATTCTTCGCACTCTCTTCAGCCAAGGCATCACAAAAGGCTCTATGCGTTATAAAGCTATCTCTCCTGCAACAAAACCCAATCCACAAGTTAGTAAAATCCATAAGAAAGATCAAACCTTTGAATATGTTTATAACAATTTGTCGCCACCTAGAAAACAGAGTTCCACAATCGCATTTATACTCCTTGGTGCCACAAATCTTCGAATGAGCTTTCCAATCTGATTGAACAGCATACTTCTTAGAACATTTCTCACACTTCCATTTCTTCTCGCCGTGTTTCCGACAAAAGTGTTTCTTGATTCCAGTAAGATCTCCAAGAGCACGTGAAGGGTCATGATGAACACAGCCAGAAACAGGACAAACATAAACCTTCTTCCTCACTTCTTTAGTCGATCTCTGTCGAAGTTTCCATGGAAGATTGTGACCACGACGATGAAGCTGAAGATTCTGGTCACGTTGAAAACCTTTGTTACAGATTTCGCAAACGAATCGATTCGTTGCCATAAGTGTTTTAGGTGACAAAGCTATCACTTCAGCGTCTGGATCTGAATTTAGACAATCAGTGAGAACAACTAAAAACAGAAAATTTCAAACTCAAAAAACAGAAAAAAAAAAGTTTGGATTTTTGAGAAGTACCAGGCATTCCAGGAAGATTCCGTTTCTTCTTCCCGACGGATTTAGGAGTTAGATTTTGGTTTCCGGTCGATGAGACGCTTGCATCGCCGGAAACTGTAGAGGAATTATCTAAATCAACCGGCATGTTTCAAAGATACTAAATTCCAATCTTTGAACACAAAAAGGAAGAAGCAAATCTCAGCTCAGCTCAATCTAGGGTTTATCATCCTCCTCCTACTCTGTTTAGTCTCTCTTTCTCTCTCTCTTCTTCAGCTACCAGTCAATCTGCTTTTCGTAAAAATCTCCTTTTCCCCTTTCCGCCACCAAACTTTTCTGATAACTCACTCTCTGACCTCTCTTCTTCAAAAAGATTTAAAACCCCCAAAAGAAAAAGAAAAAAAATCAAAACTTCATTACCCAAGAAATCTCTTAATCATTTAACCCAGACTCTCTCTTCTCCACACGCATCTTTTATCCACCGTCCACCGATCTGATCCAACGGCTGAGATTTCACCGGAGACGAGTTATCCTTACTACTTCCGGCTTGTTTCTCTCTGAAGAATCACCGGAAAAAAAAATAAGGCGGCTTGTGTGTGAGACTTTGTGTGAAAGCTTCAACCTTTTTTTTCTTTTTCTTTGGCTTGTCCAAGAAAAAGGAGCCTTCTTCTTCTTTTCTCTCTCTGGAGACAATTATACTAATTTTTTTCTCTCAACTTTTCACCCTTTTTTTTTTGTTAACAAACATTTTTTATACATAATTGTGTCGACTTTCAAGTTCCAAGTATCTAAATCTGTATTTTGGACTCCCATGCAAATAATTAAAATAGAATAATCTTTTTGTAGATTTTAAATTGAAAACGGTGTAGAAAGGTTAAAAGCACCAAACAAAACGAGTAAATAGATATTGTAATAATTTTTTCACCTTTATGGAAAAGATTATATCATAGACGATGTACACAGATGAAAATTAGAAAATGGCATGTGAATATATGCAGTACCCAATGAATGCAATATCAGGTTTGTATTATTTTTCTATTGTATCTCTACATGTTACGTAATCAAACGATCAAGTAATTTATTAATATTGTCGATGGCGTAGAAATTATAAATTTATTTTATGTCATTGTTTACTATATAGATTTTGAGCTAAACGACTTATTTTGTCAAAAGATATATCCGTGTTTGGTTTAAGATTGGGTTTTAGTATTTCCAATATTAATCTAAATTCTTAGCTTATGAACATGTCAATAAACAAAAAAATTATTTTACTGTCACTGTCCTTAGACGGGGACAAAGGAGGGTATTACCGTCGCGTTGTCGGACCGTAAAATAATTAACCAAATTTTGTTGTTGAACGAATAACATTTTTTACTGTGGGAATTTGTCGTGTAGCATTACGTTCGAAATCGCAATTTGTTTTCTTCTTTGTGGGTGTATATTTCTGGTTAACGAAACTATAACCCAATTTAATGCAATGTTCGTCTGTTTTTGTTGACTTTGACCCTTTTTTGGTAATATTCGTTCAGCTTTTGTTTTAACGTTTTCATTGCCTTGTAGGCATCTGAGAAGCTCAGATTCTGACACGTGTCTTTTGTTATCTGAATTTGCATCCGTTGGATAAACATGACGCTGACAGGTGGATTGAAAAGTAACCAGCTTGGATTTCTGTGTATATGTTACACCGCCACTTCCCTTAATTTCTTCGTTCTTAGTTAAAATAAAAAAGGTTTAATTTATGAGTAAAAGTATGTAAAACGACAACGATTACTATAAGAATTAAAATTTATCTTTGCTTAGTAATTTGCACTTAAGATTGGATTCAAATTTTGTAAAAAGCGAATGTTACATATATGTCCATTGAAAAAATTGCATTTGACTTTACAAGCATTGAAATTAATTAATTTGGGACCCCTTTTTTTGTTAGTTTCAAAGGAAGAATTATTTTAGGCTGAGATGGGTCCCTCCATAAACTCACTATTCTGCCAGCATACAAATTCCTTAACATATGGTCCAAATAGCAGTTCCAACCACTAGTATCCAATAATAATCTGAACAAATTATCTTTCTTTTTTTTTCCTGATAATCTTGTATTTGTTTGTTCAATGAGCTTAATACGTATATTAGTTATGACTTATAACTAAATACTTTGACTCACTTGATCCGTACACATTGATTTCGTTTATTCAAATCCGAACAACGTAATGATCTTTTTGGGCCGAGTTATTTGTATTCTCAACCTGAGTCCAACCATGCTTTATGGGCTTTTCTGTTTATTTATGCATGTAAAGTTTATAATGCTTGCAAATAACCACATATTGTATGAATGTAATTACTATGATTTAAGGGCACTGCTTTTCTGTTTTCACGTTGTTTTCGAAATTGCTATTGCGTGTGATATCTGTGTTGGACCAATTATTGAAAAGGACAAGGCTGACTCTGGTTTTTAATGAGTAGTCCCCATGGGAGTTATGTTCATTTACCACACATTTTTTTGTATAGTATAGTATGAGTTTTTATTTGATATCTTTTATCTTCGGAAAATAAATGGTTCAAATTGTTTGTCTAAAAATGCACACATGAATATCTTGTGGTCTCACACAATTGTAGGAAACAAATTAATATTTGTTGCGAAAATAATGTTATTATTTTATCATACGAAATCCTAGAGAAAATGGTGGCAAAAGAGGCAAAGACTAAACTAATGAATTTAAAATATGAAAATGATGGAATGACTGGTTTACCAATATTACAGTATATTGTAATTTTATAAAAACGAATCCTGAAGAAGAGGGCAAACCCCAAGACCACGCAAATCAGTCTACAAATATGAAAATTTCCAATAACTAGAAAAACATGTGCATTTATCTTTTTCCATCATTCGGATTTTTACAATGGAAATTTTGACCACTGAGCGCAAGTGTTATAGTATTTTATTATTATCCAATATTAATATCATTATTCGGATCCATGCATTCTATATAACTATGTCCACCATCTTACTTGTGTCTATGTTGCAACTTCAACGTCGTATATATATAGGGATTGTTGTCACGAATACAATGCTAATTAAGGAAGATTGTGACTTCTCGGAAAATTTAGAACTAATTAAGAGTGGAACTAAAATGCCAATGAAAATAGCCTAAATCAAAGGAGAACCACAAATATAAATTGGAAGACCTTAAAAAACAATTAAACGAGGACGAAACAAATTTTGGAATCATCAATTATACGAAAAAAAGAAGAAAGAAAAAAGAGGTTTCATGAATCACAGTAGTGCTGACAATCTTCGAACCATTTGTGGGTTTCATACAATCGATCACCAATAGAACAAAAGAGAAACAGAGGAACAGAAAGAATAGAAGGAGTGGGAAGTGTATGAGGAAGCTGTGTCCGAACATAGACAAAGACGATGGTCTGGAGACGGTGTTGGAAGTTCCGATACCGGAGGAGATGTTTTCCGGTATGGGCAACAACGTTGCACTTAGGTGGCAAAATATGATGACGTGGATGAAAGCTCAAACGTCTGATAAATGGTCGCAACCGCTTATCGCCGCTCGTATCAACGAGCTCCGGTTCCTTCTCTACCTCGTTGGCTCGCCTCTTATACCTCTCCAGGTTCAAGTCGGTCACTCTGTTCATAAGCCCGTCAAAGATTGCTCCATTGTAAGTCATTCAAAATCAATCCTTATGAAAACATAACAAAGATGTTGAAAATATGATTCCTCTTTTTTTTTTCTTTTTTTCTTTTATGATCAAAACCCAAAAAAGTCATTACCCTGCTTCGTAAGTATTCAACATAAAGTTGTTAATCCATGTGTTGTACTCTGCAAGTCTGCATTACATTATTCATCGTACACAGAGTCATCAACTTCAGTTTCATTGTTTTTTTGCTTATGAATTACGATTGCAGCAAGCTTCAACGGCGAAATACATTGTACAGCAGTACATAGCAGCGACGGGAGGACCACAGGCGTTAAACGCCGTGAACAGCATGTGCGTCACGGGACAAGTGAAGATGACGGCGTCGGAGTTTCATCAAGGAGATGATTCGGGCGTTAATCTAAAGAGCAACGACGAAATGGGTGGTTTCGTTTTATGGCAAAAGGATCCAGATCTTTGGTGTTTGGAGCTCGTCGTCTCCGGTTGCAAAGTGATATGTGGAAGCAACGGTCGGCTTTCATGGCGACATTCCTCTAACCAGCAAACTCCGGCGTCTACCGGAACGCCAAGACCTCTCCGCCGGTTTTTACAGGTCCAATCCGGTTATTGATTTTTTTTTTGATGTAATGTCCGGTTCTCAAAATGTTGAACCGGTGGTTTATTTATTGTTTGAGCAGGGGTTAGATCCTCGTTCGACGGCGAATCTGTTTCTTGACGCAACGTGTATCGGAGAGAAGATAATCAACGGTGAGGATTGCTTTATCTTGAAACTGGAGACGAGTCCGGCGGTTCGAGAAGCTCAAAGCGGTCCGAATTTTGAGATAATTCATCACACGATATGGGGTTATTTTAGTCAAAGATCGGGACTTTTGATTCAGTTCGAAGATTCGCGGCTTTTGAGAATGAGGACCAAGGAAGACGAAGATGTCTTCTGGGAGACTAGTGCTGAGTCGGTGATGGATGATTACCGATACGTTGACAATGTGAACATCGCTCACGGCGGGAAAACATCGGTCACGGTTTTCCGGTACGGTGAAGCGTCGGCGAATCATCGGAGACAGATGACGGAGAAGTGGAGGATAGAAGAAGTTGATTTTAATGTTTGGGGTCTCTCCGTTGATCATTTTCTTCCTCCGGCCAATTTGCAGATCGAAAAATGATTTAGCTTTTTATTAAAAATATTGTTATTCGTTTTTAGCCGATATCATAACTTTTTGAGATACATTATCAACACACTCGTGCAACTGAGATATTCTTGACACAATTTTTGCATTTGAAATTGGCAATTTTGTACTACTCATATAGTTTGAAGCTTCAATTCACTACAAAGGTTATTACTAATTGTGTCGACAAATCCAGCAGATTTAATAATGCCCATTCCATTAAATGTTTTTTAGTTTAATAATAGGATGATCATATGACCAAAATCGTAAATAAGGGTTAGGGGTAAACCTGTCATTTCAAGCTTCCCGCCCATGGGCGCTACTCCCAATTTAATAAAAAATAAGAAAATAGGCGTAAATATGAGAGTGTGTTTTTTCAATATACCCTCGGTTTTGAATTTGCTCTCAAAAGCGACGGAGACGACTGTTTGGCTCGGTGATTTCTCCCGCCGTTTGGGTTTTTCTTACCGGAATTTCCTTCTCCTTCGATGGTTAGTCTGCGCTCCAGAAAAGTTATTCCGTAAGTCCCTCCACCTTTCCTTTTCATTTCGTTATTTCCGGCGATTTTCTAGGTCCTTAACGCTCTCGAAATCGCTCGCTGTTCTTGGTGGTTTTTGGTTCCCTCTCTGCGTAATTTTGTTTGTCGTGTTTTTGGATTATATTCTCTGACTATTGGTCTCACTGTTGATTTATCATTTCTCGATTTTGGATTTTTGGACTCTTAGGGCTTCGGAAATGGTCAGCGACGGGAAAACGGAGAAAGATGCGTCTGGTGATTCACCCACTTCTGTTCTCAACGAAGAGGTTTGTTCTATGTTCTACTATTTTGCCTTCGTAGTGTGGTTGCTTTGTGAAACTTTGTGTGTTACTCTTTGTTTCTTTAAATCTGGGGTGTTCTGTAAATGGGTCCTTTTTGGTCCTTTTTTTCTGAATGTGAAGGAAAACTGTGAGGAGAAAAGTGTTACTGTTGTAGAGGAAGAGATACTTCTAGCCAAAAATGGAGATTCTTCTCTTATTTCTGAAGCCATGGCTCAGGAGGAAGAGCAGCTGCTCAAACTTCGGGAAGATGAAGAGAAAGCTAACAATGCTGGATCTGCTGTTGCTCCTAATCTGAATGAAACTCAGTTTACTAAACTTGATGAGCTCTTGACGCAAACTCAGCTCTACTCTGAGTTTCTCCTTGAGAAAATGGAGGATATCACAATTGTAATCTTCTTTATTTCTTTCTTCTTTGTGGTTTCTCACTTTTCGAATGGGAGTCATTATTCTTAGTTTGAACAACTTGTGGGTGAAATTTGTTTTGCTAGAATGGGATAGAAAGTGAGAGCCAAAAAGCTGAGCCCGAGAAGACTGGTCGTGGACGCAAAAGAAAGGCTGCTTCTCAGTACAACAATGTTGGTTCCATTTATATAATTTTCAACTACTATGCATGATCTTGTATATATTGTTTTTTCTGCTTGTTTGAGAAAGTAACTTACTTGGATGCTTTTTTCTTCAATCAGACTAAGGCTAAGAGAGCGGTTGCTGCTATGATTTCAAGATCTAAAGAAGATGGTGAGACCATCAACTCAGATCTGACAGAGGAAGAAACAGTCATCAAACTGCAGAATGAACTTTGTCCTCTTCTCACTGGTGGACAGTTAAAGTCTTATCAGCTTAAAGGTGTCAAATGGCTAATATCATTGTGGCAGAATGGTTTGAATGGAATATTAGCTGATCAAATGGGACTTGGAAAGACGATTCAAACGATCGGTTTCTTATCACATCTGAAAGGGAATGGGTTGGATGGTCCATATCTAGTCATTGCTCCACTGTCTACACTTTCAAATTGGTTCAATGAGATTGCTAGGTACTCTCATGGCCATATGTGTTTGTATAGATCCAATGCTTTGGGGTTTCTGTTGAAAGTTTTCTTACCTTTTCCATTAGGTTCACGCCTTCCATCAATGCAATCATCTACCATGGGGATAAAAATCAAAGGGATGAGCTCAGGAGGAAGCACATGCCTAAAACTGTTGGTCCCAAGTTCCCTATAGTTATTACTTCTTATGAGGTTGCCATGAATGATGCTAAAAGAATTCTGCGGCACTATCCATGGAAATATGTTGTGATTGATGAGGTAAATTCCGAGATTGGTCAATGTACTAGGCTTTGAAGATCAAGATGATCTCTCTAACTGATAATTTTGTTCTTGTATATTATAGGGCCACAGGTTGAAAAACCACAAGTGTAAATTGTTGAGGGAACTAAAACACTTGAAGATGGATAACAAACTTCTGCTGACAGGAACACCTCTGCAAAATAATCTTTCTGAGCTTTGGTCTTTGTTAAATTTTATTCTGCCTGACATCTTTACATCACATGATGAATTTGAATCATGGTACAAACATGGTCCTTTTCTACTATTATCCCTAACTAGTCTTCTTTTTTTTTTTTTTTTTGTTAACACTGGTGGCAGCTTTTTGACATTTATTCCTTTCTTAGTATCTAACTGATAGATGAGTCTCTACAGGTTTGATTTTTCTGAAAAGAACAAAAACGAAGCAACCAAGGAAGAAGAAGAGAAAAGAAGAGCTCAAGTATGTACAATTATATCAATTTTCCTTTATTTCTTTGATTGTATTTATGTCTTATGCTAAGGGTACATCTTGTCTAGGTTGTTTCCAAACTTCATGGTATACTACGACCATTCATCCTTCGAAGAATGAAATGTGATGTTGAGCTCTCACTTCCACGGAAAAAGGAGATTATAATGTATGCTACAATGACTGATCATCAGAAAAAGTTCCAGGAACATCTGGTGAATAACACGTTGGAAGCACATCTTGGAGAGAATGCCATCCGAGGTACATGATCTATTTTTTTTTTTTAATACTTTGTTTAATTATGTCATTTTCTGCATTGATTTGTTCATCCCCTATACTTCAGGTCAAGGCTGGAAGGGAAAGCTTAACAACCTGGTCATTCAACTTCGAAAGAACTGCAACCATCCTGACCTTCTCCAGGGGCAAATAGATGGTTCATGTATGTCAGTTTCTTTTAAGAAACGTAAGAAAAACTTCTGTCATACTGTTCTGTCTAATTGTTTCATTTCGTGACAGATCTCTACCCTCCTGTTGAAGAGATTGTTGGACAGTGTGGTAAATTCCGCTTATTGGAGAGATTACTTGTTCGGTTATTTGCCAATAATCACAAAGTATGTTTCACAAACCCATGGCTCGTAGCTCATTTCCCTTTGAGAACTTCTCTGATCCATTTGCTGATGACCAGGTCCTTATCTTCTCCCAATGGACGAAACTTTTGGACATTATGGATTACTACTTCAGTGAGAAGGGGTTTGAGGTTTGCAGAATCGATGGCAGTGTGAAGCTGGATGAAAGGAGAAGACAGGTTTCACCTGTGCTTATGCTGCTTTTGCGTTGCTTTTAAGCAATATTCTGACCAAATATTATAACCATAAGGTCTCTCTCTCTCTCTCTTTGCCTTGAAACAGATTAAAGATTTCAGTGATGAGAAGAGCAGCTGTAGTATATTTCTCCTGAGTACCAGAGCTGGAGGACTCGGAATCAATCTTACTGCTGCTGATACATGCATCCTCTATGACAGCGACTGGGTAATCAAATCAATTAATTTATTTTCTTTGAAGGAAAATCTTTCTCTTTCGTGTTGTCTCCAACTGTGTTTTGTCTGATCTCCAGAACCCTCAAATGGACTTGCAAGCCATGGACAGATGCCACAGAATCGGGCAGACGAAACCTGTTCATGTTTATAGGCTTTCCACGGCTCAGTCGATAGAGGTAAAACTCTTTGTTGTTCATATCAATCAATCTTAACTTCAAACCATTGAGATTGTTGCCTCATGAGATTGGTTTATGACATTTGCTCAGACCCGGGTTCTGAAACGAGCGTACAGTAAGCTCAAGCTGGAACATGTGGTTATTGGCCAAGGGCAGTTTCATCAAGAACGTGCCAAGTCTTCAACACCTTTAGAGGTTTTAACTTCTCTTAAAGCTCAATCCTTTTTAGATACACTTATTATCAACAAAATCTCCTATTGACAGCTTGAACCAAACTAACACACAGGAAGAGGACATACTGGCGTTGCTTAAGGAAGATGAAACTGCTGAAGATAAGTTGATACAAACCGATATAAGCGATGCGGATCTTGACAGGTTACTTGACCGGAGTGACCTGACAATTACTGCACCGGGAGAGACACAAGCTGCTGAAGCTTTTCCAGTGAAGGGTCCAGGTTGGGAAGTGGTCCTGCCTAGTTCGGGAGGAATGCTGTCTTCCCTGAACAGTTAGGACACATTAATAAGCCAGGCCTTGAAACCACTTCTGTGTTTTTTTTTTTTTTTTCCGGAACATGATCGGTTACTTTTGGCTGGGAGGATTTAATTATTAGAGGGCTCGGAAGTTTTTGTAAGTTAAAGAACTCACTTAAAACCCTGAAAACATGACAGTTAATGGTGATTAGCTCTCAATGTGATGAAAACAATTGGCCCTCTGATTTTGCTGTTGCGGTAATATTATGACTTGTGTACGTTTATAGTCTTTGTAGTCTGCAATTTTGGCATTGAGCTATTTCTCACGAACTTATGGGATCTTATGTTTTGGATTTGGGATTTGTTAACTTATATGATTAGGCTCAATAGTTTCACAGAATATTAAAAACTTGAGTAGGGTTTAAAAAAGAAGCAAAAAGCTCCGATGCCGGGAATCGAACCCGGGTCTCCTGGGTGAAAGCCAGATATCCTAACCGCTGGACGACATCGGATTTGTTGATGTCTATTCTTGTAAATAGTAAATATTTAGTTTTATCGGTTTTGCATCTAATGGACTAAAACATGAACACGAGACGCCGACAAGAATGAATGGGGCAGGCACCAAACATTTGGGTAAAAGTATGCAGTGGGGTATTATTGACAATTTGACCATTACAAGAGCTAATCTTAGGGGGTTTTAGTTAGTAAAGCAAACCCGGTTTAGGAGTAAATATGGAGTGAGAATAGGGGTAATTAAGGGAATTTAAGAGAAGTCATCATCGTTTTCCATTTTTCTTATTTTAAGCGCCTCGGTGGCTATCTCTCACTCCGTTCGCGTCTTCCTCTTAAAGGAAACCTCCTCTACGCGAAATTCGTATTCTCTCATTTCTTCTACGGAGATTTGCATCGAAGAAACTGACTCGCTTGTGGAATCAACAACAAGACGATGTGGCGCTGCGTCTCTCGTGGCTTTCGAGCTCCTGCTTCAAAGACCTCTTCACTCTTTGATGGCGTCTCTGGATCTCGCTTTTCCAGATTCTTCTCCACTGGTTCTGTATGATCTCTCTTCCTTCTCCTTCCGTTTTGTTTATTTTCTAATTCGATCTTATGTAATTCACGAATCATAGTTTTATCCGCCATTCAAATGCGTTAGTAGTCGAGCAAATTGTTGAAAATCGGGGAAAATTTTGATCGATTTGTTTTGTGGTGTTTATTTTGGTTATCTGTTGAGTAGACCGATACGAGATCCTCTTATACGATAGTGGATCACACTTATGATGCGGTTGTGGTGGGAGCTGGTGGTGCTGGTCTTAGGGCGGCGATTGGGTTATCGGAGCATGGCTTTAACACCGCTTGCATTACTAAGCTTTTCCCCACAAGGTCACATACTGTTGCTGCTCAGGTATTTTTCGTTACTAATCTCCTTATACTGTCGATTTTTAAATATAGTTTTGTTTCTTTTTGATTGAGATTATGTTGTCGAAAAAACTGTCAAGGGTGGTATTAATGCTGCACTGGGAAATATGTCCGAAGATGACTGGAGATGGCACATGTATGACACTGTCAAAGGAAGTGACTGGCTAGGTAATCTTAGTCTTCCTTTTGTTTCTTCTCTTTTTTTAGTGAAATGTTTTTTTTTGCTTTTTGTAGCTCTTATGTGATGTGGTTTAGTGAATTGATTAGTGAGTTCTTTCTTGTTTATTTCTTTGTGTAGGTGATCAAGATGCTATCCAGTACATGTGTAGAGAGGCACCAAAAGCAGTCATTGAACTTGAGAATTATGGGCTGCCTTTCTCTCGTACTGAAGAAGGGAAAATTTACCAGCGTGCATTTGGTGGTCAGAGTCTTGACTTTGGAAAAGGTGAGTTGTCTGATGTCTTGCTATTATTGATATTCCTATTTACTTTGTTTTTTAATAGGTCTCTCATATTGGCTTTCCTATTTTTCTGCTTCAGGTGGTCAGGCCTATCGTTGTGCTTGTGCTGCGGATAGGACTGGTCATGCTCTGTTGCATACTCTCTATGGACAAGCTATGAAGCATAACACACAGTTCTTTGTTGAATACTTCGCCTTGGATCTGCTCATGGCTAGTGATGGTAAGTTAATCAAAGTTATTCTCCTTTTACTGTCGCTTCTATTAGTATTTGCCAATTTGGTGGAGGGGTGATGTCAGTAGAATTCAGAACTAGTAGTTGATTTTATGAGGTGGTTGGATGGATCTTATTGATCGATTTAAGGGAAAGCGACTTTGAAGTTAATGCAACATTTCTATCTGATATGCAGGCAGTTGCCAGGGTGTAATTGCACTAAACATGGAAGATGGAACATTGCATCGTTTCCGTTCTTCTCAAACAATTTTGGCAACTGGGGTGAGCTAGTTTCTATATGATACGATTTTTTGCAATAACGAAAATATGCTCACCTGGTGGCTAATGTTTTTCCAGGGGTACGGCAGAGCATACTTCTCTGCAACCTCAGCACATACATGCACAGGGGATGGAAATGCAATGGTTGCACGGGCCGGTCTTCCACTGCAGGTTTTCCACCTGTTTCGTTTTTATTCAAAATTGTGTATGATGTATTTGTCTGTAATTTGTATGCTAATAATCTTATATTTAATAAATTTATGCAGGACTTGGAGTTTGTTCAATTCCATCCAACTGGTATATATGGGGCCGGATGTCTCATCACCGAAGGTTAGTATCATGTTCTCACATACTCGAATTTGTTTGCAATATAAAATTTAATGTGTTTTTCACAAAAAAAATTTGGTGTTTAAACAATTGCAGGATCTCGAGGTGAAGGTGGTATCCTTAGAAACAGTGAAGGTGAACGTTTTATGGAACGATATGCTCCTACAGCCAAGGATCTTGCATCAAGAGATGTTGTCTCCAGATCCATGACTATGGAAATCAGGGAAGGTCGTGGTGTAGGTATGTTCCACTGAAAACTACTTCTTATTTTCAGAGTGAACTCTCATTACATGATATGCTTTGATATTGTGATCAGTCTAGTTTGATTCTCACCCTGGACAACTTTTTGCTGATATCTTCCAGGACCGCATAAGGATCATATCTATCTCCATCTGAATCATCTTCCTCCAGAAGTTCTAAAAGAAAGGCTTCCTGGAATCTCTGAGACCGCTGCCATCTTTGCTGGTGTTGATGTTACCAAAGAGCCAATTCCTGTCTTACCCACGGTTCATTATAACATGGGTGGTATCCCAACAAACTACCATGGCGAGGTAAGAATAAGAAAAGTCATTTAAGAAACTTTGCTGAAATTTGTGTGGAGTTAAGCATGAGATGGATTAGAAGCCTAGCTCTGAAAGTTATTCTGTTAAATCCTGCAGGTAGTTACCATCAAAGGCGATGATCCAGATGCAGTGATTCCTGGGCTAATGGCTGCTGGGGAGGCAGCTTGTGCATCTGTTCATGGTGCCAACAGGCTTGGTGCAAATTCACTGCTCGACATTGTCGTATTTGGTCGTGCTTGTGCAAATAGGGTTGCAGAGATAAGCAAACCAGGTTAGTCTTTTTTGAGGACTGCTGTTATTATAAAAGATAAGTCTCTTCTGATCATTTTTTTTTCTTTATTCGATTGGTGCAGGGGAGAAACAGAAACCTCTTGAGAAGGATGCGGGTGAGAAGACTATTGCATGGCTGGACAGGTTGAGAAACTCAAACGGGTCTCTACCTACTTCAACTATCAGATTGAACATGCAGAGGATTATGCAGAACAACGCAGCTGTGTTCCGCACGCAAGAAACATTGGAAGAAGGTAAACAGTGATCTGAACTTGTTCTGCATTTATTTAATTCTCTCACCTGCAACTGCAATCCATTTTCTTTACAATTTATTACCGTGAAACAATCACAGGTTGTCAGTTGATTGACAAGGCCTGGGAAAGTTTTGGGGACGTCCAGGTGAAAGATCGGAGTATGATATGGTAAGACAGACTCTATTCACATGGGATTGATTATCACACTGTTATAAAATCTGGTGAACTCTTGTTAATCTTGGAAACTATGAATAAAATGCAGGAACTCGGATTTGATAGAGACATTGGAACTGGAGAACCTTTTGATAAACGCATCCATAACAATGCATTCAGCAGAAGCACGAAAGGAAAGCAGAGGAGCACATGCTCGGGAAGACTTCACGGTTTGATTCCTTGCTCAGCTTTTCCACAATGATTGATTATCCCATAATGATGAAACCATAACGTAGTATAAATGAATGCGTGTGTATGCAGAAAAGAGAGGATGGAGAATGGATGAAGCATACATTGGGATATTGGGAAGATGAGAAAGTGAGATTGGATTATAGGCCTGTTCACATGGACACTCTCGACGATGAGATCGACACTTTCCCTCCCAAAGCTCGTGTCT